>NC_092092.1:10737403-11058117 GCF_045679555.1 Salvelinus alpinus
ATTGGGTTCAAATCCGGGCTCTGACTGGGCCACTCAAGGACATTTAGAGACTTGTCCCGAAGCCATTCCTGTATTGTCTTGGCTGTTTGTTTAGGGTCGTTGTCCTGTTGGAAGGTGAACCTTTGTCCCAGTCTGAGGTCCTGAGTGCTCTGGAGCAGGTTTTCAAGGATCTCTCTGTACTTTGCTCTGTTCATCTTTGCCTCGATCCTGACTAGTCTCCCAGTCCCTGCCGCTGAAAAACATCCCCACAGCATGATGCTGCCACCACCATGCTTCACCATAGGGATGGTGCCAGGTTTCCTCCACACGTGACGCATGGCATTCAGGCCAGAAAGTTCAATCTTGGTTTCATCACCAGAGAATCTTGTTTCTCATGGTCTGAGAGTCCTTTAAGTGCCTTTTGGCAAACACCAAGCAGGCTGTCATGTGCCTTTTACTGAGGAGTGGCTTCTGTCTGGCCACTCTACCATACAGGCCTGATTGGTGGAGTGCTGCAGAGATGGTTGTCCTTCTGGAAGATTCTCCCATCTCCACAGAGGAACTCTAGAGCTCTATCAGGGTGACCATCGGGTTCTTGGTAATTTCCCTGACCAAGGCCCTTCTCCCCCGATTGCTCAGTTTGGCTGGGTGGCCAGCTCTAGGAAAAGTCTTGGTGGTTCCAAACTTCTTCCATTTAAGAATGATGGAAGCCACTTTGTTCTTGGGGACCTTCAATGCTGCAGATATTTTTTGGTACCCTTCCCTAGATCTGTGCCTTGACACAATCCTGTCTCGAAGCTCTACGAACACCTCCTTCGACCTCGTGACTTGGTTTTTGCTCTGACATGCACTGTCAACTGTGGGACCTTATGTAGAAAGGTGTGTGCCTTTCCAAATCATGTCATATCAATTAAATTTACCACAGGTGGACTCCAATCAAGTTGTAGAAACATCAAGGATGATCAATGGAAACAGGATGCACCTGAGCTCAATTTTGAGTCTCATAGCAAAGGGTCTGAATACTTATTTAACTAAGGTATTTCCGTTTTTTTTATTGTACATTTGCAAAAAAAAATATCTAAAAACCTGTTTTTGCTATTCATTATCGGGTATTGTGTGTAGATTGATGAGGATGTTTTATTTATTTAATCCATTTTAGATAAGGCTGAAACGTAACAAAATCTGGAAAAAGTCAAGGGGTCTGAATACTTTCTGAATGCACTGTATACTCTGTACTCATTCAGCTATTTCAGTTTATTTGAATGTCTGTAATAACTGTGGATGTCTGGAATGCTACAAAATGTACCAACATATATATCCTTAGCAGCTGTAATTTAACTTTTAGACTGAACAATGTGTCAGCAAAGTAACATACCAACATGCTTATTTTCAGACACAGGGAAAAATACAGATGCTGTCGATAAAATCTCGTAAAATGTGTATCATGTAGTTATGAACTACAAGCTGTTCTAGACTTTTCTGTTACAGCCATTATGACAAAGTGTCAACTCAACGTTGCATAAGGTTACTTGGTCTCCTAGACAATATCATTCTAAACATACTCGACATAATACACAGGTGTCACTTAACAAACAAACAGTTTCAGATGCCACCTAAATGAAAAGGCAAATATGAATGAATAAAATATATTAATGTTACATTTCTTCAATACAAATGATACATTTAAGAACAATTGAACAGAATTCTGCTTTGTCTTCGATGCCACCATTTGTTTGTTTCGAGTGCATCTAAAATCTGTAAAGATTCCTGTCTTAGTGCAACAATGTGATGCATCTTCTCTACAATTTCCCCCCCCCTTGTTACAAGTGGCTCCTCCTTGTTCCCACTACTGTAGACTTCCTGGTTCTTTGGACAGGCACTTAAACCAGTGTCTGATGAAAGTCATTGCACCTTGCCCCATTTTCAAGCTGTCCCTGAATCATCTACGAGGGTGCTATAAACACGTGGATGTGAGTCTCTTCATTCCTCTTCTCTGGGCCAAACTTGAACACTGCACTGGCTCCAGCTTTGGGGCCAGAGGCGATCGATTCAAAGCCAAGTATGTTGCAGCCATTGCTCCCTAGGGAGACAGAAAACACTTAAAGTATATAAAGTTATTATATTCTAAAACTGCATAATTAAAGGGGGCAAAGCAAGTACAGTGTGTGAAACGTTGAGCAGGTTTCAAATTACTTTTGCTGACGTAGAGAATGCAAAAGTTCTACATGTAATGGTAGATCTGTACACAAGGTGGCAGTAGAATGACAACAGCACTTCTACAGAGGAATAATTCATGTGTGAGAGACCTTTCATCAGTCAGAGAGCTTTAGAAGACAACGTTGCTTGTGATGCAAAACAATAACTATCACAATTAGCTAGCATAATTTGCTTAGTGACAAAGATCGACCAGCCTGGTCAACCAGTCAAACCGCTGGGCTAAGGTGAAACAATGTTGTCAGTCTGTTTTACGAGGCTAGAGATTGGCAACACGTACAGATGATGTTGCTTCTTACATTATGTCAGGTTTGGGCTTTTCATCAGGGTTTCCTCTTTACCTTAACAAGCTGTACATCCTGTCTGATGAGCTGACACTGAGACAGCTGTTCTTGGTTGACTATCCACTGGTGTCTGAGGACCTGGGGAGCCGTCAGCCGTTGGTGTGGATCCACATGGAGCATCTTAGTGACTATGTCCTATTGGAACCCAATACAGAAATAGTCTAGTTAGGACCCGTATGAAATGCAGCATTGCAGCTAAACCAATGTGGATGGGATTTCATTTCAAACTTCCATGTACAACAATTGGATGTGAACTGGATTTATTAATCATTAAATAAACAGTGATGTTCTATTAATGAAGGACAAATAACCGCACCTTTGCAGCATCAGAAACCGTATCCCAGTTTCCGCCGGTGAGGGCATATTTTCCGCTACCAATGCGAGCCAGTATTTCCTCCGGGGTGTCATCAGGACCATTGGCAAAAGGGGTGAAGCTATAAACACAAGAGTGAAGAAGGACAAGACAATCAAACTTCCCTGCTCTACAGTAATAAATGTGCTTTACTGTTGCACAGTAGGGAAAGATGTATGTGAGTTTGTTTGAATTTGGGGTCTTAAAATCTATGAGTTTGTGAGGTGCGATTCTCCAATACCTCGGCTGAGCTATTTTTAATGAATAATGGAGTCTAAACAGTGTACCACTGGGCACAGACGTCAGTTTAACGTCTACTTTTGATTTTCATTTGGTTGAGTTGTCAACTAACGTGAATTCAATGTGAAATCAACAACAACAAAATCACCATGTCATTGGATTTAGGTTAAAAGTTGGTTGAAAAAAGATCCAATTCCCTTACGTTTTCAAATCCAATCAGTTTTCCACGTTGATTCAACGTCATCACATTGAATTGTTTGGTTGAAATGACATGGAAACAATGTTGATTCAACCAGTTTTCACCCAGTGAAAGAATCCTGCTTTGCCCTGATTAGAGATTTTAAACCTGAGCCGCAGGCTGGGACATTAAATTGTCAGGGCAGGTCCTGAGAGATTTGGGCTTGTGAAGAGTACAATTACAATGACTACCACAGACTCGACCTCAGTTTAGAAAGTAATCTGTCCTCCACTGTCCCTCTCACTGTCCCAAAAATGAGTCATTCAATCAGTGGTAGCCAGGAGAAGTAGCAACGTGCAAATGTTGCTTCCCCTGCCAGGTTTAAATAAACCAGTGAAATTAGGTTTACCCTGCCAAGTTTAAATAAACCAGTGATATTAGGTTTACCCTGCCAGGTTTAAATAAACCAGTGAAATTAGGTTTACCCTGCCAGGTTTTAATAAACCAGTGAAATTAGGTTTACCCTGCCAGGTTTAAATAAACCAGTGAAATTAGGTTTACCCTGCCAGGTTTTAATAAACCAGTGAATTAGGCTTACCCTGCGAGCATAGTGTAGAGTAGGATCCCCAAACTCCAGATGTCACAAGCAGCATCATACCCCTGCTTTTTCAGGACCTATGAAAGACATGGTCAATCTGTGTCACATCACAATATAGGGATGTACTTGAAATAAATAAGATCAAATGTCTCCTCACCTCTGGAGCCACAAAGTTTGCTGTGTAACAGGGCGTCATGAGGAGACCGTTTTCCGCCCTTAATTGTTTGGCGAACCCAAAATCACATATTCGGATCGATTCAGGATCTCCCGTTTCATCCACATAGAGGAGGTTGCTTGGTTTCAGGTCTCGATGTACCACCTATGACAAAACAGAGAAGCTAATAGGAATTATGGTATGAATGTGTGGTTCCTGAGGTAATTAAGCAATTAACTTCCCATCATGCTTAGGGTCATGTATAAAACATGCCTAGTAGCCTATTATTTTGGTTACCATGGCTAGAAGAGGAAGGAAGGCCAGAGGAAGACTATTCACTCAGCTACCGTCCGGTAAACGGTACCAGCGCATTGGCTCTCGGACCAACAGGTGCCGAGACAGCTTCTAGCCTCAAGCCATAAGACTGTTAAATAGCCAGACTGCTAAATAGTTAATTAAATGGTTACCCGGACTATCTGCATTGACCCTATCTTGCAGTGACTCTGTGCACACTCCCAAGACTCTATATACACACACTATATACACAATACACTGACACACTCACACATTCACTACACATGCATAGCGACAGAACACAAACACACAGACACCATTACCGAAACAACAAACACACATATACACATAATTTGCTGCTGCTACTCTGTTCTATATTTTCCTCTTATTATCTATCCTGATGCCTAGTCACTTTACCCTGCCTTCATGTACATATCTACCTCAAATACCTTATTATTATCTATCCTGATGCCTAGTCACTTTATCCTGCCTTCATGTACATATCTACCTCAAATACCTTATTATTATCTATCCTGATGCCTAGTCACTTTATCCTGCCTTCATGTACATATCTATCAAATACCTCGTCTGGTACTGGTACTCCCTGTATATAGCTATTGCCTCTGCACATTGATCTGGTACTGGTACTCCCTGTTAGCTCCCTATATAGCTCCATTCTTGTTTATTTAATGTTATTTCTTGTGTCACTGTTTTTCTATGTATTATTATTAAATTCTGCATCGTTGCGAAGGGCTCGTAAACAAGCATTTCAGTTACACCCATTGTATTCAGCGCATGTGACAAATAAAATGTGATTTGAAAAATGAAGAGATCTCAGTGATTTTGAAATAGGGGTCTCAAAGGAGCATCGGGGTGTGTGTGTCTCAGTAACTCAGTAACTCTCAACCCAATTGAAACACTTATGGGAGATTCTCGAGCGTCACCTGAGACAGCGTTTTCCACCACCATCAACAAAACTGATGGAATTTCTCCTGGAAGAATGGTGTCGCATCCTTCAAATTTAGTTCCAGACACAAGTAGAATCTATTCCAAGGTGCACTGAAGCTGTTCTGGCTCGTGGTGGCCCAACCCCCTATTAAGACACTTTATGTTGGTGTTTCCTTCATTTTGGCAGTTACCTGTACATGAATGATACTGACCCCGTGAGTGAAGCTACTCCACTGTACCTGTACATGAATGATACTGACCCCGTGAGTGAAGGTACTCCACTGTACCTGTACATGAATGATACTGACCCCGTGAGTGAAGGTACTCCACTGTACCTGTACATGAATGATACTGACCCCCTGTGAGTGAAGATACTCCCCTGTACCCGTACATGAATGATACTGACCCCCTGTGAGTGAAGGTACTCCACTGTCTTGGTAATAGTGCAGAGAACAGCAGAGGCCTCTCGCTCAGAGAAACACTTCTGATAGAGTATTCTGTCCAGCAGCTCCCCACCTCTCATCAGCTCCATCACAAGGTACACATACCTCCCATCGTCATAGACCTAGGGGCCAAAAATACATTTTAATACCAAGTGGAGGTATTTCTGAGCCAAAGACTACATTAGTCTAGACCTCACAGCCAACAAACAGTGGCTAGTAAAATCCAATAAGGACATACGTTTGAAGTCAGAAGTTTAAATATATTTGGCCAAGGTGTATGTAAACTCAGTTTTTCACAATTCCTGACATTTAATCATAGTAAAAAATCCCTGTTTTAGGTCAGTTAGGATCACCACTTTATTTTAAGAATGTGAAATGTCAGAATAATAGTAGAGAATGATTTATTTCAGCTTTTATTTCTTTCATCTCATTCCCAGTGGGTCAGAAGTATACACACACTCAATTAGTATTTGGAAGCATTTACCTTAAAATTGTTTCACTTGGGTCAAGCATTTCGGGTAACCTTCCACAAGCTTCCCACAATAAGTTGGGTGAATTTTGGCCCATTCCTCCTGACAAAGCTGGTATAACGGAGTCAGGTTTGTAGGCCTCCTTGCTCACACACGCTTTTTCAGTTCTGCCCACAAATTTTCTGTAGGATTGAGGTCAGGGCTTTGTGATGGCCACTCCAATACCTTGACTGTTGTCCTGAAGCCATTTTGCCACAACTGTGGAAGTATGCTTGGGGTCATTGTCCATTTGGAAGACCCATTTGCGACCAAGCTTTAACTTCCTGACTGTTGTCTTGAGATGTTGCTTCAATATATCCACATAATTTTCTTTCCTCATGATGCCATCTATTTTGTGAAGTGCATCAGTAACCACCTGCAGCAAAGCACCCCCACAACATGATGCTGCCACCCCCATGCTTCACGGTTGGGATGGTGTTCTTCGGTTTGCAAGCCTCCCCCTTTTTCCTCCAAACATAACGATGGTCATTATGGCCAAACACTTCTATTTTTGTTTCATCAGACCAGAGGACACTTCTCCAAAAAGTACAATCTTTGTCCCCATGTGCAGTTGCAAACCGTAGTCTGGCATTTTTATGGTGGTTTTGGAGCAACGGCTTCTTCCTTGTTGAGCGGCCTTTCAGGTTATGTCGATATAGGACTCGTTTTACTGTGGATATATACTTTTGTACCTGTTTCCTCCAGCATCTTCACAAGGTCCTTTGCTGTTGTTCTGGGATTGATTTGCACTTTTAGCACCAAAGTACGTTCATCTCTAGGAGACAGAACGCGTCTCCTTCCTGAGCGGTATGACGGCTGAATGGTCCCATGGTGTTTATACTTGCGTACTATTGTTTGTACAGATGAACGTGGTACCTTCAGGCGTTTGGAAATTGCTCCCAAGGATGAACCAGACTTGTGGAGGTCTGCAATTTTTTTTCTGACGTCTTGGCTTATTTCTTCTGATTTTCCCATGATGTCAAACAAAGAGGCACTGAGTTTGAAGGTAGGCCTAGAAATACATGCACAGGTACACCTCCAATTGACTCAAATGATGTCAATTAGCCTATCAGAAGCTTCTAAAGCCATGACATAATTTTCTGGAATTTTCCAAGCTGTTTAAAGGCACAGTCAACCTAGTGTATGTAAACTTCTGAACCACTGGAATTGTGATACAGTGAAATAATCTGTCTGTAAACAATTGTTGGAAAAATGACTTGTGTCATGCACAAAGTAGATGTCCTAACCGACTTGCCAAAACTATAGTTTATTAATAAGAAATTTGAGGAGTGGTTGAAAAACGAGTTTTAATGACTCGAACCTAAGTGTATGTAAACTTCCGACTTCAACTGTAGAAGATAAAATGAAATATTAGGGTCAGTGAAAATTCAATGAAGTTTGCAGGGGCACATTTTTTCTTAGGTATGCAAACTGGCAAGGTTCTCTGCCCTTATGGAGGGCTTTCAGCATGTGCGTGTGTATGGGAGTCATTGAATGATGACATACATCCTTCAGCGTGATGATGTTTGGATGCTGCCCGTATCTCAACAGAATCTCAATTTCCTCAGATGGATCTTTCTTAACTCTGTCGATGATCTGAAAGAGACACACCCCCTGTTAAATTACAACTGCTTGGTTCCCTCATGATAAAATGTGACTCAGAGCATTGTCTGCACAACATACAGAATCATTGTCGCTGCGTGAATCATCCTAAGGGAGACTATATTATAGTTGAAAGGCTCATAGTTGTTGAAGTGCAATGGGTAGCCTACATACAGTACATCACAAGGCTGCAATAATTAAAGGTCGTACATCAACCTGGAATCCTTGTAGTGATCGTAACGTCCCTTGTTGTATATGGTGCTGTTTCATGTAACTGACGAGCCGTGAAAATAGTTTATCATTCTTAGAGAAGGAAATTATCTATACATAAATATTCCCCTTGAAAAATCTACCCATACGGTTCACTTACTTTGACAGCATATTCAACACTGGTGATTTTGTGGATGCATCGTTTGCAGACAGAGTACGCCCCCAAGCCCACCTCCTCCTTTACCTCATACCCATCTGTGAAATGGATGTTGGTCCCATGAAGTTGCTGAAATGACAAACATGTCCAGCCATCACAAATACGTTTAAGCATATTTTACATAAAAGCCTTTGGTCATAATCATGCTCCAGTAAGCTTGTCAACAGACTTCCTTACTCTTCGCTCATGTTATAATCCTGCTCTGGCAGACTAGGGAATCCATCAATCCTTCTATAATCCCCAGACATATCCAGGGGAAGCCTATTTCATATGCAAAATGGAGCACACTGGTTTTCAAAACAGATCTATCAAATGATTCCCCTGGTAAGAATGGTCCTTGAAGAACATTCTAGGTGAACAGTGTTTCTGCGTGAGTGCCCTTTGGTCGCATTTCTCCTTTCTCTTGTGACGTATCACTTTACATGTGGAGATTTAGGAAGTGTTCTTCTTTCATGGCTGTATGTCAAATCACAAACGAGAGCAAGAAAAGTGAACTGAAAATGTGAATGTACTACAGTAATAGTCTATCATGGTTTCACACATCACTACAGTAATAGTCTATCATGGTTTCACACATCACTACAGTAATAGTCTATCATGGTTTCACACATCACTACAGTAATAATCTATCATGGTTTCACACATCACTACAGTAATAATCTATCATGGTTTCACACATCACTACAGTAATAGTCTATAATGGTTTCACACATCACTACAGTAATAATCTATCATGGTTTCACACATCACTACAGTAATAGTCTATCATGGTTTCACACATCACTATAGTAATAATCTATCATGGTTTCACACATCACTACAGTAATAATCTATCATGGTTTCACACATCACTACAGTAATAATCTATCATGGTTTCACACATCACTACAGTAATAATCTATCATGGTTTCACACATCACTACAGTAATAATCTATCATGGTTTCACACATCACTACAGTAATAATCTATCATGGTTTCACACATCACTACATTAATAGTCTATCATGGTTTCACACATCACTACAGTAATAGTCTCTCTTGGTTTCACACATTCACCTTGTGGTCTGCAGGACATTCCATGCTAGTCTATTGTGTTCTATGAGAGATGTTGGCTCATTCATCCACACTGCAGCAGCTTCTAACCTCACTTGTTCAATACAATGGAAAAAGCAGAGGATCAAAATGTTCCCAGAGCGTTGCCACGGCAGAGCGCACATGGCCATGATGTCATCGAGGGAACTATGTGCTACCACAAATCAATATGCTTTGCTGAGGTCTGAGGGCACTGGGAGGCCTTTCTGGTGAGTGACTTTCTCACTCAGGTATGAACCATCTGGTAGAATCAGTTATGCTGTTATTCATGTGAGTGGATGTGTTGTTGTGCACTGCAGGACACGAGAGGCCTTCTCTGGAGCAGTGGCTGAGATGGTTAAAACAGAAGACCATGGGGATCACCATCATCCATCTCACCACTGTCACCACATAAAATACATTGAATTCATCCAATGCTGTTTTTTTTATTTAACTAGGCAAGTCAGTTAAAAACCGGCCTACCGGGGAACAGTGAGTTAACTGCCTTGTTCAGGAGCAGAACAACAAATGTTTTACCTTGTCAGCTCAGGGATTCGATCCAGAAACCTTTCGGCAGGTAACCACTAGGCTACCTGCCGCCCCAAAGTAAGGGTGGTAGTTGATACTAAGCTGATAGGTAAGGGTGGTAGTTGATACTAAGCTGATAGCTAAGGGTGGTAGTTGATACTAAGCTGATAGGTAAGGGTGGTAGTTGATACTAAGCTGATAGGTAAGGGTGGTAGTTGATAGTAAGCTGATAGGTAAGGGTGGTAGTTGATACTAAGCTGATAGGTAAGGGTGGTAGTTGATAGTAAGCTGATAGGTAAGGGTGGTAGTTGATACTAAGCTGATAGGTAAGGGTGGTAGTTGATACTAAGCTGATAGGTAAGGGTGGTAGTTGATACTAAGCTGATAGGTAAGGGTGGTAGTTGTCAGTCCAAAGGAAAGAGGTCTCCCTGAAGCACCAAAAAAAGGTATCAATTATTTATATGAATGATATACATGAAGCAGATAATCAGAAAAGACCATTGAATATGAGTTGTTTTGATGTTTGATAGGCCTTTAATTCCTTTACACAACACTTTCTGAATAGAGTATCAAAAGTGGTTAATCTAATGTATTCTGATGTAATGCTAGGACATCCCCATGAGGTTCCTTCCTGATATCATACTGATTTCTTCTTCATTTGTACATACAGTTTCAAAAACAAGGCTTGATATTCCCCTTGAAGTTGAGACTATAGAGACACCAACGTCCATTTGGTGGTTACATTTAATTCATGGAAAATTGAAAATATATATAAAAAGACAATTGCCTGAAGGATGTCATATTATCTAAAAAAATATTTATATTTTTGATTGTTTCAAATATTCCTTTGAGTATTTAATAAGTCTATATGGTTGATGGATGAGCTGTACACCTGAGTTATTTAGTCCTCTCCCTCTAGCATACTCACTTGTACAATAGGGTTGACAGTTGAGTTCTGCTGTATTTCAGCAATGGACTGGTCCTGGTCCAGATTAGTGGCCACGAAGCTGAACCCTCTGAAGAGCTGGTGTGTGTTGTCACTGGGAGGGATGCCAGGCGAGTCTGACGGGAGAAGGTGACAGATGGTACAGAACCTGTTACAACCTCTACTGTCTGATGGGAGAACAGGATAGACATGGGAACGTGGACATATTAGCAACTGGAAATACATTACATCAGTTGATTGAATGTCATTTATCATGAGTTTACTTTTGAGGGACAGTCCCATTGTAGTGTACAGATGTGGCCTAGAGGGTCTTTTTTATGTATAGCTACCCATCTCTGACTTTGCACACTAACAGCTGATATATACACGAGGTTAAATATTGGTCCTTTTGTACCAAATTTCCTTTGCACATGGACTATGATTCATTGAGTACGTTTACATGCACACTAATAATTCAACATTAAACTGATTATGGCAGTAGGCCGAATATAGCATTAGTCATGTAAACACCTTACTCTGCTTATCTTAAATCGGCATAAAGTCATAATCGAAGTAAGCATACAGCGATTAAAACGCCTGGTTCTGAGCACTCTTTCAAATTATTTGTACATGTAAATGCTTTAAATCAGAGTTATACTGTAGCAGTGGACTTGATATGGCCATGTGTTAGCATCCTGTAGCAGTGGATTTGATATGGCCATGTGTTAGCATCCTGTATCAGTGGACTTAATATGGCCATGTGTTAGCATCCTGTAGCAGTGGATTTGATATGGCCATGTGTTAGCATACTGTAGCAGTGGATTTGATATGGCCATGTGTTAGCATCCTGTATCAGTGGACTTGATATGGCCATGTGTTATCATCCTGTAGCAGTGGATTTGATATGGCCATGTGTTAGCATCCTGTAGCAGTGGATTTGATATGGCCATGTGTTAGCATACTGTAGCAGTGGATTTGATATGGCCATGTGTTAGCATACTGTAGCAGTGGACTTGATATGGCCATGTGTTAGCATCCTGTAGCAGTGGATTTGATATGGCCATGTGTTAGCATCCTGTAGCAGTGGATTTGATATGGCCATGTGTTAGCATACTGTAGCAGTGGATTTGATATGGCCATGTGTTAGCATACTGTAGCAGTGGATTTTATATGGCCATGTGTTAGCATCCTGTAGCAGTGGATTTGATATGGCCATGTGTTAGCATCCTGTATCAGTGGATTTGATATGGCCATGTGTTAGCATACTGTAGCAGTGGACTTGATATGGCCATGTGATAGCATGAGCTTTCTTTTGCGCTGCGCGAGTGAAGTGAGTTCGGAAAAACTGAAAGTACGCATCTAATGAATGGTTTTCACATATAAAATGTATATGTCCGAACTCAGAATCAAATATGCTTCAGAAAAATAACATGGTAGAACGTTCATTCTGATTGGTGATTTTCTGCATTTATTTAAGTCCCACCAGGAAGTCTGATTTCAGATGTGTCCATGGAAACAGGATTATTAGGAAAATCGATCTTCTTGCAAAGCATGCAAACGTTTAAGTAAAACTATTATATTAATCTGATTATTCACAATAATCGTATTATTGTTTGCATGTAACTGTCACGATCGTCGTTAGGTGAAAGAGAGGACCAAGGCGCAGCGGGATATAAATACATCTTCTTTTTAATAGAAGAAGAAACGAACACAAACTAGACAAAACAACAAACGTGAAGCTGTCAAACGAAAGTGCAGACACAAGCAACTAACGTCAAGACATAGACAATTACCCACAACCTACCTAATGCCTATGGCTGCCTAAATATGGCTCCCAATCAGAGACAACGATAGACAGCTGTCTCTAATTGAGAACCAATCCAGACAACCATAGACTTACATAAACACCTACACTGAACACAACCCCATGAACTCTACAAAACCCCCTAGACAATACAAACACCCTAGACTAGACAAAAACACACAAACATCCCCCATGTCACACCCTGACCTAACTAAAATAAGAAAGAAAACAAAGATAACTAAGGCCAGGGCGTGACAGTAACTGCACTCATTGAATGATATAGTCATTTCAGAGGGTTGTGGCTGGTTGACTTTGTCGATATGGAAGTGTACTTTTATGTCGATATAAAAGAGGGGGTTATTTGTCAGTAATTTAATAGCAAATTGATGTCAGTTTGTGAGTGGAACACAGATGCATGGAGAAATTATTATTTTGAGTAAACAGCATAACAGTGAAGCAAACAGCATGAAATGAAACATAACATCATGATTAATTAAATTATGTGGCAACATCACACACACAAACAAACGCACACCACACACGCCAACGGGCTGAACTACTTCACCTACAATTACTAATCACCTGTTGGTGTGCGGGAGGTGAATTCGGGGTCAAAGTGGAAGGTGTCTTCTGGCCTCCCCACTGCTGGTTTGAATGGAGGCTTGATCTCTCTTCTGTAAAGCTTCTGTGGTTTCACCATGAGGGGGAAAGGTAAAATGCTACTTTAATTTTTCCATTTAGTATTGAGCTACATTTAATCCATGGTGATTTGATGTCTCTGCTTGATCTGTTAGTATGGCAACCAAAAACCAAAACAAGGTAAGAGAAATAGGTCAGTGACTTCTGAGAGTAAAAATAGATTATGTTTCAACCCAAATACTGTACAGAAAATTGTCATCTTGGAAAGAAGAAAGCTTTCAAGTATCTTGTTGTTTTCTTCCCTCTCTACTCAGTAGGTACAAAGTCTGAGGTAAAATGCCCTCACCTCTTGTATGAAAGTACAACAATCCAAAAGGAAATCCTCAGGACATATCAAAAAGCAATGGATGGTCATCTTTGCCTTTAATGATTTCTAGAAAAGGTTACGAGAAGCATTGTACTCACATTCCAATCTATATTTCCAAAGAAATTATGCCTTTTAATCTCCTCGACTCCATCTGGTCCAGCACCTAACAGTAAAATACACCAGGACATTTAGATTGAATACTCTTTTTAGCTTCACTGGGCTGTAAATTTCTCACTTACTAAATTTCCATCTCAAGTATCTCTGCTCATTCAGTGAGAACATGGGATATTATGGGTAATATTAGCTACACTCTCTAGACCATTTCATTTAACTAGGGTCTCCGGTGGTGGCTGCATAACATATAAGCCCTATGCAGTAATGCATAAAGGCTCAAATACATGCCTTATAAAGGCACATATTCATGCCTTATAAAGGCTCATATTCATGCTTTATAAAGGCTCATATACATGTCTTATAAAGGCTAATATAGATGCATATAACACATAACCTCTCAGCTTTAGGTAAATTATGACTCATATTTCCCGTAATCATACATAAAGAATGACTCCGGCTTGAAGAGGTCTCGGTGACATTACTCTCCATCTTATAAATCATGGAGGAAGTGATTCATATGGCTATATTCAATCCCACCACTGGCCAACCAGCTTCCACCGACAGGTAAGAGAAAACATACAGTAACTGTGCCCTCTAGCCTGCACTATCCTGAAAACCCTCAATGTGAAGATGAGTTAAGATTCAGATTTCAATGCTGTCTACTGTGTCCCATTTAATACATGAATAAAGGTTGATCTAATGCTGTAAATTTGTCTTTCAATTGATAAATAAGTCGCTCTGGATAAGAGCGTCTGCTAAATGACTTAAATGTAAATGTAATAAATAGAATGGATCATATGAAATTACACATTTTAGTAATGCTCTTGACTACATACCTAATCTATTGGCAGGATTTCTTTTGAAGAGGGCCCGTATTAGACTTTGCACCTCTGGGCTTAAGAATTGCGGCATGCCAAGTTTTGCCCTACAAAACAGATGAAAATAAGTTATTTCACAGAAAACTATTATTTCATATATAGGGATCCCCATTAGCTGTTGGCAAGGCAGCAGCTACTCTTCCTGGGGTAGTTGCCATAGACATTGTCAGTATAGTATCTTACTTCAGTATCAGGACCATTGTTTCCTTTCGGTCTTTGCCTTGAAATGGTAGAGATCCTGTCAGCATTTCAAACTGAAATCAAAGATAAACAATGTCAGTGGCAATTTACAAATCAATCTAATTGTAACGGGTTTCGTCCTCTTCGTCTGAGGAGGAGTAGCAAGGATCGGACCAATATGCAGCGTGGTAAGTGTCCATAATGATATATTTAATAAATCACACAGAACACTGAACGAAATAACAAAAGAACAAACAAACAAACAACCCGAAACAGTCCCGTATGGTGAAAACACTAACACAGGATACAACCACCCACAAAACCCAAAGGAAAACAGGCTACCTAAATACGGCTCCCAATCAGAGACAACGACTTACACCTGCCTCTGATTGAGAACCATACTAGGCCAAACACATAGAAACAGACAACCTAGACATACAACATAGAATGCCCACTCACATCACACCCTGACCAAACAAAACATAGAAACATACAAAGCAATCTATGGTCAGGGCGTGACACTAATGTATTTCACCACAATTTGGACAGCTTCTACTTACATTTAGGCAGACACTCTTAATCCAGAGTGATTTACAGTAGTGAGGACATACATTTTCATTCTGGTCCCCTATGAGAATCAAACCCACAACCTTGGCGTTGCAAGCACCATCCTCTACCAACTGAGCTACACAGGAAAGCTGTGAAAATGCTGAAAATACTACAATCAAACTGTTGTCATCAATTTCTTCAACCATTAAAATGAATGTGCAATAGCACTCAACTTTAAAAGCTTGCATTGATGCTAGCTCCTGTCCTTATGTATCCCTTTATGTAACATTTAATCTACAGATGTAGGATCTTAATTTGATCGCTCTTTTGCTTCATTATTTACATAAACTCACTGAAAACCCACACATGGTTATATTAACAGTATTGCACTTTTCATGTAGCCTACTTTTAGCCAGCTAATAGCCTAACCACTGATCAAGCAACATTATAGATTTAACATTAAAATCCTGTTGGTGCAAGATTATTTTGCTGTGACAATATAGGTCAAATTAGGATTCTACAACTGTATGCGAGTGTGAATACAAATTCAAGCGGCCATGCTCACGTGTTGAGCATTATATGGCTCAATGCTTTCTGACAATATAATCATCTGACAATACTTGAAACAAAGTACATTTGCTGTGTGTGTGTGTTTGTGTGCCTCTGCTAAATCATTGATTGATTCCTCGAAAACAATCCCCCACAGCCAGGGTGCCCTTATCAGTTTGAATTGAGCTCAACTCAGATTTCATTTACATAAATGAACCAGCTCTTCTCTGCTCTAGAGGAAATTCGATTTTCCTGTCTACATTATTTCTATTTTCATATGGTTCTCGTACGTCAAGTGTTACAAAAAAACATTACAGCGCAATGACTTTTCATTTCCTGATGATTGCTGTACGAAATGAGGGAAGTTGAGGAGCTGTCCAGGTCCGCAGTGTCACAGATGACTCACAAAGCTGTTTGCTTTGAGGACTCTGTGTTTGGCATATCAAGTCAGGTAGTTATGTAACACATCTTGGCTGGCTAAGGTGAATGCACCAATTTGTAAGTCGCTCTGGATAAGAGCGTCTGCTAAATGACTTAAATGTAAATGTTAAATGTAACTCACTATATATACTAGGGCATGATATAGGAATAATAATATTTTCCAGCTACTACACATGCTCTTCTTCTAGAACTGCAGATGGAGAGCCAGGTGAAATCAGTAAGAGTGCCTGGTACGTTTCTTTAGGAGAGAGCAGAGCTTGTGTTATAAAATCAAATCAAAGTAAATGTTTTTGCCCGCACAGGATACAACAGGTGTAAACAGTCCAGTGAAATGCTTACTTTAAAGCTCTTCCTCAACAATGCAGTGTTTAATATCAAAGGTAAAACAATTGAAAATCCAGAACAGGATTCTTAAATAGAGCACAAAATCAATACTAGGCCCAAATTCTGTCCCTAAAGGAATACATTTGACAATGTTTGTATTGATCTGGTTTTAACGTGAGACTAAAGTATTGAGCCTTGAAACCATTAAGGAAATATAAAGAAACTAGAGGCAGTCCCTTGTTCTTTAGAGGAAGTGGAGAACTAGAGGCAGTCCCTTGTTCTTTAGAGGAAGTGGAGAATTAGAGGCAGTCCCTTGTTCTTTAGAGGAAGTAGAGAACTAGAGACAGTCCCTTGTTCTTTAGAGGAAGTGGAGAACTAGAGGCAGTCCCTTGTTTTTTAGAGGAAGTGGAGAACTAGAGGCAGTCCCTTGTTCTTTAGAGGAAGTGGAGAATTAGAGGCAGTCCCTTGTTCTTTAGAGGAAGTGGAGAACTAGAGACAGTCCCTTGTTCTTTAGAGAAAGACCCTTGTTTTTTTTGCCTTTACTGCAGTGGGCTAAATCAAGGTCACACAGAGTATTTCTTGGTAGTCTTAAACAAATCTACTTTGAAACAAAAATATACACCTCACACACGGTTATGGGCTTAAAAAAAAAGAAAACACCTGTACCATGTCCCGCTCGCCTAGCATAGTAGTGACTACCGAACGGCTCCCTGACTCACCTATTGCTGCTCATTGGACCCTATGATCACTCGGCTACACAGCTGATGCCCCCTGGACTGTTTCAATAACACGGTACCTCATTTTGTTTATCTGTCGGCCCCAGCCTTGAGAACTCAGGTCCTGTATGTACACAACTGACCCGCTCTGCTCATTCATCGCCATTTACCCGTTGTTGTCTTAGCTCTCCCAATCAACACCTGTGATTGCTTTATGCCTCTCTCTAATGTCAATATGCCTTGTCTACTGCTGTCTCGGCTAGTTCTTATTGTTTTATTTCACTGTAGAGCCCTCAGTCCCGTTCAACATGCCTTAGATAGCTCTTTTGTCCCACGTCACATGCGGAGACCTCACCAGGCTTAACTGGTACCACCAGAGACGAAAACTCTCTCATCATCACTCAACGCATAGGTTTAACTCCACTGTACTCACATCCTACCATACCCTTGTCTGTACACTATGCCCTGAATCTATTCTACCATGCCCAGAAATCTTCTCCTTTTATTCTCTGTTCCCAAAGAACTAGACGACCAGTTCTTATAGCCTTTAGCTGTACCCTTATCCTACTCCTCCTCTGGTGATGTAGAGGTTGACCCAGGCCCTGTTGACCCCAGCACCACACCTATTCCCCAGGCACTATCATTTGTTGACTTCTGTAACCGTGAAAGCCTTGGTTTCATGCATGTTAACATCAGAAGCCTCCTCCCTAAGTTTTTTGTTTTATTCACTGCTTTAGCACACTCCGCCAACCCTGATGTCCTAGCCGTGTCTGAATCCTGGCTTAGGAAGGCCACCAAAAATTCTGACATTTCCATCCCCAACTACAACATTTTCTGCCAAGATATAACTGCCAAAGGGGGCGGAGTTGCAATCTACTGCAGAGATTGTCTGCAGAGTTCTGTCATGCTATCCAGGTATGTGCCCAAACAGTTCGAGCTTCTACTTTTAAAAATCCACCTTTCCAGAAATATGTCTCTCACTGTTGCCGCTTGTTATAGAGCCCCCTCAGCCCCCAGCTGTGCCCTGGACACCATATGTGAATTAATCTCCCCCCATTTATCTTCAGAGTTCATACTGTTAGGTGACCTAAACTGGGATATGCTTAACACCCCGGTCATCCTACAATCTAAGCTAGATGCCCTCAATATCACAAATGATCAAGGAACCTACCAGGTACAACCCTAAATCCGTAAACACAGGCACCCTCATAGATATCATTCTGACCAACCTGCCCTCTGAATACACCTCTGCGGTCTTCAACCAGGATCTCAGCGATCACTGCCTCATTGCCTCCGTCCGTAATGGGTCTGCGGTCAAACGACCACCCCTCACCACTGTCAAACGCTCCCTAAAACACAGCGAGCAGGCCTTTCTAATCGACCTGGCCTGGGTATCCTGGAAGGATATTGACCTCATCCAGTCAGTAGAGGATGCCTGGTTATTCTTTAAAAGTGCTTTCCTCACCATCTTAAATAAGCATGCTCCATTCAAAAAAGATTAAACTAAGAACTGATATAGCCCTTGGTTCACTCCAGACTTGACTGCCCTTGACAGCACAAAAACATCCTGTGGCGTACTGCATTAGCATCGAATAGCCCCCGCGATATGCAACTTTTCAGGGAAGTTAGGAACCAATATACACAGTCAGTTAGGAAAGCAAAGGCTAGCTTTTTCAAACAGAAATGTGCATCCTGTAGCACAAATTCCCAAAAGTTTTGGGACACTGTAAAGTCCATGGAGAATAAGAGCACCTCCTCCCAGCTGCCCACTGCACTGAGACTAGGAAACACTGTCACCACCGATAAATCCATGATAACCGAGAATTTCAATAAGCATTTTCTACGGCTGGTCATGCTTTCCACCTGGCTACCCCTACCCCGGCCAACAGCTCTGCACCTCCGCAGCAACGTACCCAAGCCCCCCCCCCCCCCCGCTTCTCCTTCACCCAAATCCAGATAGCTGATTTTCTGAAGGAGCTGCAAAATCTGGACCCCTACAAATCAGCTGGGATAGACAATCCTCTCTTTCTAAAATTATGTGCCGGAATTGTTGCAACCCCTATTACTAGCCTGTTCAACCTCTCTTTTGTATCGTCTGAGATCCCTAAAGATCGGAAAGCTGCCGCGGTCATCCCCTTCTTCAGAGGGGAAGACATTCTAGACCCAAACTGTTACAGACATACTGTATATCTATCCTGCCCTGCCTTTCTAAAGTCTTCGAAAGCCAAGTTAACAAACAGATCATTGACGATTTCGAATCCCACCGTACCTTCTCTGCTATGCAATCTGGTTTCTGAGCTGGTCATGGGTGCACCTCAGCCACGCTCAAGGTCCTAAACGATATCATAACCGCCATCGATAAGAGACAGCTGTATTCATCGACCTGGCCAAGGCTTTCAACTCTGTCAATCACCGCATTCTTATCGGCAGACTCAACAGCCTTGGTTTCTCAAATGACTCCCTCGCCTGGTTCACCAACTACTTCTCTGATAGAGTTGTGTGTCAAATCGGAGGGCCTGTTGTCCGGACCTCTGGCAGTCTCTATGGGGGTGCCACAGGGTTCAATTCTCGGGCTGACTCTTTTCTCTGTATATATCAATGATGTCGCTCTTGCTGCTGGTGATTCTCTGATCCACCTCTACGCAGACGACACCATTCTGTATACTTCTAGCCGTTCTTTGAACACTGTGTTAACAAACCTCCAGATGAGCTTCAATGCCATACAACACTCCTTCCGTGGCCTCTAACTGCTCTTAAATACTAGTAAAACTAAATGCATGCTCTTCAACCGATCGCTGCCCACACCCGCCCGCCCGACTAGCATCACTACTCTGGGCGGTTCTGACTTAGAATATGTGGACAACTACAAATACCTAGGTGTCTGGTTAGACTGTAAACTCTCCTTCCAGACTCACATTAAGCATCTCCAATCCAAAATTAAATCTAAAATCGGCTTCCTATTTCGCAACAAAGACTCCTTCACTCATGCTGCCAAACATACCCTCATAAAACTGACTATCCTACCGATCCTTGACTTCCGAGATGTCATCTACAATATAGCCTCCAACACTCTACTCAGCAAATTGGATGTAGTCTATCACAGTGCCATCCATTTTGTCACCCCATATACTACCCACCACTGCAACCTGTATGCTCTCGTTGGCTGGCCCTCGCTACATATTCATCGCCAAACCCACTGGCTCCAGGTCATCTAAAAGTCTTTGCTAGGTAAAGTCCCACTTTATCTCAGCTCACTGGTCACCATAGCAACACCCACCCGTAGTACATGCTCCAGCAGGTATATTTCATTGGTCACCCCCAAAGCCACCTCCTCCTTTGGCCGCCTTTCCTTCCAGTTCTCTGCTGCCAATGACTGGAATGAATTGCAAAAATCACTGAAGCTGGAGACTTATATCTCCCTCACTAACTTTAAGCATCAGCTGTCAGAGCAGCTTACCGATCACTGCAGCTGCACACAGCCCATCTGTAAATAGCCCACCCAACTACCTCATCCCCATATTGTTATTTATTTTTGCTTATTTGCACCCCAGTATCTCTACTTGTACATCATCATCTGCACATCTATCACTCCAGTGTTAATGCTAAATTGTAATTATTTCGCCACTATGGCCTATTTATTGCTTTACCTCCCTAATCTTACTACATTTGCACACACTGTATATAGATTTTTCTATTGTGTTATTGACTGTATGTTTGTTTATCCCATGTGTAACTCTGTGTTGTTGTTTTTGTCACACTGCTTTGCTTCATCTTGGCCAGGTCGCAGTTGTAAATGAGAACTTGTTCTCAACTGGCCTACCTGGTTAAATAAAGGTGAAATAAATAAAAAAGAAAAGATTTAGAGTTGAAATGTATTCATGTTTGATTTCGCATCCCAGTATTACACTTAATATACATCACAGAAGACTGAAATATAATAAAACCGATTGATATAGAAACAAAAAATAAAAAATAATGTTTATTAATTATGGAATAATGAAAAGGATGAATAACATTCCACCCATGAGACCACTAGAGGGCGATTTGGTCCTTTGACCACGGCTACAGGTAGTGGAGTAATGTGTGGGTGTGTGGATTAGTGAGCAGCAACCTGATTATAACATGTTTGGCTCTATTCAATCCGCATTCATCTTCTAATTTAAGAGGACTGAAGAGATGAGTGTATGACGTCGTAGTAGTGGACTACTACCATACCAGTATGCATAGTCATTATTATGTCTCTTTTGCGTGATGCATTAAGATCCACATTTGGAGTATACAGATGTACTATCTTAATTTGACTAGTTTCCCACAGCAGGAATAAAAATCCTGCAGCAACAGGATATGTGAATTATTATGTGGATTATAATTAATGGGAAGTAGAAAGCAAGTATGAGAGTTTGCGCACAGGCTAGAACGAAAGGCGTCCAGTGCGTGGGAGAGAACATATCTGTAAAGAGTTCAAAGAGTTTACAAGGAAGCCAAGATGCAAAAATAATATAATTAATTTAATCTATGCTCCAAAAAATACAAAAAGTGAAAATGCAGAGTGCTAATACAAATGAAAAGGAACAGTTATTTATTTTTAAGGTTTTGAGGTCGATTATAATTAATGTAAATTTTTATAGGGTTGATACATTTTTCGTTAGGGCAAATCAAGTCTGAAAAGTTAAAGTGGAATTTACAAACTTGAGAAGCCTTTTTAAACCTGGAATACACTACAAGTTTGCAGTTCCTGCTGTGAAGGAGAATTTTCTGCAACAAAGTGATCAAATTAGGATACCACATCTGGTCGTACAGGCTGTATGCGTAGTGCTACGTCCACATACTGGATGCAAGCATAATTCTACTATATGAAACTCTGCCCTGGAGATTGCGTTACAGCAACATTGCAGCCAACCAATAGCTATAATATGTGTGTAATGCATTATCAAAAGAAAGGGAGGGAGGTCCATACCATTAAGACGCCAAATGACCACCAGTCCGCACTCTGTGTATGTCCTCTTCTGTTGACCACCTCAGGGGCCATGTACTCTATCGTCCCGCAGAAGGAGTACGCTCGCTTGTCATGGTCTGTTGCCTCTTTACTCAGCCCGAAATCTAAAACACAAAGGGACTGATGTTAAAGACGGAGGAAAATGGCCATTCAATGTAGAAGAGAGACTACTGCTATTCCAAGGGACTACTAATGTTACTAATCTCTTTTCAAAACAGTTTTTAGTCACCTGTAATCTTGATGTGGCCCTCCTCGTCAAGAAGGATACTGTAGAGGGAAGGAATGTGACATCAATATACAGTATATCTGTATAATAGAAATACTGTATATAAAATCTTTACACCTCTCTGCACAGTACATGTCACCCACACATTTATTGAGTGTTTGTTTGTTTGTTAGAACAAATGGATTTGTGCACAGCACACTGTTGCCCTTGGGTTGCTGTCATTAATCATCAACAGTAAAGCTGGGAATAGCTCGCCCTTCAAAAAAGGAGGCCCACTGCAAATCCACTGAGGCTCAGTTGGTAGAGCATGGTGCTTGCAATGCTAAGGTTGTGGGGGTTCAATTCCCATGGGAGGACCAGTATGGGAAAAATCTATGCACTCGCTACTGTAACTCGCTCTGGATAAGAGTATGTGCTAATGACATATATTTTTGTAAATAAAATGAAACCTGTAAAGACGTGACACCTTCACGCATCAATTATTCCCATTGGAGAGAAATCAAGGAGCAGGCTGAGAGCTCTTCATTTATTTCCTCTCATAAAATCCCCTTGAGAGCCAATTTACTAGTCCTGCATTCCACATTGTTAACATGGAAAAAATGAAAAATAGAGCTTGATGGAAAAGTGGACACTTTTCACATCTCAAGGGCCCAAACGTTTCCTTGACTGATGCATTGGGAGGTCGTCAAACGTTTCCATCAACTGTAAAAGCCCTCTGATAGCCCTTTCAGAATAAACAGAAGGATGTGCTCACGGAAAAGAGACAGACAGATGCTGCCTTGATTGCACCAGAGACATGTAGTTGTTTTGATAGGCCCGGAGAAGGCAGCAAAACAGAGCAGCAACCTTGTTTGAACTCCTGGATCAGTATTATATGATATCAAATCAGATGGTGCTCCAGTAATCCAACGCAGTTATGTGCTTGGTCATTCCCAATCAGAATATTCATAAATCTCTGAGATGAAGAAACAGTGTATTTGAGCGCTCACATGCGTAAAAATGGTATAATATATGCCATTTAGCAGATACTTTTATCCAAAGCAACTTACAGTCATGTGTGCATACATTTTAGGTATGGCTCAACACAGCAGGAATCGAATCCACAACCCTTGCAAGCGCCACGCTCTACCAACTGCGCCAGACAGGACCACAAAAGGTGGTCTTTGAACAGAGAAGTAGTCTATGGCACTGTACAGTCAGTGGGTGTACAAGTGTTTTACTTCTCTGGTTTGAGGTCTCTGTAGATGATGCCCAGACTGTGAAGGTGATCTAAGGCCAAGGCCAGCTCAGCCAGATAGAACTTCACATCCTCTTCAGTAAACATCACCTGCAAATGGACAAAGGAGAAAGACTACCAGTGACAGTTCATGAGTCATTGACAATATGCAAACAGTACACACGTGATATATGATTGTGAACATGAAAGATAATATTTTTAAAATCTAAGAGTAGCCTACATTGATGTGTTTTAAACAGATCAAATTTAACAGAGAGTTTTCCATTATTCCAATGTCAGGTAGCCTGAGCAAAACAAGAGCACTAGCCACAGATTGAACTCATATTGAAACTCATTAACTTGATCACAAAGCCAGCTGCTTGGAAACTCACCCAAAATATTTGCATTTAGGATGTCATAGAACCTTTGCCAAGTTTCCTCAGTCAGAGCATGGATTGTTGACTTCTCTCCTTGTTTACTACAGAGCTCATGTTAGCCACAGTAAGATTGATTTAGCTCCCAAATAGAATTTGTTTGGGGAATAAACCCTGCGGTGCCAAGGAGAAAATTGAATTGCCGTTAAAGTAACAAGATCCCGCCAGCACCCGTGCATCTGCTAGCTGCTCCAGATGACTGATTCCAAGACCAGCAATAATTAATTCACATCTCAATTCCCACATGTCTCTCTGCCCAGTAGAGCAAATTTAAATCCAAAGAGACAAATTGTTTACAGATTAAGTTCAACTTTATTCCAGTTGTTATCATTTACAGAATTGGTAGTAGTCACGATGACACAGCAGAGGCAGTAGTTTTAGGAAGCATGGGTGAATGGATGAATGCGTTTACAAAGTTGGTGGTCTATTATCCGGACAGCAGGTTGTTTTTATTCTGCAATAATAATCTCCATCCACTTAATCATTTGGTTAAACTCCCCTCAAGTACCCCAACAGTTCATTATATATGATCTGTTCCAGTAGGCCTACTAGCACACCCGATTCAACCAATCAGGGGCTTGATGATCAGTTGACCAGGTGGATCAGGTGTGCCAGTTGGAAGTGAACAAATAAGTAGAATGGCTGGGGGTACTCTAGGAGAGGTTTGGAAATATGAGTCACTGAATCGATATTAAGATAAGCAAGGAAGCTAAATAAAGAAAATGCTCCAGTCCATCACAGGCATTGTTATCTATAATGTATTCATAATAGCGGTATTATTATATGGGCTAGTGTAGGGGTTGGCAATCATTTTTACTTGTGGGCCACATTGGGATTTCGAAATGCAACGGAAGGCCTGCCTATTGTTTTTAGGACCGATTTGTTTGTCCAAATCAATTTGTAGGCCAGAAAAAGGGTAGTTATTTGAAGATATATAAAATATATCGGTCCATTATCATTTCTACACACTTTCTATCTAGTTGTAGACCTTCACGTGTGGCCTGGAGTGTTTTTGAACCCCCCCAAATATATTATTTTTGACTGGTACTATATATATTAATTATTTTACTCACACTCGCCGCGGGCCAGATTGAATGGGCTCGCGGGCCATGGTTTGACTATCCCTGGGTTAGTGGATGGATTCAGGAGTAATGAATCAACAGAACAGAGGAGATATTGTAATCTGACTGATCGGGACTGAGGTTGTTTCTGCGATGAGGTCTGGCCCACTGGTGCAAACAGGCAATTAAGTTGAGTGAAAGAGCATGAGAAATGTCAAGATTAAAGGACTGGTCAAAAATAATAATAATACACCTGGGTTGTTCACTTGAAAACACTGTTTATTACTGAAGTTCTTCTCTCAGCTCACTCTGTAAACAGTACATGGACATTCAGAGATGCTGAATAGCAAGATTAAAGCAAAACCAAATAAGGCAAAACCAATATCATTCAGAATGTGTTTGGACCCAATCATAGAGGTGGCAGGTAGCCTAGTGGTTAGAGCTTTTTTGTTGTTGTCAATAAAGGCAAGAAAACCTATATATTGATAGTTCAAGGGCCATGATTTAGAAATAACATGTTGGAATGGTTTTTACTCTATTAGTAAAATTACCATGGCTGTTGAAACATTAGTGACCAATTAAATAAAAATGTATCACACAAATTGAGAATAACTCGAAATATACTGTACCTATTCAATCACAGGGACATGTGCACCAAGAGACTTAGCATTCTAAATGTGCCCAAGTCAATTGGAGATTGATTGTGTGAACTGATTGCGTGAAATTTGATTAATGATGCAGTAATTATAATCAATTATATTATAATCAGAGCGCTGCTGCTTTCTCGAAGCAACCTTTTAGGATTTGCTGTGGTGGTCGTCTGCAAAGTTGTTTCCGTGGGTTGCAAAAAGTCAAAATTACCATGACACAAGCTTAATTAAATGTAAAAGGTTTTGAAAATAAAATGATTGCGGTACGCTCAGTGTTCAGTTGACATTTCACAGAGATACGCTTGTTTTTGTCAGAACTCTTCTAAAAAGAACAGAAATGTTGCATTATTATGGAAACCGTATACTAAAATATGAAAATACCATGTCATGTCTCAAAATCGATATCTATCTTACCTCTATATTGTTTTATGCCCTCCGAATTTGAGAAGAAAGATGACGAGTTCAACCGTGAGCCTGTCAGTTAGCCTTAATTCTCGCACAGCATCCAGCCAAGCTGTGACTATAATGTGGCCTCCATTCATGTAGTCATCCTAATATTGGCCATCCTACAAGGGTAACAACTCTAATAACTTTTGAACTGATTATTATTTTTACCCATTGGTCAAAAGGTGTTTTTGATTGGACACAATACATCATGTGGTGATTGAATGCATTAATAAAACAGTGAATTAGGGAGCAGTAAGCCCTCACAGTGAGTAACATGACTGACCTCTTTGGAAAGCCGTGTGAAGAGGTCTCCCCCTCGGAGGAAGTCTAGAATCAGATACAACTTCCCTTCCGTCTGAAAGGCTGGGCCAAAACAACATCACAATGGTCACTCAACACATATTATCCGCTACATGACATGGAATAAAAGGAAAACACTCTAAATGTGAATTAGACTTTTGTGAGAGGTTGTACTGCTTCAAGGCATGCGTGACAAGGGAAATATTTATTTCCTGGTCTAATTTTGAGATAAAAATGTAAATAGAAAAACAGATAATATGGTCTCCTCCTCTAGTATTGCTTTATTTGGCTTGTTGAGTGCATCTGTTTGTCAGGGGCTGCTGTGGCAATACTCAGAGCAATACTCTCTGTTTACCAGGGGCTGCTGTGGCAATACTCAGAGCAATACTCTCTGTTTACCAGGGGCTGCTGTGGCAATACTCAGAGCAATACTCTCTGTTTACCAGGGGCTGCTGTGGCAATACTCAGAGCAATACTCTCTGTTTACCAGGGGCTGCTGTGGCAATACTCAGAGCAATACTCTCTGTTTACCAGGGGCTGCTGTGGAATTACTCAGACCAATACTCTCTGTTTGTCAGGGGCTGCTGTGGCAATACTCAGAGCAATACTATCTGTTTACCAGGGGCTGCTGTGGAATTACTCAGACCAATACTCTCTGTTTGTCAGGGGCTGCTGTGGCAATACTCAGAGCAATACTCTCTGTTTACCAGGGGCTGCTGTGGAATTACTCAGACCAATACTCTCTGTTTGTCAGGGGCTGCTGTGGCAATACTCAGAGCAATACTATCTGTTTACCAGGGGCTGCTGTGGCAATACTCAGAGCAATACTCTCTGTTTACCAGGGGCTGCTGTGGAATTACTCAGACCAATACTCTCTGTTTGTCAGGGGCTGCTGTGGAATTACTCAGAGCAATACTCTCTGTTTACCAGGGGCTGCTGTGGAATTACTCAGCGCAATACTCTCTGTTTACCAGGGGCTGCTGTGGAATTACTCAGAGCAATACTCTCTGTTTACCAGGGGCTGCTGTGGAATTACTCAGAGCATGCTGATAAACAAGGAGGTGAGGTGCTTTGAGATGAGTGACAGCTTTCGCTGTCTGAAGGGCTCCAGACGTCACTGAAATGTTTAGAGAGACGTGCCAAGCTTTATAAAACGCTTGGAGAGTTATTCAATGCAAGATCCAACTACATTTAATATCAAAATGTGTTTCTGCCTGATGTCTGAGGACAGACCCATTCTAACAACACCTAAATAAAGACAATCTGGTTACATAATTATTTGCCTGTTTTAAAAACAGGGTTTTCAGTTTAGACATGTCAGTGTCTGTTCTATGTATGTGTGCCAGTCAGAACATGGTTGCGTCGATGAGCTCACCGTAATGGAGTTTGACTATGAACGGGTGATTGACTTCAGCCAGAATATCTCTCTCCATTTTGGACCGCACCCGATCCCGGACTGAAAAACAAACAAAGCATATCAAAGTAGTGGTAATGAGTTAAGATACTTGTAGAACTGAATAGATGTTGACGAAAGCTATACATATTCAAACCCTTACAGTTGGGCCGGTATCCGATGATACTGTATAAAATACCTCAGGTTCGAATTTCTATACTGTCAAAGCTGTTGAAACTATGAGACCTCCTAACCAGGCATTTCCCTCACTAGTCAGCCACTTATCTGGTCCTGCAGTGGGAACATCGTAGTATAATATAGACAGCTGCTTTCTGCTAATCTATCTGCATTACCTAAGCCTTCTTCCTAGGTCACCTGTGAAATGGAAGTCAGCTACTTCCTTATGAATTATTTTGTGTTAAAATCGTAACACTGGAAGCTTCCCCTCAAGCACCTGTACTGCAATGCAGAGTATTATGCCAGTTTCCTCTTCCAATGGCTCTCTGCTTTGCAGTGAGGACACTCCTGCAGCTGTATTATGTAAGCAAGGAGGACATCATCTCAATTTCCTGAGACTTCATTTTTTAGAGCTGATTAAAAAAAGTAATGTTTTTGACTGAGATTTGTTGAGTATAGGAAACATAATATATATTTTTTTACTTATGTAGAAAAAACTGTTAGTCTGGATAGGGACTTCAATCATGTCTGTTTACTGTAATAATCAATAATTTTGGTCATTTAGCAGATGCTCTTATCCAAAGCGACTTACAGGAGCAATTAAGGTGAAATGCCTTGCTCAATAGCACATCGACAGATTTTTCACCTAGTTGGCTCAGGGATTCGAACCAGCAACCCTTCTGTTACTAGCCCAATGCTCTTAACCGCTAGAATCTTCCTGCCCCAATCATACCCTGATCATTTTACTGTAATAATCAATCATACCCTGATCATGTCTGTTTACTGCAATAATCAATCATACCCCGATGATGTATGTTTACTGTAATAATCGATCTTAGCAAGATTGGGCTGATGAAAAACAAACAACTCTTCGAAAGTATCATAATAAGTACCTTTTAGCGTTGCTTTCCTTAACACTTTCATGGCATAAAGCTGTCCCCTGTCAGAGCCTCTGATTTTTCTCACCAGGAACACCTGTGGATGAGATTAATATCAAATCAAATCAAAGTTGATTGGTCGTATACACAGATTTGCAGGTGTTATAGCAGGTGCAGTGAAATGCTTATGTTACTAGCTTCAACAGGGCAGTAGAATGTCTCTCAAATACAATACTAATACACACACCCAAAAATATCTGAATAGCCGATTGCAAAAGTAACAGTAATGTCAGATTGAACAGTAGGGGAAAGGGTCACAAATGTATAGTACACATACAACACAGAGTAGGTATAACATACTGTAGATCCAAACACCTTAATCAAGGTATATGCTTACCTTTCCATAGGAGCCTTGGCCTAGCACTTTCAGCAGCTCAAACTGGGAGGGGTCTGCCTTTTCAAATCCCTCTTTGGTGTGCTGCCTAATGTCAATCTCTTTCAGGATGCCATCGTCCTGCAGGGAAGCAAATGGCCCACATATCAAACCAAGCAAGTGACGCCAGGAATAGAGAGAACACCCATGTTGTTCCAGAGACACCGGGAGAGCCAGAGAGAGGGATTTAGACAGATGTCCAACCTGGGAAAGTCCCATTTTATCAGAGCCAACAGAGACTAGTCAACTTTAATGACGAATAGAGATGGCATAGCCAGCATCACGAGTAGACCAGAATAACCAGAAAAAACTAGGCATGACTATGAGGATAGAACAGTGCTACCACATTCTCTGCCCTTAGTATCCTCAATGTCCACACATATCCACGTTAACTAGTAACAATAGGAGGGTTTGAAACAGGTGTTGTAGGCTACCAATCAGAGAGTGACCTTGGCCACAGAACCACTGAGGTATAATAAGAACCAGCCAGTAGTCCATCCTGTTCCCCTCGTGTCAGGGGAGATTAGTGTGAGCACGTTTTGCGTGAGTGGGGCTGTGTGGCTGGCAGTAGAGCGAGCGCTCTGGCTATTAATGCTGTCTTCATGGCGTGCCTCTGAAATGTGCCGACCACAGCATGTGAGAGTCCTGCCCTGACCGTCGCTGATTGATGCAGAATCTGTCACGCTGACACAGCTGAGAGCCTGGTAAAACCGACTTATCTCACTCACAGCAAAACAAATACAACAAACAGTCACATAACCCTTTGTATACAAAACGTTGTTGGAATGGAATAAAAAGGATGCTTTTCAAATCCACACATGCAGATTTGTCTCCTCTGATGTATGTTAATCTATAGCTTCTCCTCCTCTATACCATGTTGAACACAGCATTGAAAAGGAAGAAAATCATGTATCATGTGGATTTTCAAGAATCCATGGGTTAAGGATGACCTCTGTGGGGGCTCTAGAAAATAAAAGCTAATACATGAAACAATGGGATTACAAACGCTCCCAGTCCATCTGTAGCTATTCAACGTGTCAGTTCCATAGGGACAGTGGGCTTTTCATCCTATCCAAACCTCCAACACCTCAACACTCTGCTGTTGAAACTGGGGAAAAAGAACGCCGGTTGCAGTTAGTCATGATGCCTTGTACAAGCAGTGATATCCCACATTAACCAGTACACTATCTAGTACACTATCTATTCATACTAGTTAAAACACCTGTGATTGATTTAGAATAATTGGTAGAAAACGATACAATTTTAGACTACAGAGAATGGCTATTATTATCCTAAAGATCAAACAAACGTTACGAGGAAGAAAAAGCAACAATAGTCCTACAAATCAGAAAGAAAGTAAGGATTTGGCCTAGTTCCACATAGCAGTATTTCACACTATTCTAAAATACTGGAACGGAATAGAATGAAACATCTACCTGTGAGGGGAGTCTACCAAGTAGTACTAGTAGGTTTTTACAGTATCCAAATCAGTCGGTTGATAAATCAGTCTTTTTGAAAAGAAACTCTAGTGATGATTATCTTATTGAATCAAAAGTATAAACAACCCTTGTCCAATTACTACTCTTTGCCAATAAACATGGACAACAGTGTGACATGTTGCGTAGTGTATCCTGAATAACACGGTTTGTTATCTGGGTCAACAGCTTATGATGGTGTGTATTTCTAAATAAATCTCTTTGACTGAAAAGGTAAACTTGGCAAAATGGCTCAGTTAGTTGGATCATGGTGCTTGCAATACAATAATTGTGGGTATGATTCCTACATGGTCCACATGGATAAAAACATCTGGTAAATGCTTCCCCTCAATAGTAGCTTGCTAGTTCTACTGTCAACTCTGATAGCAGCTATAACAGTTTACTATTGCAGACAATCACCATGCATTCCATTCCATCCATGCTGTTTGTAAAGTCTGATCCTCCTATTTAGAAGTAGTCTGGCCTACACCATGTCAAAGTAGGAATAGAGTTAAATGTTACCGCAGCAGTTCATCTCGCCCATTAATAATCTCAGTATAATGGAATAACAGACAGTCCTATGAGTCTCTACCTGACTCAGTGCCAGATTCTTCCTCCTTAAGAAAACTCTGACCTCCAGAATCGTTCTTAATTTCATGGGCCTGGGTACTTAAAGGTCAAATGTAGACGTTTTTATCTCAATATCAAATCATTTCTGGGTAAGAATTAAGTACCTTACTGTGGTTGTTTTCAATTAAAATTGTAAAATATTCATCAAAAATACTGTAGCTTCTTAGCAAAGAGCAATTTCTCAAGTAAGAATTTTGCTAGGACTGTCTGGGAGGGGTCTGAGTCGGGAGGGATAACTGAAAAGTAGCTGTTATTGGCAAAGAGGTTTGGAACTCTTTCTTATTGGTCTATTAACTAATTTACCACCTGGTGATGTCACCAGGCAGGCCAAAACTCCTTCCCACCAAAACAGGCTGAAATTTCAGGCAGTCTTTTCAAACAGCTCTAAAAGGGCATTATCATAATTTACCCAAGTTCACAGTATTATTCCAACATCAGTCTGGAAATATATATAAAACACAGGACAATCACGTTTTTGACTGCACTGGGCCTTTAAAATAGATATGCTGACTGCAATACCTCTTTGGCCTCAATATTGATTGGCGCCATCTTTAACTGATTGAGTTGGTCAGTGCCACACATCTGTAAAGACCCTAGTCTCAGGCCTAAACAATATGTTTTCTTAATGACATCTAGCTACAAGGGTGTCTTCATCCAAACATATATGAATTAAGTATGTAATAATGACAATGACAATATAATGAAAATCACTTAGCGATTTGCTAAATAGCATCAATTTCTTGTGCGATTCCTGATACAGCCAGGATTACTCATGAGGCAATCATACCCCATGATGTCACGAGCACTCTCATATCTAAATCCATCAGCTATTGTCTCCATATATTTATTTGTATGTACAGTAAGTTAATCATGCTTAGTATGCCTCAGTGTATTGCAGATGATTTCCAGACTGATGAAATGTTTGGTGGAACCTAGTTTGAAATATTATGTCTAGTGTGTAATGTGGATTGAGGTTTTGTACATGATGGTTGAATCAACGTTGTTTCCACAACATTTCAACAAAACAATTATATGTGATGGAAAACTGATTGGATTTGCAAAAAGTCATCAACTTAAGGGAATTTTGTCTTTTTTTACACAATGTTGAACCTAAATCCAATGACATGATGAAATGTTTTGGTTTCACGTTGAATTCACACTAGTTGACAACTCAACCAAATGTAAATCAAAAGTAGACATTGAAATAACGTCTCTGGCCAGTGGGAACATTATCTCAGAGAGGCTGGTCGGTCTGCACATCTTGTTATGACACAGTCAGAAAGGATTACAAAGAGCCGTCAAAGTGAATCTCATTGCTACTGATAACTGCACACAGACATAGAAGCATTCTGTAACACAGTCACAAGTAGTGACATATCTATAACCCCCAAGCAATGTTTACACCAGGGATGGGCAACTTTGATGGAAGTGGGGGCCACGAAAACTCTAAACTCATCATGAGGGGCCACAGTTGCTCACGGGTCTGCGTAACCACACTTTGAGAATCTTTGACCCTCTTATGAGGTCTTAACTTTGAATTCATTGAGGCAGGTATGTCAACACTGGTCATTTTAACAGCAAGTTACTTGAAAGCTCAGCAAGAAAGGACAAAATTGAATGACAAAGTGTTCACAGCGGTTAGAAACTGTTTCTACAACACGTAGAAAAAGAGGATAGGTATGCGGTTAAATTGGGATAGAGAATTTGTTTCGTGTATTTGCATGTCAACTTCGCAAAAATGAATTTACATGTAAATTATCATTCAAATATTTTGTATGGTATTGTATAGTACAGATTTCCACCCATAGTAATTTAATAGGATATACTGTATGTGTTTCCACCACTTTAGAAGTGAACTATGCGGGAATCCCTTGTTGTGCCTTTAACCATTGGCCAACATTCAGCACCATGGACAGTACCGCAATCAACGCAAATGGACAAAAGACTGATTGCAAATTCAGCCCCATGGCCACTGAACAGCACCGTGTCCAGGTAGCTTTGCAATATGGTGAATCAAAAGGTGAAGATTACAATCTCCTGGGTCGTGGTTGGATTGGATAGGTGTGTCTATGGATTCCAATTCCCCTTTGTAAATTGTAAAAAACTAGGCCTACAGAATAAAATGAAGATCATTGGAAATCAGTCTACTGCTCTCTTGTTTTCCTGATTCAATATTTTCATCCAAATCTAATAAATAATTAATTATTTTAAAAGGGTCAATCTGCTGTTAAAACAATAACAAAGCGGGTAAACAGCAGATGGATGGGGCTGGAGAAATTGAACCTCTCCCAAATTCATAGATGGGGCTATACATGCAAGGACTGACCATCCATGATATCAAAACGATAGCTTTGATTACATTGTTTACAATTTTATAGTTTGGATTCTGATGGGCTTTAACAGTTGAACTCAGCTCATGAGGCAAAATAAGTTATATTCTACAAGAATCAATAAAAGTAGCCCACATAAGTTTAAAAAAATGTCCCTCATAAACAAATAGGCCTAGCTACACCAAACCCAGAATGCATTAGGCCTATATTAGACGTAACATTTTTTTAAATAAAATGTAAAAAGTAGCTACAAATCAACAGAGCGTGGCAGGGAATTTATTCAACAAGCAAAGCAACTTAGTCCATAAAATATAATTTGGCTCGTGATAGTAGAATAGCCTACAGGAAACATACTCAGGTATCGTGATTGAATTCATTTTAAGGTAGCTATGTACAGACAACAACATATCACAGTCATAGTAAGTAAAACGTTCCTGAATAAAGCAGCTATCAGCAAAGTCAGTGCTAGTAGGACAAGACAAGTGCAGGTGTTTGTGCAAGAAAGGCGGGAACACCTGTAGGCCTATCTGTCGGATTCAGACTTGTTGTGGCACAGCAATACCAGTCTATACAGAATTCAACATGATCATTTTAGCATGAAAATGTTGCGCAATGGTAGGTTACAAAGCTTGTCAAAATATTGAAATTGTACTGGCATGTGTAGCCTAATATCATGTCAGGTGTATAACAAAACAACACCTGTAAGGTTCCACAAAACAGCCTACAGCCTACCACAATATCATTGAGTGACAGCAGTGGTTGAATCACACCATTAGCAAACAATTATTCTACGTTATGGCGCACACACGTGACACAAAATAGCAATACACAACAATATACTAACCTCCAATCTGCAGAGGTTCGAGCTTTTGGACCGTGACTTCTTCCGAAGGTAGACGGAAAACCATCTCCTAACTGTAAATTTCCGCATGTTCGTGTCCATTGCGCCCTGCTTCAGATCTGCATTTCAGATCAGCCCTGGCAGTTTATATTTGCTCAACAACTATAGATGAGTAAACAACAAAAAGGGATTTAGCGTCCTCCTAGTCACTTCTAATCCATACTTCCGATACGGCAGATAAACAGCTACCAGGAAAACCTTTGCGATTTGGTCACGGTTGACACCACCGCAGTGTCTGTCCTTCCTTGCTACCGCGCAATGCTTTGATTTGACAGTGGCATCCAAGCAGCAGTGATTCTGGCGAGTGTCCTCAGCACCCGCCGCTATCCCTTGCGTCCCGCTGAATCAGCACGTGCAGTGAGTGACGCAATGTGAGGCGAGCGATGGCTCCCTTCCTCCTCCTCAGCATTCGGATTCTTCTTTTCGCGCCCAATCAAACAGGACGTTGGTAGTCTAGTAGAAAACTCCCCTTCTCGATCAAACTAGAGCAGCTAATCCACATGTTCATGATGGTGGACACTGCAGAGAGCAGCATGCAATGTTGGTATGATGCCCAGTGAAATGCTGAGGTCTCATCTGTCATCATCAGGCATGTTAGGGATGCATGGACCACAGGGGAATGTGTGGTAGTGTTTATAAAATGGTTATAAGAAGCTGATTAGGTTAAGAAAAGGCAAACCACATTTAGGATGCCTGTAATATAACCTGTATACCCCATGGGTTACATTTTGTTAGTAAATCAGTCAATTGAAATGGATAAAGCAGGATCTTGATAGTGTGCATTGAGAATCCTAATTGACCTCTGAGGACTAGCTCATTATATAATGTGCATTAGATTATTAAATAATGTGCATTAGATTATTAATATGGCAGCCATTAGGAGAAAGCTCCATTAGGCCTACCACCTAACCCCATGACCTAGCCTTTTGGGGGCCCTAAACAAGATTTGGTTGCCCACCCACACACTTTTAGTGGCCCCCCTTTTCAAGGTGGAGAGAAAAATGTTTTACCGTACATTTTCTGCAATTCTACACATTTAGCCATGGGGAGTATATTTTCTTAGCAGTTTTAAAGCAAGCTTTCTGCAATGCTACACATTTGCCATGGGGCGGAGAGAAATGTTTGCAATTTTGTTACAAATTTCTTGCAATTCTACACATTTCTCAAGACTTATGTCATGTTAATGATATCAGAGTGAGAGAGACTAACATAATCAACGGAGCATTAGTCAACATGGCCGAGAAGAAGATACTGAGACCGACTGATAATAAACTGCTCCAATATTACAGTTCATAAATGATTCAAATGAACATGCTCTGTTAATGTACATAAATGTCATGATTTTTTGGGGACTGACTTCTTCCCGAAGGTAGACGGAAAACCATCTCCTAACTGTACATTTCCGCTGGGCACCTGCCCTGCATGCCCGGTCAGTATTTGACCATGATTACTACATGTTTATGTAACAGTTTAACTTTAGTCCGTCCCCTCGCCCCGACCCGGGTGCGAACCAGGGACCCTCTGCACACATCAACAACAGTCACATACGAAGCATCGTTACCCATCGCTCCACAAAAGCCACGGCCCTTGCAGAGCAAGGGGAACCACTACTTCAAGGTCTCAAAGCGAGTGACGTCACCGATTGAAACACTATTAGCGCGCACCACCGCTAACTAGCTAGCCATTTCACATCGGTTACACTTAGCGCCTTCAAAAAGTATTCACACTCCTTGAACTTTTCAACTTTTTGTTGTGTTACAGCCTGAATTTAAAATGGATTAAATTGAGATTGTGTGCCACTGGCCTACACAGAATAGCCAATAAAGTCAAAGTGGAATTATGTTTTTTAAAACTTTTACAAATTAATAAAAAATGAAAAGCTGAAATGTGTATTCAAACCCTTTGTCATGGCAAGCCTAAATTCGTTCAGGAGTAAACATTTTCTTAACAAGTCACATAATAAGCTACATAGACTCACTGTGTGCAATAATAGTGTTTAACATGATTTTTGAATGACTACCTCAGTCGAGCAGTGAATTTCAAACACAGATTCAACCACAAAGACCAGGCAGGTTTTCCAATAACTTGCAAAAAGGTTACCTATTGGCAGTGGTGTAAAGTACTTAAGTAAAAATACTTTATAGTACTACTTAAGAAGTTTTTTTAGGGTATCTGTACTTTACTTGGCTATTTATATATTTTTTTACAACTTTTACTTTACTACATTCCTAAAGAAAATAATGTACTTTTTACTCCATAAATATTCCATGACACCCAAAAGTACTCGTTACATTTTGAATGCTTAACAGGAAAGGAAAATTGTCAAATTCACACACTTATCAAGATAACATCCCTGGTCATCCCTACTGCCTCTGATCTGGCGGACTCACTAAACACAAATGCTTGTAAATTATGTCTGCATGTTGTAGTGTGACCCTGGCTATCCTTAATTAAAAAATAAAATTGTACCTTTTGGTTTGCTTAATATAAGGAATTTTAAATGATTTATACTTTTACTTTTGATACTTAAGTAAATATAATTGCAAAAATGTCCTTAAGTATCAAAATTATATTTAAAACCAAATACTTTTAGACTTTTACTCAAGTAGTATTTTACTGGGTGACCTTCACTTGAGTCATTTTCTATTAAGGTATCTTTACTTTTACTCAAGTATGGCAATTGGGTACCTTTTCCACCACTGCCAATTGGTAGATGGGTAAAAAAAAGAAGCAGATATTGAATATCCCTTTGAGCATGTTGAATTTATTAATTACACTTTGGATGGTGTATCAATACACCATCCACCATCAATACAATAAAGATACAGGCGTCCTTCCTAACTCAGTTGCTGGAGAAGAAGGAAACCACTCAGGGATTTCACCATGAAGCTAATGGTGACTTTAAAACACTTATAGAGTTTAATGGCAGTGATAGGAGAAAGCTGAGGATGGATCAACAACATTGTAGTTATGCCACAATACTAACCTAAATGACAGAGTGAAAAGAAGGAAGCCTGTACAGAATAAAATATTCTGAAACATGCATCCTACAAAAAAATTTGGCAAAGAAATTAATACAAAGCGTTATGTTTAGGGCAAATCCAAAACAACACATCACTGAGTACCACTCGTCATATTTTGAAGCATGGTGGTGGCTGCATCATGTTATGGGTATGCTTGTCATATGCAAGGAGTAGGGAGTGTTTTAAAGATAAAACAAAAAAGGCAAAGGGCTAAGCACAGGCAAAATCCTAGAGGAAAAACTGGTTCAGTCTGCTTTCCAATAGACATTGGGAGACAAATTCACCTGTCAGCAGGACAATAATCTAAAACAAGGCCAAATATACACTGGAGTTGCTTACCAAGATGACATTGAATGTTCCTGAATGGCCTAGTTACAGCTTTGACTTAAAAATCGTCTTGAAAATCTATGTGAAGACTTCAAAATGGCTATTTAGCAATGATCAACAACCAACTTGACAGAGCTTGAAGAATTTATTATTTTTTTGAAAATATTGCACAATCCAGGTTAGCAAAGTTCTTAGAGACTTACCTAGAAAGACTCACTGCTGTAATCGCTGCCAAAGGTGATTCTAAAATGTATTGACTCAGGGGTGTGAATACTTATGTAAATTAAATATCAGTATTTTATTTTCAATACATGTGCAAAAGAATCTGGGGGTTTATGGGGGTATTGTGTGTAGATGGGTGAGAGAAAACAAATATTTAATCAATTTTGAATTCAGGCTGTAACACAACAAAATGTTGAATAAGGTGTATGAATACTTTCTGAAGGCACTATAGCTGGTTAGACTAACTTACCAGTCTAAAATGTTTTTGCTGACATGCTAATTGAGTGATTGTCAGTGACTGACATAACAAGAGAGAAACTGCTGATGCACCAAATTTAGAAATTGCACCCTGTGTATTCTACTATTCTAACTCTCAATAGTAAGTTGAGAACCCGACTGAGTTCCTAAAATATTATTATTATTTACTTTTTTTGTCAGGGGCCCCCTAGCCTAGGTGGCCATAAGCGACCAGTTATGTTGCTTATGCCTGGAGCTGGCTCTGCCCATGACCTGTCTCTATAGAGGCTTACCACCTAACCCTGTGACCTGTGTCCATAGAGGCCTATCACCTAACCCTATGACCTGTCTCTATAGAGGCCTACAACCTAACCCAATGACCTGTGTCTATAGAGGGTCATCACAGGGCAATTACAAATACATAACCAACTTTGAATAGGCTTACTGTGTAGAGATTGTTTATGAAATCATGCATTAGGCCTACATTATAGTGAGACTGTCTTTGCAGCTGGTTAAAGTGGTACCTAAACCAATGCTCTAAACAAGGAGAGATGAAATGTATGTACAAATCTGATGATGCTTACATAGTCACCCTCACTGAAACCTTCAAATATAAAAAAAAATGTCTCCTTCTGCATGTGCAGCTTAGAGGTAACAAGGTGAGAAATACCCAGTGCACAGTGGATTTCATTTTTTTCAACACTCAGATGTTCCACATTCATCAGAGCATGCACTGCAAAATGCTTATATGAACATCCAGACATTGCCTATGTCTGGGACTGGTGGGATTAGATTGCACTTGTATCAGAAGTACAACCAAACAGTGGTAACGGTTGTTACCGGCCTTATAGGGATGCTTGCTTTCGTTCTCATAAAGGGGACAATGTCTCTGAGAATAATGAGTTATATACTGTACATAATCCTGAGGCTATGGGAGGACATCTCTGATCTATCCCTGATCCAGAGGCCTTGGGAGGAGAGGACACCAGAAGCTGTCAGAGCACATACACAACTTTCCATACACCTTTCCATACACCTGTAAATTAAAACTTCTTTGGGATTGGTGTCCCGTCTACGGGACGTTTGAGCTAACGTAGGCTAATGAGATTAGCATGAGGTTGTAAGTAACAAGAACATTTCCAAGGACATAGACATATCTGATATTGTCAGAAAGCTTAAATTCTTGTTAATCTAACTGCACTGTCCAATTTACAGTAGCTATTACAGTGAAAGAATACCATACTATTGTTTTAGGAGAGTGCACAATTTTGAACATGAAAAGTTAAACAAATTACAAATTTGGGCAGTCTTGATACAAAATGTTGAACAGAAATGCAATGGTTCATTGGATCATTCTAAAACTTTGCACATACACTGCTGCCATCTAGTGGCCAGAATCTAAATTGCACCTGGGCTGGAATAATACACTATGGCCTTTCTTTTGCATTTCAAAGATGGTACAATTTTTATCTTTTACTAGATCTACTGTGTTATATTCTCCTACATTCCTTTCACATTTCCACAAACTTCAAAAACTGTTTCCTTTCAAATGGTACAAAGAATATGCATATCCTTGCTTCAGGGACTGAGCTACAGGCAGTTAGATTTGGGTATGTCATTTTAGGCGAAAATAGAAAAAGAGGGGCGGATCCTTAAGAGGTTTAAGAATCTTGACATTTTGACCAAATCTTACGGTGAACAAATTATTGCAGTTTACAAAGACCAAATGTAGTACTCTGTTCCATAAAGCTTTTACATCTAGTCAGCTTCTACAGCTGCTGTTCGTTTAAAGCATAGCCATACTTTTATTGTCGACAAGGCTTGCATACATTGCAGGTGGTCTGTCTACAGTAAATGTGAACATTTCCATATTATCTAATTCCTTTGAACATCACAATGCATGACTTATCTCTGCCTCTGGCCATCTGCGGGATTGACTGCAATTTATTACGCCCTGGTCGGTGTGATATTTGCAAGTACAAACAGATACATCTAAGTGATCCTGCTAGAATCTGTCCGTATGTTAATATCTGTGAAATGCTAAAATAACGAGATGAGTCATCCACAAATGTGGCACTGGCACACATCATACCTAGAAAAAGCCAAAGTCGGAATGCACGCTTTAGATTAGATTGTCATGGAGTACTGTCTGACAAAGATAATAAAGGTCTCAAAACCAATCATTCATATCTATGGAGAGTCACTGCAGTGACTATATTAAGTACCGGTGGCACTTCAAAACAATGTCAGGATTTGAAATGTAAACCCACTTTAAAAAGTCAACACCTTATTTTGCAATGACAATGTCAAGACTTCAAAGAATATGCTTTGAAGTCTTGAATATGGATTCTTTATGCCTCCCAAAGTTTTCAGGGATTGTAGTTTTTGATAAAACAAAGACTGTAAAATCACCAGTAATTCAGCTAAAAATGTGTTTAATTTAGGACATCTGTTCCGAAGTATTCCCCCCCCAAAAAAGAAACTCGTTCGTGTCTCAATGTAATCAAAGTATAACATTATTGTTACTTTCAAATACAATCACTTTTTTTGGTGGTCTATTTGCAGTGTACAAATTATTACAATTATGTTCCGGACCCCCGACAAATATCGTTCTTCGGTTACACCTGCTTTAGTGGATATAAGCACCTAAAATGTTCCCTTTAGAGCAACTGTATAGCAAAAGTGTTGCTGTCTGTTTCACAAAAAAACCCAGAGGATATCATTCAAAAAGCTTTACCATGTCTGTATTGACATACCCGCTTTCCATACAGTAATTTACCTGGAATGGATTGAACCATCTTGGTGTCTTATATCTGACTGATTCATGACGCAGCACTGTTCCCCCTATTACAGTAAATCTGCCTAGTTGAAATAATGTTCTAAGCATCTGTTCAAGAAGACAAGCTATGTGGAAGTTCTTCATTTTAGATTCAGGGGGTGTAAAAAACAATTCAGTCATCACTTCAGTTTGTACAGCAGCCATTAGGACAGCATGTAATTATACTGGACTTGATCTCACTCTGAGAACACAGATGGAATGTGGGAGTTATCATGCAAACACTTCCTCATAGGTTCCACACAACACCAGTAGGTTTTATCTACTATACTTACATTGCCAAGACACATTGATCACATCCAATAAGGCGAGTACAGTACATCAAGCTGTGGATCCTAAACCATGCTCCTCCCAAGTATGCATTGCATTTTTACAATTCAAAACTTCTGGAATAAACTGAAGAGACTGTCACATCAGCAACTTCTTCAAATATAGTGCCTATAGAAAGTCTACACCATCCATTCAAAAAGTCCACCTTTTGTAGCCTTAGAGTGCATTCGGAAAGTAGTCAGACCCCTTGACTTTTTCCACATTTTAGTTACGTTAACACCTTATTCTAAAATTGATGAAATTGTTTTTCCCCCCCTCATCAATCTACAGACGATACCTCATGACAAAGCAAAAACAGGTTTAGACATTTTTTTAAATAAATAAAAAGTTAAATATCACATTTACATTAGTATTCAAACCCTTTGTTGAAGCACCTTTAACAGCGATTACAGCCTCAAGTCTTCTTGGGTCTGACACTACAAGCTTGTCACACCTGTATTTGGGAAGTTTCTCCCATTTTTCTCTTCAGATCCTCTTTAGCACTGTCAGGTTGGATGGGGAGCGTTGCTGCACAGGTATTTTTAGGTCTCTCCAGAGATGTTCGATCGGGTTCAAGTCCAGGATCGGGCTAGGCCACTCAAGGACATTCAAAGACTTGTCCCGAAGCCACTGCTGCTTTGTCTTGGCTGTGTGCTTAGGGTCATTGTCCTGTTGGAAGGTGAATCTTCGCCCCAGTCTGAGGTTCTATAAGGGTACAAGTGCTGGGCCTCCTGATAATAATTAGGTGCATGTTTCCTCTAGGATCAGACTATGACAGATACAAAACAACATCAATAAAGGAAACTAATAGAAATCAGTGACGAGGTTGTGTGCCAGCCAAAACTAAATCTTGCACTACCTAGACACCCATTAGTAAGGAAATAGATTTTCAATAAGAAAAACATTCATTTCAGTGCCTCATTGATTTAACCACCTGATGTGTTGTGCACTGAGGTCCACAAGCAAAGGGAAAAGGTGAGAGGACGGAGAGCGAATAGATGCGAGAAGGAATTCTAAAACGAGCAAAATTATCATGCCGTTTGTATGTGGCTGCTATGATTGTGAACTGTGTTTGCGTGTGATCAGGGGTGTATTCATTCCTCCGATTATGTTGAACAACATTTCTTAAAATGGAAGCAAATGGAACAAAACAGGGATAAACATACCTGAATTTGTCCAATAAAAACTCTCGTTTGTAACTGTTGGTCTAATGATTACACCCTAGATCAGCTAGTTGCAGGCAAGTGTGCAAGGCGGTATTGAATGTGTCGCTGTCTGTCACCTTAATTACTCTAATTTGTCTCTCGACCTGTGTGCACCTACGTTGTAAACTTTCATTCATAGGCTGGATTGTCACAACCTTATGATAGGTATAGGGTAAATTTGAACATCATGTAGTAGCCTAAACCTATCAATGTTACATTGAGCTGGGTGAATGGAATATGAATGAAAGTCATCCAATATGCTGTAATAGAAATAAGACCATGCTCATAAAAAAAAAAAAGAACATGCTCCCTCATCTTAAACGTCACGACTGCCACTGACTGAAACTATCAATTAATCTTCTGATCACATTAATGATTAAACAGAGGATTACACAGGACAAACTATTTATTTTTTATTTTTCCATTACTTTACCAGGTAAGTTGACTGAGAACACATTCTCATTTACAGCAACGACCTGGGGAATAGTTACAGAGGAGAGGAGGGGGATGAATGTGCCAATTGTAAACTATAATGCATAATTCCCCATAAATAGTATTATAGTGCAGTGTGAACAGTTTTTACTATGCAGTATACAGAGATAATTAGCATTGGAGTGACATAGGAAGTGCGGGCAGGTGGAGAAATCAAACAGTTACACAAGGACAGGGTTCGAGCATAACTAAAGGCACATATCTGTATTACAGACCAATGCAAAGCTGTTTAGCAAAAATAAATTAGCAGAAAGAAATCAAGTGATCTTTCAAACAGATTATGTTTGTCTCCCATACTGCACCGGTCCCCATGGAGCTGAAGCATAATAACTGCCTGAATACAGTAGTAGATCTGAACCTTAGCCTGCACATACAGTAATGCTGATATTGTTTTTTTTTTTACAGTATATCAGACCCTTACATTTATGTTCAAATCATACCATAAATCAACTACTATGACATGGGGAGGATTGTAGTAGTATATCCACATTACTGTACTCTTTAAATCGTATTATAGATTTAAATATTCCTTCAGAGGATTTGACATTCACCTAAACTGTATTGAATTACCAAGTCATAATACTGTTCCTTGTTAGAGGTAGACATGAATTAAAATAAATGTGTAAAATCTCTGATACAGAGTATGGCTTAACATTTTTCTTGTTTAAGAAGGTACCTTAATATATATTCACTGAGCACATCATTTGAGCCATCGTTCATGCTCACTCACGTGAAAAGAAATGTCTTTTACGTAAGTAAAACGTAATTATCCCGAAAGACCGGCCTTGACCCTCAAATATCAGGATGCACATTAATGAGAAATGCCATGGTTATCAGTGCGGTCCAAAACCTTGCCTAGGTACTGCTTTGCTGTGTCTAAATGGCTGGAAGGACTGTAGTTAGGCATGGAAAATACGAGCTATAGAATGCTTAGAGACAGAGATACAGAGGTGGAGAAGTATCTGGGCTGTAGCCAGGTCCGTGGCTGATTAAGCTTATCTCACCCAAAGCCAGGGGTGCTGTGATCCATAGAGAGCAATCCATCAGGACCCAGAATGTCAGCCGCCCGTATCTGTCTGGTCTTCATGTCCGTCTCCTGTTCTTTCAGCTCTCTGGAGAGTGAGTAATGGAGCAGTGGTCACCCTGGCTGTGTTTATAGGTCTGCTGTGAAAAGATATGCCTCCCTTCATCTCACCTGTGTAGCTGCACACGTTTAATACAGCATCTTGCACCTGGATATTCCTAGATAAGCCCCCCAAATGAGGTATACTAGTAGCAAGATCTTATCATGTATTTATTAATTTCCTTGAAATATTGTGATTCCTTAGATGACTGACGATAAAATATAACTTCATATTTCTAATCACAGCATAGGTGAGTTGCAATTATAGATTTAATCAACTCACTACCATAAAATGCATTGGTGAAGGCTGATAACTCAGGCTATCCAGTGGCACTCTTTATCAGTGTCATTTCCTGGGAAATAGAGATTTGTCTGAAAATCAGCAGATCTCTCTTATTGTGTTTGACTGGTGTATCGCTGAAGGATTAACGTCATTTAACTAGATTTAGGAGGACAGACTGAGCACTGGACATTAATGCATTTCTGGGTTATGTGGTTTTGGGACTACACAGCTGCTTAATGACATATATAGGAACTCTGCATGCATCACTTTTGTTGGACTACTAACACCTGTATACATTGCAGCTTGACATTTACTGTCACGAGTCTTGTCCTGGAGGCAGAACTGAGCAATGTCCCCTTAGATAGGCTAGCTGCAAAGTCAAAATTGGCTATAATGCAAAAATTAATCTAAACAAAAATGAGCTTTTTGGTCTTAATTTAAGGTTAGAGTTTGGCATTAGGGTTAACGGTGTGGTTAAGGTTAGGTTTAGGTTTAAAATCACATTTTATGAATGTGGCTGTGCCAGCTAGTGACCACTTTGCAGAGCTGCCTCCAGAACAAAATTCATGACGAAATTGCTAAACTGCATATACATCAGTTAGCCAGTATACAGTTCTCTGTACAAGTCCTCCAAACAGCTCCTTTCTATTGATGCAGATTAGACGTCATTACATTAGAGAGCTGGATACTCTCACTATGTATCCACTTGTTTTTCTTACATTCATACGACTAAGTCATAATAAAGGATATCACATACTCACCATATAAAACACAAATACTGTTATATTATAATATCCTCTGGTGTATTCAGGAGCTCTTCATAAGGACCCTCGTCTTCGGTCAACAAGGCGAAGACGAACTCAGCCTTACTTTTACCGCTCACTCTGGTCAGGGAGAACCAGCGATGACTCAAGGTGAAATGACTTCCTTTCGGCCCAGTTGCCCTCACAGGAAGAAGGGCAGACACAACACAGGATCTTAACTCTCATCTACCACAGATGAGTGAATTACAAAACGATTGCTTTCAACAGCAGACAGAATTGCTATCAGCCATTACCTCTGGTACCAGCTCCCATGAATTCACACTGATTAAAAGCCAGTTGACTGGATCTGACTTAGGACCTCTACCAAGAGAAAACCACCCAGGCTATAGAGGAGAATGAAATCATCCACATCTTTACTAATGATAGAGAAATCTGCTGTAAAGCAGTATCCAAATCCAACAGTTATAGTGATCACAATATTACCATATCCAGGAAAACCAAAGTTCCAAAGGCTGGACCTAATATTGTGTATAAGAAGTCCTAAAGAATATTTGCTGGTCTGTGGTGTGTAATGAGGAGCAACCAGACGCTGCACTTGACACATTTATGAAATTGCTTTCTCCAGTTACTAATAAGAATGCACCCATTAAGAAAATGACAAAAATTGTAATCCCGGTGAATTGATGAGGAATTGAAAAATGTTATGGTTGAAAGGGATGAGCCAAAAGGAACGGCAACAAAGTCTGGCTGTATAACCAACTGGCAAACATTCTGCAAATTGAGAAATCATGTGACTGAATAAAAAGAAGAAGAAACTACACTATGAAACAAAGAATGACAGCAAAAAGCTTTGGAGTACCTTAAATTAAATTTTGGGCAAAAGGGCAAACTCAGCTCCTAGTCCATCATTCATTAAATCAGATGGCTCATTCATCACAAAACCCACTGATATTGCCAACTACTTTAATTTTTTTTTAATTGGCAAGAAAAGCAAAGTTAGGCATGACATGCCAGGAACAAATGCCAAACCTACACATCCAAGCTTAACTGATCAAATTATGAAAGACAAGCATTGTAATTTTGTGACTGCTGAAGAGGTGAAAAAATTATTGTTATCTATCAACAATGACAAGCCACCTGAGTCTGACAACTTGGATGGAAAATTACTGAGGATGATAGCGGACGATATTGCCACCTCTTCAATCTAAGTTTACAAAAGATGTGTGTGCCCTCAGGCCTGGAGGGAAGCAAAAGTCATTCCGCTACCCAAGAATAGTACAGCACCCTTCACTGGCTCAAATAGCCGATCAATCAGCTTACCAACACTTAGTAAACTTTTGGAAAAAATAGTTTTTGACCAGATACAATACTATTTTACAGTAAATAAATGAACAGACTATCAGCACGCTTATAGGGAAGGACATTCACAACACGGCACTTACACAAATGACTGATTGGGTGAGAGAAATTGATAATAAAAAAAATTGTGGGAGCGGTTTTGTTAGACTTCAGTGCAGCTTTTGACATGATCAATCATAGTATGCTGCTGGAAAAACATACAGTGCATTCGTAAAGTATTCAGACCCCTTGACTTATTCCACGTTATGATAAAATTGTTTTCCCCCCTCAATCTACACACAATACTCCATAGCGACAAAGTAAAAACAAGTGTTTAGATATTTAACATTTACATATTTATTCAGACCTTTTACTCAGTACTTTTGTTGAATCGCCTTTGGCAGTGATTACAGCCTTGAGTCTTAGGTATGATGCTACAAGCTTGGCGCAACTATATTTGTGCCGTTTCTCCCATTCTTCTCTGCAGATCCTCTCAAGCTCTGTCAGGTTGGATGGGGAGCGTCGCTGCACAGCTATTTTCAGGTCTCTCCGGTCTCTGGTTGGGCCACTCCGGTCAACTCCGGTCTCTGGTTGGGCCACTCAAGGACATTCAGAGACTTGTCCCGAAGCCACTCCTGCATTGTCTTGGCTGGGTGCTTCGGGTCGTGTTCCTGTTGGAAGGTGAACCTCCTCCCTAGTCTGAGGTCCTGAGCGCTCTGGAGCAGGTTTTCATCAACGATCTCTCTGTACTTTGCTCTGTTCATCTTACCCTCAATCCTGACTAGTCTCCCAGGCCAGGCCGTTGAAAAACATCCAAGCATGCCACCACCATGATTCACCGTAGGGATGGTGTCAGGTTTCCTCCAGACTTGACGCTTGGCATTCAGGCCAAAGAGTTCAATCTTGGTTTCATCAGACCAGAGAATCTTGTTTCTCATGGTCAGAGTCCTTTAGGTGCCTTTTGGCAAACACCAAGCAGGCTGTCATGTGCTTTTTACTGAGGAATGGCTTCAGTCTGGCCACTCTACTATAAAAGGCCTGATTGGTGGAGTGCTGCAGAGATGGTTGTCCTTCTGGAAGGTTCTCCACAGAGGAATTCTGGAGCTCTATCAGAGTGACCATTGGGTTCTTGGTCATCTCCCTGACCAAGGCCCTTCTCCCTGATTGCTCAGCTTGGCAGGGCAGCAAGCTCTAGGTAGAGTCTTGGTGGTTCCAAACTTCTTCCATTTAAGAATGATGGAGGCCACTATGTTCTTAGGGACCTTCAATGCTGAAGACATGTTTTAGCATCCTTCCCCAGATCTGTGCCTCGACACAATCCTGTCTCGGGGCTCTACAGACAATTCCTTCAACCTTATGGCTTGGTTTTTGTTCTGACATGCACCGTCTACTGTGGGACCTTATATGGACAGGTGTGTGCCTTTCCAAATCATGTCCAATCAATTGAATTTACCACAGGTGGACTCCAATCAAGTTGTAGAAACATCAAGGATGATCAATGGAAACAGGATGCACCTGAGCTCAATTTCTAGTCTCATAGCAAAAGGTCTGAATACTTATGTAAACAACCTATTTTTTTTTATAAATCTAAAAAAACGTTTTTGCTTTGTCATTATGGGGTATTGTGTGTAGATGAGGAATTGTTTTTATTTAACACATTGTAGAATAAGGCTGTAACGTAACAAAAATCTGGCTTAGGACGGTTACCGAGATGAGATCTGGCTTAGGACCGTTACCAAGAGGAAACCACCCTGGCTATAGAGGAGCTGAGGAATGAGGCCATGAGTGCTCTTGTGTGGGTGACTATCCCATGCTGTCTCCATTGACTTGAGGACATAAGACACTTAACCTCTCAAAAGGAGAGGAATGAAATGCATTTCAAAATGGGCCTGGTTACCAATTAGGTAACAGTGATGCAGCTGAGAGTTTTCAGTCAGGAAGAATCAACCTGACTACCACTGTTAAGCGACTTCAATAACCACATTAGGAGTGATGCATCTCACTGTGTGTGTCTAATAGCAACTGAGGCAGCCGTTGCTCCCCCTACACCTATCTGATTTTTCCTGTTCTTGGCAAATGAGATTTTACATTGACACTATAACCCAGGGGTGTAAAACTAACTTTACGCAGGGGCCGTATTCGGTTATATTTTCAGTGCTCCTTCACTGTCTAGTTTTATTTAGGTTATTATTAGTGAGCTGGACACACAAACTGCATGAATGTAGAACCATTATAATTTCTACAGTAAAGTATATTGTGTCCATAACACCTCCCATAAAATATTTTTCAAAATTAAAAACACTCAAACGAGCTGGATTGGAACCCATCCCCGGCCGTATGTTTTACACCCCTGCTATAACCGCTTTCCTCTTATCCTACTACAACAGCTTACATAAAACTGATTGCACCACACATAATATTCATTATATCTGACAGCCAAGGCCCATAATACAAAATTAAAACTTTTATTTTGGGGTCAGGGAGTCAATTGCAGTTCACATTTGCAAGGGAAATACTAAACTATGATGACATGTAAGTTAGACAAGTTATTGTGTGTATATTTAAACATCACGTCCCAGGATTTTGATAAACCCCTTTTATTTAAAAAAGTTTAAATACTTCTTGCAAAAATAAGCTTTACTTACCACCGGCCACAAACAGATGAAGCTCTTCAGTATGTTTCCATGCCTTGCAAGAGGCCCAGGTCCAGGTCTGCAGTTAAGTTGGTGAAGAGTGTGTGACAAATATAAATATGTATATGTAAATATACATGATTTTAAGTCAAACTCATCAGCATTTGAGTGCCTGGACATGGAGTTTTATATCATGTAATACTTTTTGTGGATATAACATTTCTTTAAATGTGTAATTTATTGTAACAGACTGAACAATGCTAGACAATGCAAGACAGGTAAACTGCCTCTGTTGGCCATTGGTGTTGTGTAGACGTTTCCTGACCTCTTGTGGCATGTAGTTGAATGTGCATACTTACACATTACACTAGTTACCTGGATTCACTAAAATGCAAATTGTAGGGGTAAAAAGTATGTACAACTGCTGCAATAGAAACATGTATTTAATTAATTGTCAGTAAAAATTACAGAGGATCGGAACCAGATCAAATAAAGCCACCATTTAAAACCAAAGCGTATCCCACAACTGAAATGAAATCTAACTAACTTAACAGCAGAAACAACATCAGTTTCAGATACAATAAGTATATCTGATTAAATCATGATCATCATTCCATCAAATTATGGAGATGGCATTACTAATGTAAACCAATGGGTTTTAACCACCACCATACACAATCTTAATAACTCAACACTTTTTACATCAAAACATATTTAAAGAGTAATGGAGGCAGTGAAAAGACTTCTTCATAAACCGTGCATTGAACTTTAGATTTTGTTTGACAAAAAGTAGGACCATACTTTAAACAATTTAAAAGCAAATGTCATACTATATTACTGGTGGCATTAGGGTTATTATGATCAGTGAGAGCGTTGGGCCAGAAACAGAAAGGTCGCTGGTTCAAATACCTGAGGTGACAAGGTGAAAAATCTGACTATGGCTGACCCTGTAAAACAACACATTTCACTGTACCTATTTGTTGTATGTGTCAATAAAACATTTTTTATATATTTGTATGACACATTTGGCAAAGCACAAGATTTACATTACATTTACATTTAAGTCATTTAGCAGACGCTCTTATCCAGAGCGACTTACAAATTGGAAAGTTCAGACATATTCATCCTGGTCCCCCCGTGGGGAATGAACCCACAACCCTGGCGTTGCAAGCGCCATGCTCTACCAACTGAGCCACACGGGACCACTTAAGGACCTTATATCACTCTTAGTATGCCATTTGCGTATAAAATATTTATAAAGCATTATATGGGAAGTATAGGCCTTCAGGAGTGTCATTAAAAGCTGATTTATTCCCTGAGTTAAAACATGATCAACCTGCTTCTAAGAATCAAGCAGTACAATTTTAAGTTTGAATGCCAGAAAACACATCAAAATAGCAGTAGACAAATTCAATTGGAAACAGTTGTGTTTTTAGTAGTTCAGTATAGTATTTCTGAGCTAACTCACACTTAGTAGAACCTTGTATCTACACTCAGGAAAAAAAGGTGCTATCTAGAACCTTAAAGGGTTCTTCGGCTGTCCCCAAAGTAGAACCCTTTGAAGAACTATTTTTGGTTGCAGGTAGAACCCTTTTGCGTTCCATGTAGAACCCTTTCTACAGAGGGTTCTACCTGGAACCAAAAATGTTTTTCCTATGAGACAGCCGAATAACCCTTTTTTCGAAGAGTATGTTCCATGTGAGATATGACTGATTATAGAGTCACCAGACCTCACTAGCCACTACATTGATGGCTTCCCCTTAAAGGGAGGGTAGTAGACAGGTGTGGCATGGTCACATACACTGAACTCTGTACCCTTAACATTGAGGAAGTCAATTAGTCTCAGAGTGTCTGTCTCAGAATGCTCACAGTTGGCAAGTTGGAAGTCTGAGTTGAAGCAGATCTCGATCTGGCCCAAGATTTGCACCTTCCCACCCTGTGAACAAGAAATAACTTAGTGATATGGTCTCCATTCAGGGTTAGGATTCATGATTTAACATTTTAGTTGTGTGAAACAAACACTATTTATGTAGAATGAATAAGGAAATGTATTCTAAATACAAAAATTGTACACAATCCACATAATCCTCTACTCTTCAAAGAAAACCTGTAGGCAAATTCAATAACTAGTTGTGCTTGAGTTTGCATTTTACCAAAATAAAAATATTTAAAAAAACATGATACCTTTGGATGAATACACTGAATCTTTGGTTTCACACTGTAGAAGTTGAGAATGATTCCTTCGATGTGGTCAAACTAAAAACACAGAAGTAGTACATTTAACCATGAGTATTCATCACATGCACATCTGAATCATTTCACTGACAGTAGCTAAGTACAAATGTAAGATCTTAATTTGATTACCCTGTTGCAGGAAAGTTTTCCTGCAACGCAAGAACTTCAACATGTGAAGTGTATTTGAGGTTTAAAAAGGCTTCTAAAGTTTGTAATTTCCACTTTGAAATTTCTGACTTGGAGTTTCCCTTACGAAAAATGTATCAACCCTTACAAAAATGTCCATTAATTAGACATAATAATTCACATTTCCTGTTGCTGCAGGATTATTTTCCTGCTGTAGCAAACTGGCTCCAATCAAGATCTTACATCTGTAAACAGGAACAGTAAGTCAAATGACTTGGAGTAAATTAAAAACTATGGCGGGTTTCCCATAACACGGGGTTTCATTTAAAACAGTATAGTATGTTTCTTGATATGACGCAAAAATACTTGCTGTTCTTTAAGTCTAACTTTAAACATACAGCAATTTAATCAGTGCAAAATGCCATTGTCCTTGGTAATGTCGTAATAATGATGTACTTACAGCATAGTAAGTCTCCGAGGGCACAATGTTAAATTTCTTCATCACTCTGAAGACATAAAGAATTTATAAATAACTAGTAGAAACATAAATCAGGCTTCAGGGTATACAGACCATATATTATCCCATATGTTTCATGAGGATACTCTGTTATTTCAGTACACTTACCCATCAAGGTCTAATGTGTGATACAGCTCCAGGACTTTGCCAAAGTATTTGTGTTGACTGTTTAGGGACTCTGCTTTTGCAGCACACGTTCCATGTTTTTGCCATTCATATTGCCTGTAAATAGAAGATCAAATGTGCTAACATTTGTTTAGGAAAATCTTCTTACCTGAAAATATAACAATGACCTGGAGTAAAGTATTTATACAAAATAGAAAATTAGAACAGACCAGAATTCAGAGGATGCTGGAGTTATAAGATCCGGCCACCACTTCTGCATATCTGGAAGTAGGTCCTGTAAAACATAGTCACGATCAAACATTTCTCTTAATTTTTTAAATTATAAACACTTGACTTTTGACTTCAAAATTATTATTTTTGTCACGAATAAGCAAAATGTATGTCTTTTCCCCCAGCAGAACATACCTGGATTAGAGTTACATTGAAGTGCCAAGATGAATTGCATTCCTGGCCTTTATCTGGCCTGTAAGACACAGACATTGGTCAAATGTGTACAAAGATAACAGAGTACACGACAGTTTCTTGTCACTCAAACTCAGAAACCATGATGATTGGGTTGCGGGCAAAGGCAGCATCTTCAGTGCTTTATTTTTTACTGAATATTATTAAGTCATCCTTACCACAGTCCATGCAAAGTCCAGTAGTCAAATTTGGGATCACAGTGTTCCATCTGCAAGTCAAAATGTTTATTTTGTCATACAAGGTGGCACATCTGGAAACTTATGGCCACTGTATCAATTATACAATCAGATCAACACATGATACGTAGAGTTTATTATGCTATGAAACCATAAAGTAGCTTACACTGCAAAATGTGCTTGGCCAGTGTTGAGTTAGGATCAACTTACTCCACATATGCCTGAAATAAAGCAGAGTTACATTCAATAAAATAGTAACATTAGCATGATCAAAGTGCCTCACTCATTTAATGGCCTTTAATTTGCATTGAGACCTGCTACGGAATGACACCAACTCAGTGGCCCTGTGGTTAGAGTGTCCTGGGTTTGGAAGGTTGGGGGAATGATCCTAGCTGCCTCACGCTGACCTATGAGCTGTTGTGTCTCAAAAAGAATACTTACATTGGAATGAATGGCTTGATACAGAGGCCATTAACCAGACAGATACGCCTACCAGTGCATTAACCAGACAGACAGGCCTACCAGTACTTACGGCGACGCGAGTACGAATGAGGAAGACATCAGACCGCAGGCAAGGCACAGCAGGACAACAAGCGCCAAAGATTTCATGTTTACGCTGAAACAAAAAAAAACATACCATTAGGATAGGTCGATTTTGGACCATAGCTGGATTGACATGATCTGTAGGCCTAATATCTTTGTTGGTAGGCTAACTCTTACAATTATAACGCCTACAACTTCAATTGATTTAAGTGGCATATACATAGGTGGAATTACCACAGGGGATATTCAGAAAAAGGTTGATTCGTCCCCCACAATAATGTATTTAAAATAAAACCTCTCATTCCAAAATCATGGGCATTAAGATGGAGTTGGTCCTCCCTTTGCTGCTATAGCAGCCTCCACTCTTCTGGGAAGGCTTTCCACTAGATGTTGGAACATTGCTGCGGGGACTTTCTTGCATTCAGCCACAAGAGCATTAGTGAGGTCGGGCACTAATGTTGGGCGATTAGGCCTGGCTTGCAGTTGGTGTTCCAATTCATCCCAAAGGTGTTCGATGGGGTTGAGGTCAAGGCTCTGTGCAGGCCAGTCAAGTTCTTCTACACCAATCTCGACAAACCACTTCTGTACAGACCTCGCTTTGTACACGGAGCATTGTCATGCGGAAACATGAAAGGTCCTTCACCAAACTTGCCACAAAGTTGGAAGCACAGAATAATTTAGAATGTCATTGTATGCAGTATGGTTAAGATTTCCCTTCACTGAAACTAAGGAGCCTGAATGATGAAAAACAGCCCCGGACCATTATTCCTCCGCCACCAAACTCTACAGTTGGCACTATGCATTGGGACAGGTAGTGTTCTCCTGGCAACGGGCAAACCCAGATTAGTCGGACTGCCAGATGGTGAAGCGCGAGTCATCACTCCAGAGAACACGTTTTCACTGCTCCGGAGTCCAATGGCGGGGAACTCTACACCACTCCAACCGACGCTTGGTATTGCGCATTGTGGTCTTAGACTTGTGTGCGGCTGCTCGGCCATGGAAACCCATTTCACGAATCTCCCGACGAACAGTTCTTGTGCTGACGTTGCTTCCGGGGCCAGTTTGGAACTTGGTAGTGATTGCAGCAACCGAGGACAGATTATATTTTATGCGCTACGTGCTTTAGCACTCAGCGGTGCCGTTCTGTGATTTTCTGTGGCCTTCCACTTCGCGGCTGAGACGCTGTTGCTCCGAGAACTTTCCACTTCATAATAACGGCACATATAGTTAATAGGGGCAGCTCTAGCAGGGGAGAAATTTGACAAGCGGACTTGTTGGAAAGGTGGCATCCTATGACGGTGACACGTTGAAAGTCACTGAGCTCTTCAGTAAAGCCATTCTACTGCCAATGTTTGTCTATGGAGATTGCATGGCTGTGTACTTGATTTCATACACCTGTCAACAACGGTGTGGCTGAAATAGTCAAATCCACTCATTTGGAATGTGGACACCCATATTGGTATTCAAAAAGTATTCAGACCTTGACTTTTTATATATATTTTTTTACTTTACAGCCTTATTCTAACATGGACTAAATTGTTTTCCCCCCCTGATAAATATACACACACAATATCCCATACAGACAAAGCAAAAACAGATTTTTAGACATTTTAGCAAATTTATTACAAATAAAAAAATAGAAATATCACATTTACATAAGTATTCAGACCCTTTAATCAGTACTTTGTTGAAGCACCTTTGGCAGCGATTACAGCCTCACGTCTTCTTCGGTATGATGCTACAAGCTTGGAACACCTGTATTTGGGGAGTTTTTCCCATTCTTTTCTGCAGATCCTGATGGGGAGCGTCGCTGCACAGCTATTTTCAGGTCTCTCCAGATATGTTTGATTGGGTTCAAGTCCGGGCTCAGGCTGGGCCACTCAAAGACATTCAGAGACTTGTTAAGAAGCCACTCCTGTGCTGTCTTGGCTGTGTGCTTAGTGCAATGACCCTATTGGAAGGTGAACCTTTGCCCCAGTCTGAGGTCCTGAGCGTTCTGAGAGTCTTTAGGTGCCTAGTGGCAAACGCCAAACGGGCTGTCATGTGCCTTTTACTAAGGAGTGGCTTCCGTCTGACCACTCTACCATAAAGGCCTGATTGGTGGAGTGCTGCAGAGATGGTTGTCCTATCTCCACAGAGGAACTCTATAGCTCTGTCAGAGTGACCATCAGGTTCTTGGTCACCTCCCTGACCAAGGCCCTTCTCCCCCGATTGCTCAGTTTGGCCGGGCGCCCGGGTCTAGGAAGAGTCTTGGTGGTTCCAAACTTCTTCCATTTAAAAATGATGTTCTTGGGGACCTTCAATGCTGCAGAAATGTTTTGGTACCCTTCCCCAGAGCTGTGCCTTGACACAATCCTGTCTCTGAGCTCTACGGACAATTCCTTCGACCTCATGGCTTGGTTTTTGCTCTGACATGCACTGTCAACTGTGGGACCTTATATAGACAAGTGTGTGCCTCTCCAAATCATGTCCAATCAATTGAATTCAAATCAAATGTTATGTCACATGCGCCGAATACAACACACCTTACTGTGAAATGCTTACTTACAAGCACCTTAACCAACAATGCATTTCAAGTAATAGAGTAAAGAAAATAGTTACCACAAATTAATAATGATAATCAAAGAGTAACAAGAAAATTATATAACAATAATGAGGCTATATACAGGGGGTTTCCAGTACTGAGTCAATGTGCGGGGGTACAGGTTAGTCGAGGTCATTTGTAAAGTGACTAAGCATAGATAACAGTGAGTAACAGCAGTGTAAAAACAAAGGGGTCGGGCACTGACCCCTTGCAATGTAAATAGTCCAGGTGGCCATTTGATTAATTGTTCAGCAGGCTTATGGCTTTGGGGTAGAATTTCTTAAAGAGCCTTTTGGTCCTAGACTTGGCCCTCCGGTACCACTTGCCGTGGGGTAGCAGAGAGAACAGTCTATGACTTGGGTGACCGGAGTCTTTGACAATTTTTTGGGCCTTCCTCTAACACTGCCTAGTATGTAGCGCCTTACGGTCAGATGCCGAGCAGTTGCCATACCAGGCGGTGATGCAACCGGTCACAATGCTCTCAATGGTGCAGCTATAGAACTTTTAGAGGATCTGGGGACCCATGCCAAATCTTTTCAGTCTCCTGAGGGAGAAAAGGTGTTGTCGTACCTTCCTCAAAACTGTCTTGGTGTGTTTGGACCATGACAGTTTGTTCGGTCTGAATACTTTCTGAAGGCACTAACACACACACAGTTGAAGTCTACATACACCTTAGCCAAATACATTTAAAGTCAGTTTCACAATTCCTGAAATTTAATCCTAGTAAAAAAAACTTTTGTCAAAATAGGTCAGTTAGGATCACCACTTTATTGTGAAATGTCAGAATAATAGTAGAGAGAATGATTTATTTCAGCTTGTATTTCTTTCATCACATTCCCAGTGGGTCAGAAGTTTACATACAATTAGTATTTGGCAGCATTGCCTTTAAATTGTTTAACTTGGGTCAAAGGTTTCAGGTAGCCTTCCACAAGCTTCCCACAATAAGTTGGGTGAATTTTGGCCCATTCCTCTGACAGAGCTGGCGTTTTGTAGGCCTCCTGTCTCGCACACACTTTCCAGTTCTGCCCACAACTTCCTATAGGATTGAGGTCAGGACTTTGATGGCCACTCCAATACCTTGAATTTGTTGTCCTTAAGCGATTTTGCCACAATTTTGGAAGTATGCTTGGGTCATTGCCCATTTGTGACCTATCTTTAGCTTCCTGACTGATGTCTTGAGATGTTGCTTCAATATATTTACATAATTTTCCTACCATCTATTTTGTGAAGTGCACCAGTCCCTCCTGCAGCAAAGCACCCCCACAACATGATGCTGCCACCCCCGTGCTTCATGGTTGGGATGGTGTTCTTCAGCTTGCAAGCCTCCCCCTTTTTCCTCCAAACATAATGGTCATTATGGCCAAACAGTTCTATTTTTGTTTCATCAGCCAGAGGACATTTCTCCAAAAAGTACAACCTTTGTCCCCATGTGCAGTTGCAAACCGTAGTCTGGCTTTTTTAATGTTGGTTTTGGAGCAGTGGCTTCTTCCTTGCTGAGCGGCCTTTCTGGTTATTTCGAGATAGGACTCGTTTTACTGTGGATATAGATACTTTTGTACCTGTTTCCTCCATCTTCACAAGGTCCTTTGCTGTTGTTCTGGGATTGATTTGCACTTTTCGCCCCCAAAGTATGTTAATCTCTAGGAGACAGAACGAGTCTCCTTCCTGAGCGGTATGACGGCTGCGTGATCCCATGGTGTTTATACTTGCATACTATTGTTTGTACAGATGGACGTGGTACCTTCAGGCATTTGGAAATTGCTCCCAAGGATGAACCAGACTTGTGGAGGTCTACAATTTTTTTTCTGAGGTCTTGGCTGATTTATTTTGATTTCCCCATGATGTCAAACAAAGAGGCAATGATATGAAAGGTAGGCCTTGAAATACATCCACAGGTACACCTCCAATTGACTCAAATGATGTCAATTAGCCTATCAGAAGCTTCTAAAGCCATGACAATTTTCTGGAATTTTCCAAGCTGTTTAAAGGCACAGTCAACCTAGTGTATGTAAACTTCTGACCCACTGGAATTGTGATACAGTGAATTATAAGTGAAATAATCTGTCTGTAAACAATTGTTGGAAAAACTACTTGTGTCATGCACAAAGTAGATTTCCTAACAGACTTTCCAAAACTATAGTATTTTAACAAGAAGTGTGGAGTGGTTGAATAACGACTTTTAATGACTCCAACTTAAGTGTATGTAAACTTCCGACTTCAACTGTAGGTAGACGAACTTCAACTATAACAAAACTCAGTCTTCATCTTTTGTTTCTTCTTAAAATAAAGTAATATGCATGTGTGTCACACCTGCTCCCGCTCTCCCCCCTCCCCCTGCTCCCCAGCACTACACACTCCTGCCACCATCATTACACACACCTGCCTTCCCCTGTCACGCCCATCAGCGATTATTGGACTCACCTGGACTCAATCACCTCTGTCATTACTTCCCCTATTTGTCTGTTCCCCGATTCAGCATTGATTGTCATATGTCCTTGTGCTAATGCTGGTCCTGTCTTGTTCCATGTCTGTTCCAATTGAATGTTTGACTCCCCCGTACCCGCTTCTCTACTCCAGCGTCGGTCCTTACAAGATCATTATAATACAACTCAGTCTTCATATTTTACGTCTTAATATTTGCCTTGAAATACCTTCATTATTGATGGTGACTACTTCGCCTTCCACTTATATTGTGTTTTCAAAATACCACATTCATATACCCCTCCATAGCCCTCAAGAGAGGCATGATAAGTCATGTCAAACTGTGCAGAATTACAGGAAATGCTTTTTAACCCAACCCCCCACCCTCCCAATACCTACACCACAATTTCGCCCTTGACTTAAATGTTTTTAGCCTATTATATAAATGTTTAATTTTAGTCTATATACCATATGTAATAACAGTTATAGGCTACAATGGTTTAAATGGTGTGATTCTTACATTGGTGCTTGCCAGATACTATTGAGCTGATATTTGCGCCCATCAGCGCCACGGTTTGCTGTCAAGTCAAATAATCGAGCCTGTTTCGCAACTCCGTGTAAACCGTCGTTGTGGGGGAGCGCAACTTGAGCTCGCACAATAGAAGGCTATGGGTTACTGTCATTATTTTACAAACACTGTCTCCAGCTGGCTACACGTAGCCTAGACTATTGGGTACATTTTCAATATAGTCTACGAGTGACACAACAAGTTCTTACCTGTGTTTTGTTCTTTTGTTCTTGTGGATCGATGTAAAACCCTGCTACAGTAACCTGGCGTATACCCAACTAGAAGTTTGGAAGGACCATTTAGATGAGGAAATATTTATATTGTTTTATAGATTAGCAATATGACATCTCACTAGTATCACTTATGGTTTCAAATTAGATAGCCACTACGATTCGATGTCTGGAGGTAGAAGAGATGGTGGATAAATGAAGATGTCTTACTCAGGCAGTTTACCATTGTACATTTTTTTCACGGTTCCTGTCTCTGTAAGTAGGCGTTCCCTCTCTCACGTGAGCTTGCTTTACCGTGTAAGACCAATGGTTTTGGTCTATTTATTGTCCTTTCCCAGCTCTCCCCACCCCACCCGACCAGAAAAAATTGCCAGTGAGATATTGGGCAGCCCTTCAAGGTGGCAGGGGCAATAAGTAGACCAGAATAGCCACGCTCTGAACTGAAAAAAATTTGTGGATGTCTCGCTTTCTCTACTGTCTCTGGTAGTAGCCTACAATAATGAAAGTGTGAAATTATTTTCCTGTAACAGAGCTGAGTCTCACGCAATGATGTAAAGTACTTAAGTAAAAATACTTTAAAGTACTACTTAAGTAGTTTTTTGGGGTATCTGTACTTTACTATTTATATTTTGGACAACTTTTACTTCATTACATTCCTAAAGAAAATTATGTACTTTTTACTCCATACAGTTTCCCTGACACCCAAAAGTATTTAACAGGACAGGAAAATTGTCCAATTCAGGCACTTATTAGGAGAACATCCCTGGTCATCCCTAATTTACAAACAAATGCTTTGTTTGTAAATTATGTCTCTGTGTTGGAGTGTGCCCCTGTCCACCCATCAATAAAACAACGAGAATTGTGCTGTCTGGTTTGCTTAATATAAGGATTTTTCAATTATTTATACATTTACTTTTGATACTTAAGTATATTTAAAACCAAATAGTTTTAGACTTTTACTCAGGTAGTGTTTTACTGGTTGACTTTCACTTTTACTCGAGTCATTTTCTATTAAGGAATCTACTTTAACTCAATAATGACAACTGGTCTTACGGTCTCCTGTCAGGAGAAACACTCTTTTTACGACACTTCGATACCGAAATTACTTTTTCGTAGCAGGTTAGGAGAATTTATGAGGAAAGTTATGATAATGAATGTAGAAGTTTAGGAGACTGGCGTTAAATTTAGGAAAAGGTTTAGGGTTAGCGAAAATGCTATCCTTCCAATGCTACAAAAATCACTTCCTATCGAAGTGTCGTGTAAAGAGTGTCCCGAGCACAGTCTCGTGTAGAAAATTGAGTCACGCAAGATCATATGAGAAATGCAATGTAGCAAGCAGCTTCTGACACCTGACACCAATGTAATGAAACAGCAAGGAGCAGGTCTCGAACCCTCAACCTTCTAGTCCGAAATCCAGCGCGCTATCGACTGTGCCCCAAAAAAGCCTGCTCAAGCGGCAGAGTTGATATCCACGTTTATAACCCCAGGGTCGTTACAATACTTTTGAGAAGATGGGCAACTCCATTAGAAATGTATTAGAGGGTTCATTGTGTACGTTTCACATGCGTCGTCAATGGGCCGCGCGGTGCATGCTGGGACAAGAACACCCCTTCAAGGAGTTAATGGAGTCAATTGGCGCAAACTCAAAAACCCAACATTAGCACGCATTTCGTGAACAAGAAATACAACATTACAAATCTTTTCCGAGATGTGAGATAATTAATGTGTTCTATGTAATGCCGCATAGCTTTGGAAACGTGAGGTTATGTACTTTATAGGAAAATAGGAAAGTTTTTCGACTCATAACCTGACTTTGAGAAGGGATTTGCGTGACGATTAGTTTAGCAACTCTGTGACGCAGCATGACAACCTGAACTTGGTTGACAGTCTGCTTGGTGGGGCGTTACACGTATTTTTGTAGCAGGCAGCCTGTATGGTAGTTCACCAGACTTTACTTTTCGTAGCTGTTTAGGAGAATTTACGCAGCAGGTTAGGATAATTAGGTTAAGGCTAGGAAAAATGTTAGGGTTAGCTAAAATGCAAAACAAGTAAACCTTAGACGTCAATTTGAAATAAACTGTAATCCATCTAGCCATGAACCATATATACCCCACAGGCGCGCATACTCGCCATGAATATTAAACACAGACTTCTATCATGACATTACACTGGGCCACACAGTTGAATTAAAAACAACAAACAAAAACGTTTGAATGTTTATTGCAATTGCATGTATCTCTTTAATATTTCTATAACAAATGGGCAGGCGTTGCACACATTTTTTACAATGTTATTTCTGATAGAAGGCTATGAATAAGCCGTTATTGTTTTCATTTAAGCTAACTAATAGATTAATAATGTTTGCATAAAGCTAACAAGCTGTGTGACATTGCCTCTGCTCTGGGGCTATTGGCAGGAATAGCCTAGCCTAGGAATATACACTGTTGACTCCTAACCCATTCTCCCGTTAAAAATAGTGCTGGCTACAGTTCAGGTTTCAGGGGTTGTCTTAAGATTCCGTCTTGGTTCCTTCAGTTGAGCATAGAGCAAAGCAATAATGCATTAAGATAGCCTAACGCTAAAATAAATAACAAATACTAAAATGATTTGAAATTCTTAAAATTGTAGCGTAAAATGCATTCTTGCTTAAATAGAGGCTAGAGTTGAAAGAAGTATGACATTATTTAAATGAAGTAAACTGGACACATTGTGCTCAGGCCAAATTTTGTAAATATTGCAAACTGGAATAAATGTTTAATAACCTATACAGTGAGCAAAGAAGCACCGACACTGCATGATATGTAGCCTAGCCTACTGCAAGTAAGAAATGATGTTGAGGGTTGATGTAAAAGCTATATATAGTCATATGCCTATCCATAAATGGGATGCTGAGAGTTGCTGCACTCTGTGGGTCATTTTTTGTTTTCATCAGCGAGTGACTTCCAAGCCTGTTACGGCTGACCCACCTCTGCTTTCAACTCGTGTAATCTCTTGGGGTAAGTCAGGCCTATTATCGCCTTCCCTTACAGATTCCTTCATTTTTCTGACAGGTGCTGATTTGATAAATGTGCGCTTGGGACTTGGTTATATCAGAATGTGGAGATGTATTAGTCCAATTACCTAATTAGTGCCTACTGCCTAGACCCTGACGTGACATAAAAGGATATTATCTAGCAATATTCATTTTAATATTTTTGGGGACTTATATTATTGATCTCATAATGTTGCTCTGATGGCATGCTAATAAATCAGTTTATATGGACTTTTAAAATTCATTCTATAAAAAAGAGCTGACTATATGTCTGCTATATGCAGAGAAATGTGGCTCAGGAGTTCAAGTGTCAAGGGGTTGATATATCTGGTGCTTGAATGTCTGATGTTAAGCACTTTTGCTTTATACTTGAGAAGTATTCTATAAATTAGCTCAACCTGGCAGATACATGAATATAGGGAATAGGATAGAAAAGTCAAAAAGCTAATTCCTGTTATTTGATTGTAAACCTATTCCAATTGTTGAGATGCATTATGCAACTGTGTAGGACTGTGGGAATTTAAGGCTGCCATAGGCCTATAGAATATTACAACTATGTCCATATTCAAAGAACTTATTCAAAACTAACGTTCAACATTCTGCTTCTGCTACCTGCTACCATTCTGCTTTCTGTCAAGCCATCTACGCATACAGTTTGACGCATACGTTAGATACATCCAATGTATGCACCACACAGAACGCACTGCAACTGCCTCTGCAGCGTAATGCTGCAAGGCAAACGCAGCATCCCATTGGAAATGAATGTACTTCTGGGGTACCAAAATGCAATGACACTGTCGGTGTGATCGAGGCATAAGTTTATGTCCTGCCACTTAAACAACTTGCAAGTGCTCAGATTGTTCTTGTGTCTGTTAATATTCAATCTGCTACAGCAATAGGCTTCATGGGTTTGTATGTTTTTATTTATCACCATATCATTTGTGAAATATACATTGAACCCCTTCATATGTTATAAGTGTCTTAAGGACGTTCAGATTGCGGTATTGTATGAATAACTGGAATAACTGAACATTCATGGAACCTTTATTTGCCGTTAACTAGCTCTAAGCCCCCCCCCCCCCCCACACACCCACCCTCTAATTTTAAACCCCCAATGAATTTACTTTTCAGTTGGCCATCTCTTCTACCCATAACTCAGACTGTTCCATTACATCAGAACAGGGGACATCTCTTCTACCCATAATGCAGACTGTTCCATTACATCACAACAGGGGCCATCTCTTCTATCCATAACTCAGACTGTTCCATTACATCAGAACAGGGGTCATCTCTTCTACCCATAACTCAGACTGTTCCATTACATCAGAACAGGTGTTATCTCTCCTACCCATAACTCAGACTGTTCCATTACATCAGAACAGGCACAATTTTTCCCCTTGCACTGCAGGTTTGATGGAATTTGACCCCCAGTGTCTAACCTCACAGGCACTAATACCAAAGATTTTTACAACTAAACCAAGATAGACCACAGCCTGTTGTTTCCAATGGGAACAAATTAGTGAATATCTGTCTCATTGTGCTAATACCTAAGGACATACTGTACTGCATATTGTACTGCATATTGTGCCTTGAAATGCATCAGTGGATCAAAAAGCCAGAGGAGCTATGGATCCGTTGCATTGCATTGTAAAACTACATTCACATGGTTTGTTTCTGTCATACAACTACTATATGTCTATGGGTAGCCATTATATTACTATTAGCTAATATAATACAGTATGTGTGTTCGTCCTTTCAATCACAGGTCATTAAAAGTGATCAACTATGGCTGCAACAGTTGCCAGACACAAGCACGTGCACATCAGCCACGACTACCACAGTGCACAGTCTAAGGTTGTAGCAAAGCAGTATACAAGGTAAGGAAGATGGGCCCATAGGAATCCTATGCTTCATTTGAAACGTTTACACAGGCAACTCAATTTTGACCAATCAGATCTGCTCTGAAAAAGATCTGATGTGAAAAGATCTGATGTGATTGGTCAAAAGACAATTAGTGAAAAAAAGATCAGAATTAAACTGCCTGTGTAAATGTAGCCCATGTGGTTTGGAAACTGGTGGCCAGATTTACACATTTTTTGCACAGGAGTATAATTTGCACCTGCTATTTACCAGAGTGAATAATGCATTTAAATTGTAGAGCTTATTTAGCATATTTAGATTCAATGTAAATTAAGACAGTTAACTGTTTTTCCTGTACTATTTGTTTCGGTCTTTATTCCCCTCTGAGGATAAAGCACTGGTGTAAATACATAAAGTATATCTGGCCCTGGGTGTACAGTTTCAAATGGCAGTTAGTGTATTCAGCTGGGCTTTTAACAGTGGGTAAGTTTACACCTGGAGAGAGCACTTGTAACTCACTAACAGGTTGGTTCCCTGCTAATTGCCTAATCTCATGTAACTATGCAACCATCCTACTGCTATTACATCACTGGATCACATTCTCTTCTGTAAACTGGAGACACATGCTACACTGTCTTGCAATTTGTATTTGTATTTATTATGGATACCCATTAGCTGCTGCTAATGCAGCTGCCAATGTACAATGAACGGTTTTCTCTGTAATACACCTTTAACTTATTTGCCTTCAACGAGGGGTGTGTTTATTTGTGCATTGTGTATTGATCAACAGTGGCTCAGTTAGTAGACCATGGTCCTTGCAACGCCAGGGTTGTGGGTTTGATTCCCTTCGGGTACCAGTAAGGCTGGTACCCCAAGGCTCACAAAATAATTTTAGACCCAAGCCACCCCCTGTACCCAGACGTTGAACTACTCCCCTCTGGGCGCAGATACAGGGCACCCCTCAGTAGGAAAAACACAACTAGACAATCATTTGTGCCAGGTGTGATATCCCTCCTAAATAGCTCGGGCTAATGTTCCTAACGACTCAGTAAAGCCAGCAGGCTAGTCTTTAAATTTTTTTATGTTTTATTGGTATGTTACTGTTATGAAAGCTGTATTGTCAATTTTGTTTTGTATTTAAACGCCACTTTAAACGTGTACATGACACTGCAACAAAATTTCCCCACGGGGACAATAAAGTCAGTAAGTAAGTAAGAAAATATATGCACTCACTGCTGTAAATTGCTCGCAATAAGAGGGTCTGCTTAATGACAAAATGTAAAAAAATCTATGTCAGTACTAGAGACAGGACACTCACATTAGTTTGTACATATGTAGAGTCTTAATTTGATCACCCTGTTGCAGGAGAACTTTCCTCCAATGCAAAACATTTAAAACTTGCAGTGTAGTTGAGGTTTGAAAAGGCTTCTGAAGTTTGTAATTTCCTCTTTGAAATACAGTATAAATACAAACGTATAGTGGATTTGGCTATTTTGGGTGCACCTGTTGCTGACAGGTGTATATAATCGAGCACACAGCCATGCAATCTCCATAAACAAACATTGGTTGTAGAATGGCCCATACTGAAGAGCTCAGTGACTTTCAACGTGGCACCACAGCTCAGCTGCGAAGTGGTAGGCCACACAAGCTCACAAAACGGGACTGTGCTGACCTAGTGCTGAAGAGCGTAGCGCGTAACAATCATCTGTCCTCGGTTGCAACACTCACTACCGAGTTCCAAACTGCCTCTGGAAGCAACGTCAGCACAAGACCTGTTCATCTGTAGCTTCATGAAATGGGTTTCCATGGCCGAGCAGCTGCACGCAAGCCTAAGATCACCATGAGCAATGCCAAGCGTTGGCTGGAGTGGTGTATAGCTTGCCACCATTGGACTCTGTAGCAGTGGAAACGCGTTCTCTGGAGTGATGAATCACGCATCACCCTCTGGCAATCCAACAGACGAATCTTGGTTTGGCAGAAGCCAGGAGAATGCTACCTGCCCCAATGCATAGTGGCAACATTCTAGACGATTCTGTGCTTCCAACTTTGAGGCAACTGTTTGGGGAAGGCCCATGATTTTGGAATGACATGTTTGACAAGTAGGTGTCCACATACTTTTGGTCATGTAATGTCTCAGACTTGATTTACGAAAAATGTATCAACCTATACAAAAATGTCCATTAATTATAATCCACATAATAATTAAAATGTTCCTGTTGCTGCAGGATTATTTTCCTGCCGAATCAAATTGGCTCAAATTCACATCCTACATCTGTACCATACAGTCTATGGATCGTACCCTGTTTCATCTATTTAATCTCTGATCGTCTATATTACCTGTGGACACTTGTATGATTATTTTGTCAGGTATGCACAGACTGATGATTCATCCCCAAGAAATAGTACACTAGATAATCTGACAGAAATGTAATCAGAATACTGTCAACATGAAGCTATTTTGCAAAACCCGCAATAACATCTGCTAAATATGTGATTAGATTTTATTAGAGTGAGGGCTTTTGATGCAAATGAAGTGCTTTTTAGCTTTACAACAATATTTACTCAGCAATGAGCTGATTATTAAAATGTAGCGAAGATGCTTACTGTATGTATGGCACATCCTTTAGTTGTTATGGTTGTTATGGTTAGACTTAACATAGATGTTTTTGTGGTGCTTAGAGGCTTTTCACTGCGGTGAGCCTTACTTAATGTAGATTTGGTCCTAAATGCTTGTTTGCTTGAACATAATTAGCTGCTTACACTTGTTTATGTTGACTTCGTGAACGCCCAACAAATAGTGAACTTGGAATTGCTTTTACCTTTTGTAAATTATGCTTTGACTATGTCTGTTTTGTTTATATAGCTCTGAGGTTGTGGAGGACGATTATCATCACAAACAAGAAACAAGAATCCAGGGAGTGGTAAGGTCCTTATCTGTCTTGTTGGGAGATGTCACCATAATTATAAATGTATTTTGAAAAAGACGAGCGGAAATATTTAGTATCAGATCTGCAAAAGACTTGTTATTTTTTCACCGTATTGAGCCAAACCGTACTGTACAGGCTCCGATATTTTCTATTCACATAATCCTCTCTAGCACGGTTCGAGCAACTACAGGTGTAGGATCTTAATTTGATCACCCTGTTGCAGCAGAATTTTCAGGAAATGTAAAACTTGTAGTGTATTTTAGGTTTAAAAAGACTTCTGAAGTTTGTAATTTCAATTTGCTGACTTGATTTCCCCTTATGATTTTTTTAATCCATTAATTATAATCCACGTAATAATTAAAATGTCCTTTTGCTGCAGGATTATTTTCCTGTTGTAGCAAACTGGCTCAGATTAAGATCCTACATCTGTATGTTGGATGCATAACCAGGCCAGCGCAGTACAGGTCGCCTCAGCTCGGCTTGGCTCAGTATATTGAAAAGGATATTGACGAAAACTTAATGAGGTTTCATATACTGTAAAAATGTCACATGTCCATATTGTCTTCAGGTGCGGAAGAAGATGGTTGAGAAGTACGTTCGTGAGGAGTCTATGATCAGGGGTCCTCAATTCCTGACCACACTCCGATCCCATACCGTTTGGGAGCACACTCCTGTGAAACTATACTGTACGGTCGAGGGTTACCCTACCCCACTTGTGAAATGGTAAGGATTTAGTCTAAGTGGTTTATCTATGGGTATCAAATGTTATTGTATTGGTCTACACTCTTAGAAAAAAAAAAGGTTCCAAAAGGGTTCTACAGCTGTCCCCATAGGAGAACCTCTTTTGGTTCTAGGTAGAACCCTTTTCGGTTCCAGGTAGATCTATTTTGTGTTCCATGTAAAACCCTCTGTGGAAAGGGTTCTAAATGGAACCAAAAGGATTCTACCTGGAACCAAAAAGGGTTCTTCAAAGGGTTCTCCTTCTGGGAACAGCCAAAGAACCCTTTTAGGTTCTAGACAGCACTTTTTTTTCTAAGAGTGTAGCACAAAGGGAGAACTGTTCCTCTGGTGCTATTCTCTCATTCCCTCTATGGGAGTGAAATAATGGTCAACGTTTTACAGATGATTGATGGTGTTTGATTTCAGTTGAGGCTAAGATGTCAGCATAGTTAAACTTGTCACTGTCTCTGTAGAAATGTTTATTTTTTCTCCATTCCTGAGATTTGACTCATTGATAAACATGGTGAAAATGTAGGTGCCTTTAGGTACCTGCTATAGGTACCTGCTACCACTTTAGGTACCTGCTATAGGTACCTGCTATGACAAAGGTACAGACTGATTACACAGTTTATAGAAATGTTTGTGGTCTTACGAACATCCTTAAAAACGTAGGTGCTGGGCTAAAGAAGTAAACTTGTAAATAACAGAGAGGCCTGCACACTGAATATGCTCCCAATTTACCAGCTTTATTTATTTAACCTTTATTTGATCAGGGAGTCATGATGAGACCAAGGTCTCTTTTACAGATGAGCCATGAATTACACAAATTACAGAAAATACACACATCAAAATATAAATACAAAATGCAAGCAGAAAGTAGAACATGGTCATAAAAAACAAACACATTTATCAGTAATAAGGTCCTGAATCAGCATTCTGAATCACCCTAGAGGCACCAGAACATCACATTCATCAGTAATAAGGTCCTGAATCAACCTTCTGAATCACCCTAGAGGCACCAGAACATCACATTCATCAGCAATAAGGTCCTGAATCAACCTTCTGAATCACCCTAGAGGCACCAGAACATCACATTCATCAGCAATAAGGTCCTGAATCAACCTTCTGAATCACCCTAGAGGCACCAGAACATCACATTCATCAGTAATAAGGTCCTGAATCAACCTTCTGAATCACCCTAGAGGCACCAGAACATCACATTCATCAGTAATAAGGTCCTGAATCAGCATTCTGAATCACCTTAGAGGCACCAGAACATCACATTCATCAGCAATAAGGTCCTGAATCAGCATTCTGAATCACCCTAGAGGCACCAGAACATCACATTCATCAGCAATAAGGTCCTCAGTCAACCTTCTGAATCACCCCAGAGGCACCAGAACATCACATTCATCAGCAATAAGGTCCTGAATCAACCTTCTGAATCACCCTAGAGGCACCAGAACATCACATTCATCAGTAATAAGGTCCTGAATCAACCTTCTGAATCACCCTAGAGGCACCAGAACATCACATTCATCAGTAATAAGGTCCTGAATCAGCATTCTGAATCACCCTAGAGGCACCAGAACATCACATTCATCAGTAATAAGGTCCTCAATCAGCATTCTGAATCACCCTAGAGGCACCAGAACATCACATTCATCAGCAATAAGGTCCTGAATCAGCATTCTGAATCACCCTAGAGGCACCAGAACATCACATTCATCAGCAATAAGGTCCTGAATCAGCATTCTGAATCACCCTAGAGGCACCAGAACATCACATTCATCAGCAATAAGGTCCTGAATCAGCATTCTGAATCACCCTAGAGGCACCAGAACATCACATTCATCAGTAATAAGGTCCTCAATCAGCATTCTGAATCACCCTAGAGGCACCAGAACATCACATTCATCAGCAATAAGGTCCTGAATCAGCATTCTGAATCACCCTAGAGGCACCAGAACATCACATTCATCAGCAATAAGGTCCTGAATCAGCATTCTGAATCACCCTAGAGGCACCAGAACATCACATTCATCAGTAATAAGGTCCTGAATCAGCATTCTGAATCACCCTAGAGGCACCAGAACATCACATTCATCAGTAATAAGGTCCTCAATCAGCATTCTGAATCACCCTAGAGGCACCAGAACATCACATTCATCAGTAATAAGGTCCTCAATCAGCATTCTGAATCACCCTAGAGGCACCAGAGCATCACATTTAAGAAGATTGTTCCACAAATAAGATGCAAGAAAAACTAAAAACTGATGTACCTAACTCAGTAGAAACCAAAGGAATTTCCAGAGTAGCATATTCAGTGAGCTAGCCTCTCTGGTAATACACAGTCTGATCACAATGTTCTGCACACGTGGTCACTTTTGTGTTACCACATCCAACTGAAAGATTCACCATCAACCACTTCTACTTGATTTCTCTCCAGGTATAAAGATGGTGTCAGCATTGACATGTCATCAATTAAATACAATGTGCAGGACAATGTCGGAATTCATAACCTGGAGATTGCCAAGTAAGTTATTCTCATGGTAGGATTTCTTTGGTTTACTAGCTATAGCTAGTCTATGTGTTTCAGACATTAGGAGGCACAATGGATGCACACCGTCAGTGGTAAAACAATGAGGGAAGGAATATGTTCTCATTGATTTGAGTTGTTTATTATTTAGATCCATTTGTCCACAAAACATTATCCCATCACGGTAGCTTATCGCAGCCATTTAAAAAATCTGATACAATATCATGACTTTGCTGCTGGAACATTGGGGATTTTCACTGTGGCCTCCCTGCATTTCACTGACAATCCCAGTGTTTAATGTTAACTTAATTAACACACGAGTGCCCACAAAAGGGACTTTTGTGAATGGTGGAGCTGTAGCGGTGGAGCTTTTCCAATTTAGTCAAAAGCCCTCCTGGGCGCCGCCCTCATCTTGAGGACTCGTCAGCTGTTCATAGCGAAGTGCTGAGCTCTGTGTCATTGGATCTTGGAGCTCCTTAAAGAGCCCTGCATCCCCTCGCTGTCAGAGTGTCAGGGGCACCAAGGCTAGATCCCCTCTCAAGTCTCAAAGCACTTTTTGCCTCTCCAAATCAAAATGAAAGGTCTCAATAAAGAAATGCCACTCTGTATTCTCCCAGTTTTCAAACCCTTTCACACTCAAAGAGAACAACCGTGGTTTGGAGACAGAGAGGGAAAGTGAGTGTGGACAGCTTTAAAATAGTGTGTGCAGGGTCAAGGTCTGATATCTGTCACTATTCTCAGCCTTCTCTCGCCCCTTGAATCTTCAGATGTTTGCCATTCATATTTAAAAGCCTCTCATGTTGAATATCTCCTGAAGAATTCATGGACTTGTTTTTTTCTTCATCCCCTGCATAGAATTATTCTCCTGTCCTGAGTTCAAAACGTTTGATAATGTGTGCCATGATCTTGAGTGTGTGGTTCTCGAGGTCAAGATACGACGCTAGAAAAGTATTTAAATGTTCTGTATTTATTTGCTGTGCAATATTGTGCATTAATAGAGCCATAACAACATTTCAAATGAGGATTGTGTCTTGATATTTCACAGTATTAATTTAGTCAACAGCAATTTGCATAATCTACATCATTTATCATCCTTTGAAAGTTTACCATCCTGTAAATTCAACTCATGAAATTATGTTTGGTGGTTAGTCAATAAATCCACATACAAAAATAAATAGATAAAAGTCTAAGCCTTAAGTATTGCTGAGATGTTTATGTTTGTTCATGTACAGTTTCCAATATGTATTCTTCCGGTATTCACTATAGGTGTGAAACTGATGACACTGCGCAGTACACTGCTGTGGCTGGTAACATTCATGGACAGGTCTCTACTCAAGCCTCTGTCATTGTCAAGAGTAAGTCTGGCAAGGCAAAAACATACATGTTTTGTCAGTGCATTGTTTTTAATATAAGGCTTATTTAAACGGCCAATCAGCAGTGGACACAATAATAAAGCATACTCCCCACTACTGTTGCGTTAAGAAGTTGAGGGATGGGGCTGGAGAAATGTAATATCTCAAATTCATAGACAGAGCTATGGATGCAAGGACTGAACATCCATGATATCACAATTATAGTTTTAACCACGTTTTGAAACATTGGCGTAAAACAAGGTTATATTTTGGGTTCTGATGGGGTACGACAGTTAAACTAAGCTCATGAGGCAGTTAGAAGTCATATAACTTATAAGTCCAAAAATGTTTGTAGCAACTGCTGATTGCCCCTTTAAATGGAAAGAGTATGTGTAATTACTTGATTTATACCATAATCATACAACATGATGGTGTATTGTTGTATAGTGATTGTGTGTATATAATATGTCTGTTCTGCAGGGATCAGAGAAGAAGGCCATTCATCTTCCTATGCATGGCTTCCTTACACAAGTAAGTCCACCCAACACAACTGTCCTGTGTATTCTCTCTGATACTTAATTTATCCTCTGAGTAGATTCTGAGCACCGTTGAGTCAAATCCAATCACTGGGGATTGCTTGAATAGGGCCTCATTCTTCTTGAATTGTAAAGATGTAGCCTACATATGAATCAATGTACTCAACACAACAATGTTTTGTACTATAGTGAGAGACAAACATAAACTACTGTAGGAGGTATATCAATTCAAACATGCTTTGTTAACGCATGAGAAGAATGTTGTTTTTGATTTATTTCCAAATGTTTGATGTGCTTGATACCGTTCCATTAATTCCATTCCAGTCTTTACAATGAGCCCGTCACCCTATAGCCCCTTCCACCAGCCTCCTCTGGTATATATTAATCACAACATCAGTTGCACTTTTGTCTTTTTAAAAAAGAGAATAGGAGACAGAGAGTGCTATTTAAGTGGTATGAATATGCTGAGGTACATAGATCGTTTTTGTCAGACTGTCACAATATCTTCAAAATAATTCAGAGCGCTCTCTCTCTATCAAAGTGTATGTAATTGCATGGCTGCAGAATATAATTGTGATCATGGTGCTCTGTAATGATGTTACTGAAATAGAGTCATAATACTGTAAGTATGTCCTCCTTTACTGTCTTCTGCAGTTCCCATGTTGCCGGAGATCAAATACACCAAGATCAACATCACCTTCCTGGAGACTTTTGGCTCGGTCTTTGGAACAGAGGGAGACACGGTCACCTTGGCCGCCACAATGACCGCTACTCCTAACCTAGCCAATCTGCAGCCTGAAGCTCAATGGTTCAGAGACGGTATCACATTTTCTCTTACGATCATAACGCTCTCAATAACAGACGATTTACTAGGCCAGTTTTGTAACTTCAGCTACGGACAGGTCCTCACTTTTAATGTTGCTGTTTTTTTTGTGTCAGATCATCGGCTGTCAGACTCCAAGTGGGTGAAGATAGAGTCTGCTAGAGGCGAGACCAAGCTGACCCTGCCTCACCTGAACAAGGATGATGAGGGTGTCTACTCACTCCGTATGGTTACAAAGGGGGGAGATGCTGTCCACAGTGCATTTGTTTCCTGTGCAGGTAAAACAACAACTAACTTTGAGAAATGTAGCCAGGGGCGCAACTTTCACTGGGGACGGGGGGACGGGGGGGGGGGACATGTCACTCCCACATTCTGAAATTGCATTTTTGGCCCCCCCAGTTTTATCATTGGAATGTGATACAAAACTAGGCAATGGTTTGCTTTAGGACCATGCGGACGCCTCCAAGCGGTCGGGTAGGCTGTTTGGAGTGTTTAACCAACTGGATAGAAAAAAATATATATCTAAAACCAAAGTTGCGCCCCTGTTTGTAGCTATACCCCCTCTGTGTGTACCAGCAATGCAGCTACTTTAAAAACTGTAGTGTCAGTAATATTCTGATATCTTTCAAAAAAGCTGATTTGGTCCTTTGATGGTTCTGTTCACAGGGAGTTTCAGGTATTGTGTGATTCAAAGCCATATATTTACAGTTAGGCCAACTTTTAGAATAGAGAGTGAAGCCAACTTTTGGAATATAATTTTTGAATTTTGAATTTTTGAACTTTGAATGTTGTTCTAGTTCTAGACATTCAGTTAGTATTGTTTAAATATTCCCCATGTAATGTCAATGGGTAGCTAACATGGCTGCCATATATGTTTTATAGTGTCATGTAAATGCATCACAATTCATAAACCGCATTGGCCCAACTCTCTAAATACAGGGTTGTCAGTAGTTACAACAGCCACAAAGTCAAAATTGGCTATATTGTAAAAATTCATGAATTAAGAAATTTGTTTTTTTGGTCTTAATTGAAGGTTAGGGTTAGGCTTATGGTTAATGTTAGGGTTAGGTCAGATTTAAAGAAAAGAAACTGTAGAAATAAGCAGTGTTTAGCCATTTGTGGATATAGTAACTAGTGACGACCTTAATACTTGGCTATGGCATGATGTACTTTGACAGAGTATGAAGATGTGACTTGCTTTGTGTCCCTGTGCCAGATGGTCCTCTCCCAGTGCCTGGAGCTCCAGGTGCCCCTATGGACATCAAGATCCATGACGCCAACAGAGATTATGTCATCGTTTCCTGGAAGCCTCCCAACACCACCACTGAAGGCCCCATCATCGGATACTTTGTAGATAGGTAACGGAAGGTGTTGAAATGGGAATCAAATGTGAATATTTCCAGCTACTTTTTACAGATGCCATGATCTGATCAGGAAAAACATCAGGAACTCGTTATAAACTTTAATTTTTCTTCTTCTTATAATCACATAAAATCTAGGCTCCAAATTGGAGACAAATCTGAAAATTACAACCTATACTCTTCCACCACTGTTCATAGCTGGTGACAGGATAATGTAGCTATATCAGCCAAAATGTCCTCTTCAGAGATGGATTTGGGGAGATGAACCAATTTTCCTCATTTTGTTTCAGATGTGAAACTGGAACTGAAAATTGGGTGCAGTGCAATGACTCCCCCATTAAGATCTGTAAATACCCTGTGCCTGGCCTGTTCGAGGGCCACTCCTACTATTTCCGTGTGCGGGCAATAAACTCACACGGCATCAGCAAGCCCTCCAGAATGTCTGACCCCATCACCGCCCTGGACCCCACTGAATTTGAAACACTCCATGGTAATGTGGTGATGACATCTTAAACTTTACCTTGTGAGTTCATGTATTCTCTAGAATCAAATTAAATTTATATACTTTTATGTTTTTATCTTTGTTTTGACAGCCATCAAGTTGGGTGGAAAACTTGACGTTGTAATTTACCACGATGACGTTGAAGGTACTAAATGGTTTTCTATGACGTATGGGGATCCTTGAATCTCGATCAACTAGTTTGATGCAAAAATCTTTGATGTTCTTCTAAGAAGTCATGATATTACTTTTCTATGCTTATTTCTGTATACCTCATCAGACACTGAAAGGAGGTCCAACTCCCCCTTTACAATATTGCCATATTATTAGCCCTCACATTGTACCATGCCTAACATCTGTACACCAACTGTCACATTACTCTTTTACATTTTAGTCATTTAGCAGACACTCTTATCCAGAGCGACTTACAGGAGCAATTAGGGTTAAGTGCCTTGCTCAAGGGTACATTGACTGTTTTTTTTTACCCAGTAAGCTCAGGGATTCAAACCAGTAACCTTTTGGTTACTGACCCAGTGCTCTTAACCGCTAGGCTACTCATCAGCTGCTCTCTGTCTCAATATTTAGCAATAATGGAATTATTTAATTACATTTTTCTCGAGGGGGGGGGGGGGTACTGTGGGGGGGATCTTGGGCCGGTGGCTGATAGGTCGCTGGTTCTGGTCCCCATTTTTAACCTTATGGGAGATCTGACGACGTGCCCTTGAGTTGACTCTGGCTGCTTCTGTGGGTCGCTCTGGATGGGAGTCTGTTAGATGACTGAATGGGATGTAGATGTTGAGCGGCTTCACTGCAAGTAGACTGTATGTTTTAATATTTAATTTAATTTAATTTAAAAAAAAAATGTATATACATGAAATAACACATATGGAATCATGTAGTAACCGAAACAATGGTTACTACATGATACCATATGTGTTATTTAATAGTTTTGATGTCTTCACTATTATTCTACAATGTAGAAAATAGTCAAAATAAAGAAAAACCCTTGAATGAGTAGGTGTTTCCAAACTTCTGGCTGGTACTGTATGTGTATAGACAACTCGGGGGAATGCTCCCACTTGGGCAAAAAACTGTTTGTGAATTCTTTGTGATGTCTTGTGTCCGTAGATGGGAAGAAAGTACCAGGAACCCCCTCCAAGTTGCACGCTTCAGAGACCGACCGAACATATGTTGTCCTCAGCTGGAAACCTGCTCCTTATCGGGGCCAGGCCCCAGTGTGGTACTATATTGAGAAGGTTGGTCTCTCTCTGCTCTCTCACCTTTCTTTTTTACCCAGACTTTTCAGCAACAGAATAGAGACACATTTCAACATGGAATCACTAGATTTGTGTCCTCTAAAACACATTAAATCTTTCCGGGATCCCACTTCAATAGAATAATCAAGGGCAATTACAAGTAGGGTCATGATTCAAATCGAATGAATGGTTGAAGTCAACGGAATGAATTGGGGTTACGTCTTCTTCTCCATTGCATTTGACAGTATCTGTGGATGTTGTTACAGAGTGTAAATGTTGTCTTTGGGGCTCTTCCCTCACAGTGTTTGGCCGAGAGCGGTGCGTGGCAGAGGGTGAACACTCAGGTACCCGTGAGATCTCCTCGCTATGCCGTGTTCGATTTGGCTGAAGGAAAACAGTACTTGTTCCGCGTGCTGGCTGCAAACATGTACGGCACCAGTGAAGCATCTGAGCCCACAGAGCCCATTCAGACTCAAGAGCTGCGCGGTAAGAAGGTCCTCTTCAGTGGCTTTATAGCTGTCTCTTAAAGTCCTCTGCAAGGTTGTTCTCAAGTATTTTCTCTAAATATCAAACTCCCTGCAAAGCATAGCAATAGTCAAGGGTAGAATTTGAAAAAAGTTACTCTGGAAAATGTTTCAAAAAGTCATTTGCGCCCATATTACAGGTTTAGCAACAAAAAAAATTGTCCTTCATTTAAAGTAAGTTATAGATAGTTGACCTTTTGCCTTAGACATTAACCATGCCTTATTAATCTACTGTAGGGGTCCCCTCCGCTCCTGGTCAGGTGGTTGCCACAAGGGAGACTGATACATCTCTTCTTATCCAATGGGCTGAACCCAAGGAGCCTAATAATCTTATTGGCTACTACATCGATGTGTGTGTAAAAGGCTCCAAGGACTGGGCTTCAGCTAACCACAAACCTCACAAGAACAACAAGTATGTATTCTGTCATGTACAGTGGCTTGCTAAAGTATTCACCCTGCTTGGCATTTTTCCAATTTTGTTGTATTACAACCTGGAATTAAAATTGACTTTTTGGGGGTTTGTATCATTTGATGCCTACCACTTTGAAGATCCAAATATTTTGAAGATTCAAAATATTTTTTATTGTGAAACAAACAAGAATAAGACAAAAAAACTGAAAACTTGAGCGTGCATAAGTATTTACCCCCCAAAGTCAATACTTTGTAGAGCCACCTTTTGCAGCAATTACAGCTGCAAGTCTCTTGGGATATGTCTCTATAAGCTTGGCACATCTAGCCACTGGGATTTTTGCCCATTCTTCAAGGCAAAACTGCTCCAGCTCTTTCAAGTTGGATGTGTTCCGCTGATGTACAGCAATTTTAAGTCATACCACAGATTCTCAATTTGATTGAGGTATGGGCTTTGACTAGGCCATTCCAAGACATTTAAATGTTTCCCCTTAAACCACTCGAGTGTTGCTTTAGCAGTATGCTTAGGGCCATTGTCATGCTGAAAGGTGAACCTCCGTCCCAGTCTCAAATCTCTGGAAGACAAACAGGTTTCCCTCAAGAATTTCCTTGCATTTAGCGCCATCCATCATTCCTTCAATTCCCAGTCCCTGACGATGAAAAACATCCCCACAGCATGATGCTGCCACCACCATGCTTCACTGTGGGGATGGTGTCTCGGGGTGATGAGAGGTGTTGGGTTTGCGCCAGACATAGCGTTTTCCTTGATGGCCAATAAGCTGAATTTTAGTCTCATCTGACCAGAGTACCTTCTTCCATATGTTTGGGGAGTCTCCCACATGCCTTTTGGCGAACACCAAACACCAAGTGTTTGCTTATTTTTTTCTTAACACAATGGCTCTTTTCTGTCCAGTCTTCCGTAAAGCCCAGTTCTGTGGAGTGTATGGCTTAAAGTGGTCCTATGGACAGATACTCCAATCTCCGCTGTGGAGCTTTGCAGCTCCTTCAGGGTTATCTTTGGTCTCTTTGTTGCCTCTCTGATTAATGCCCTCCTTGCCTGGTCCATGAGTTTTGGTGGGCGACCCTCTCTTGGCAGGTTTGTTGTGGTACCATATTCTTTCCATTTTTTTATAGTGGATTTAATGGTGCTCTGTGGGATGTTCAAAGTTTCGGATATTTTTTAATAACCCAACCCTGAATTGTACTACTCCACAACTTTGTCCCTGACCTGTTTGGAGAGCTCCTCAGTCTTCATAGTGCCGCTTGCTTGGTGGTGTTGCAGACTCTGGGGCCTTTCAGAACAGGTGTATATATACTTAGATCATGTGACACTTAGATTGCACACAGGTGGACTTTATTTAACTAATTATGTGACTTTTGAAGGTAATTGGTTGCACCAGATCTTATTTAGGAGCTTCACAGAAAAGGGGGTGAATACATATGCATGCACCACTTTTCAGTTTTGAATTTTTTTGAATTTTTTGAAACAAGTAATTATTTTCATTTCACTTCACCAATTTGGACTATTTTGTGTATGTCCATTACATGGAATACAAATAAAAATCAATTCAAATTACAGGTTGTAATGCAACAGAATAGGAAAAACGCCAAGGCGGATGAATACTTTTGCAAGGCACTCTACTTATTATTTGAAGTGTGATTTCATTCATCATAATGTGTTGAGATTTTTCTTCATTTGCTATTTTTGATTAGGTTTGTGGTTCAAGGTTTGACCACTGGTGAGACATATGCTTTCCGTGTGCAAGCCATCAATGAGCTGGGTCTTAGTGATGAATCACAGGAGTCCTCCCCCCTCTCTGTCAAAGCTGCACTCAGTGAGTATGGACACACACGTGCACACACACACACACACACACACACACACACACACACACACACACACACACACACACACACACACACACACACACACACACACACACACACACACACACACACACACACACACACACACACACACACACACACACACACACAGCAGACAGAATATACTTGTCATTTGTCGAGATTCCAACCAGGTGGAAAAAGTGCTGCATTCAATATGGCAGTAGCAACAGTAACAAAGAAGAAAATTGCAAATACTAAATTTTAGCGACCCACTGTGCTTAGCTGGAGGCTCTTTTCTCTGTGAATGATCACAGTGAATAAATTGTAGCAATGTTGTCAAGACTTTCTTCAAGGCCGTTGGTAGCTGTCCAGAAGTAAGACACACAAAGGCATCTAACTTTGATGCCTTAAGTCGGCTGAATATCTAATGATTATATCATCACAAGCATCGTATCATTAAATAAATGTCTCCAATAAATGAAGAGGACCGTCATTCTTCCTATTCACACGTTTCAGCAGGACAGCCTGGGAGCCTATTGGATTTGAGCCTGTCATCGTGTACTTTTCTCCTTGTCCAAATGATGTGAATAATTTAGGCAATCTGAGTCAAAAACAAACCATTGGTTCGTAGAGTTCCTTTGGGACATTCAACCAACAACTGCAGATTGTTTCATCAAATCATACATTTTTAAACTCATTGACGATACTCCAAGCTATGTGGATTGCAGTGTTTCTTAACAACAATGATCATATTTACATTTAGCAGATGCTCTTATCCAGAGTGACTTATAGGAGCAATTAAGGTTAAGTGCCTTGCTTAAGAGCACACCGACAGATTTTTCACCTAGTTGGCTCGGGGATTCGAACCAGCGACCTTTCGGTTACTGGCCCAACGTGCTGAAACGCTAGGCTACATGCTAGTTGGCGCCATTATGCACTAAAATGTATTTATTATTCATGCTACCGAAAGCCTTAACAACCATAACCCTAAACTCGTAGAAAAGGGTTCTGAAAGGGTTCTGCAGCTTTCCCCAAAGGATAACCCTTTTTGGTTCCAGGTAGAACTCTTTTGGGTTCCAGGTAGAACCCTCTGTGGAAAGGGTTCCACATGGAACCCACAAGGGTTCCACGTGGAACCAAAAAGGTTCTACCTGGAACCAAAAGGGGTTCTTGAAAGAGTTTTTCTATGGGGAGAGCCGAAGAACCCTTTTTGGTTCCAGATAGCACCTTTTTTTCTAAGAGTGTAGAGAACCCTGCTATACAGTGGGGAGAACAAGTATTTGATACACTGCCGATTTTGCAGGTTTTCCTACTTACAAAGCATGTAGAGGTCTGTAATTTCTATCATAGTTACACTTCAACTGTTACACTTCAACTGAATCTAAAACAACCTCTCCACAATGGCCAAGACCTCTACATGCTTTGTAAGTAGGAAAACCTGCAAAATCGGCAGTGTATTGGCAGTGTATCAAATACTTGTTCTCCCCACTGTATATCCAATCCAGGTCATGTGACATGATTAACCAAAAAACAGGGCCCTAATCATGATACATGTTTAAGACACTTGTAAACTCTGTTTGCAGCGACTCCCTCTGCTCCATATGACATCGCTCTGCTGGCCTGTGACGGAGAGTCTATGGTTCTGAACTGGAAGCACCCAGTCCACTCCGGTGGCTCTCCGGTGGTTGAATACTACATTGACAAACACAGGCACGGAGAACACACATGGAGAGAGATCAACATCCCACCAATCAAAGAGCGGCTGTTCAAGGTACAAATCTGACCGACCTTTGTCAGCTAAACACATCTGTAATGGTTAGGATTATACACTCTTAGAACAAAAGGTGCTTTCTAGAACCTAAAAGGGTTCTTCGGCTGTCCCCATAGGATAACTCTTTGCAGAACCCTTTTTGGTTCCATGCCCTTTTCAGTTCAATGTAGAACCCTTTCCATAGAGGGAAACAAAAAAAGGTTTTACCTGGAACCAAAAAGGGTTTTCCTAATGGGGACGGCCGAAGAACCCTTTAAGGTCCTAGATAGCACCTTTAGTGTAGATAGTGTCGGATCATATGGAATCTATTATGCAGTTCAATTAGTTGTAACCGTTTTAGTACTTTCCTTCACAACCACAGGTTGAACATCTGAGTGCAGGTGCAGTCTATGAGTTCATGGTGTATGGTGGAAGTCTTGCTGGTCTTGGTGCCCCCTCTGCCCCCAGCAAGGCCTTCCATTGTGATGCCTGGACCATACCCGAGCCAGGTACAGTACCGAAAACCTCTCTAAAACAAGTTTCTATTTTAAAGATGAAGTGTGCACAGTTCAAAGAAGTGAAGATCATTTTACATGCAAATACCGTTGCATAATTAAACCATTAATGCATATCTCATAATTATGGAATAGGTGTATTCAAGCAGAAGCTTATCGCCGGTACCACTTCCAACATCAATCGTTAAAACAGCAGCACATAGACATTACACAGTCTGACGTCTGTGCTCTGACTTACGTCTGACATAAAGAACTGCTTGTCTGTCATTTTTGTACATTTACTGCACTCTGAATTTCAGGTCCAGCCTATGACATGACTTTATGCGAGATCCGTGATGACTCTGTGGTGGTGGAGTGGAAGGCTCCCGTCTACACAGGCACCAGCCCGATCACAGGCTACTTTGTTGACTTTGCAAAAAAAGGCTCAGATGAATGGCACTGTTCCAACGAGAGCCACGCTGTCAGTCACCGCTACCACAAGGTACAGAGAGTATTCATAGAATACCTGCGTTATGACAATGTGTCAGCCCATTTGGCACGTTTGACAGTCCTCCTCGTTTTCAGGTGACTGGGCTGGAGGTTGGAGTGTCCTATGTGTTCAGAGTGCGCGCGGCAAACGCTGAAGGTGCCGGCAAGCCTTCCTTGGCTTCTAACCCTGTGGTTGCCAAAGCAGTGGAAGGTACTGTTGGACAGACACAATTCCCTACGCTGCGCTTCAATGTGGCTTAGAGCAGAGCAGCATTCGTTCAGTGTGTTCCACAGAGAATGTTTATTTGGGTCAGGATTCCCATTAAAATGGGACTTAGATTAGGAGAGTAATACCACAGGGTGTGTAGTACACTAGACAGGGTTATGAGGAGGGGTAGTCTGTGCTTCTTGTCGATAAGGAACATTGGGACGACGTGGGAGTAGAGAAAAATAGATGACTCATATGGAGCTCGGTAGAGTTGTTGAAGTGAGAAGGTGCAGACCATCAGGCGACCTGCAGAGGGCAGTGTTGTATTCTACAGGGACATCAGCGACTCAAGCACAAGGCTGGTTGAGATCAGAGAAAAGTCATTTTCACAACTCTCTAGGTATTCATTCAACAGAGGATGCAGAACATAAATGCAGAAATAGTCTCTGAACATATAATGAACATACTACCCTACTATGACTGTACCAAAACACACATCTCTAGGATGCTGTACTACCCTACTATGACTGTACCAAAACACACATCTCTAGGATGCTGTACTACCCTACTATGACTGTACCAAAACACACATCTCTAGGATGCTGCACTCCCAGATGTTTATTGCTGTTGCCTGTCAACTTCACTCTTTGCTTTGTCACTCCAAAAGGTGCCCAGGAGATGACCTGCACAGTGGACGAGGAGTCAGGTGACTTCATCCTGTCATTTGAAAGTTGTCAAATTACAGAGAGCTCCCACTTTGTGTGGAAGAAATTCTACAAGGAAATCACTGACTTCTCCAAAGGCATTGTCATCAAAACAGAGGGCAATATGTAAGCTATGCACAAAACTTGTCAACAGATCAAATATATTTCAACAAAACAAAACGTTCAAGAGTTCTCAGTAGTGATTCAGAAGTGTGTAATATACTCACATTGATGTGCTCAGTATCTCCTGGACTCTATATTATCCAATGGTGTGCCTTTATTAATTTATTTCTATATTATCCAATGGTGTGCCTTTATTCATTTATTTCTATAATATCCAATGGTGTGCCTTTATTTATTTATTTCTATATTATCCAATGGTGTGCCTTTATTCATTTATTTCTATATTATCCAATGGTGTGCCTTTATTCATTTATTTCTATATTACCCAATGGTGTGCCTTTATTCATTTATTTCTATATTATCCAATGGTGTGCCTTTATTCATTTATTTCTATATTATCCAATGGTGTGCCTTTATTGATTTACTTCTATATTATCCAATGGTGTGCCTTTATTGATTTATTTCTATATTATCCAATGGTGTGCCTTTATTGATTTACTTCTATATTATCCAATGGTGTGCCTTTATTGATTTATTTCTATATTATCCAATGGTGTGCCTTTATTGATTTATTTCTATATTATCCAATGGTGTGCCTTTATTGATTTACTTCTATATTATCCAATGGTGTGCCTTTATTGATTTATTTCTATATTATCCAATGGTGTGCCTTTATTGATTTATTTCTATATTATCCAATGGTGTGCCTTTATTGATTTATTTCTATATTATCCAATGGTGTGCCTTTATTCCTTTCTTTCTAGCTCTAAGCTTATTTTCAAGCACCCAGACCAGGGGGATGTGGGCTGCTTCTCCGTTTCTGTAACTAACACTGGTGGTGTTTCTGCCAGCCATGAAATCCATGCCGACGGTAGGCCCTGGCTGGGGGTAGATCATAAACAGGAGGTTACTTATTTATAACCCTCATTCAGGATCACGGTATGAAATAGATTTAGTCCATACATACATGCATACTGTACTAGTACATCTAAATCAACATAACAGCATGTCGTTTTACGGCAGATGTTGGGAGTCAGAAACAATAGTGGTGCCTTTCACTGTTATTCATAAATATGATATGATGACGTGATACAGGACATGCATGTCTGGTCTTGTGCAGTGCAGACAACTGTTACTGTTGAAGTGTATGATGAAGTTCCATGTAAAAAGGAATCGCTGTGGATGATATTGGATCATTACAATACTGAAATACACTCTCCCTTGTTTACCTCTATTACAGAGCTGGAGAAAATGCTGGCAAAGAGCTATGGTATTCGACACCCAGGTAGGTTTTGTTCTGAATGATTTAATATGGCTTTTCTATTTTCAAAGAGAAAAGGAATGTCCGCGACTCTGGTATGTTCCCATTGTGATTTAATCAGACACACAAAAAAGATCAGAGTTGGATCTTTGTCAGGTCATTTTCTATTTTCACTCTCATGAATTTTTGGTTCCCATCAAATAACCATTTGGGGGCCTCCCGGGTGGCGCAGCATAGCACTGCGATGCAGTGCTCTAGACCACCAGAGTCTGGGTTCGCGCCCAGGCTCTGTCGCAGCCGGCCGCGACCGGGAGGTCCGTGGGGCGACGCACAATTGGCTTAGCGTCGTCCGGGTTAGGGAGGGTTTTGCCGGTAGGGATATCCTTGTCTCATCGCGCTCCAGCGACTCCTGTGGCAGGCCGGGCGCAGTGCGCGCTAACCGAGGGGGGCGGGTGCACGGTGTTTCCTCCGACACATTGGTGCGGCTGGCTTCTGGGTTGGAGGCGCGCTGTGTTAAGAAGCAGTGCGGCTTGGTTGGGTTGTGCTTCGGAGGACGCATGACTTTCGACCTTCGTCTCTCCCGAGCCCGTACGGGAGTTGTAGCGATGAGACAAGATAGTAATTACTAGCGATTGGATACCACGAAAATTGGGGAGAAAAGGGGATAAAATTTATTTAAAAATAAATAAAAATAAAAATAACCATTTGGAATACACAGCTCAGGGTAAAAGGTCAATTTTCTTAGTTTTGTTTTGCTTGAATAATGGGTATATACTATAGGGGCGTGTGTGCTGTTGTAGACTGGTGATGCGGGTTCATGTAAACCATATAGTTCCATGTAAACCACATAGAGGAGACAACTGTTAATCCCAGAAAATAGTTTTTGTCAGCCTTTGCTCCATCAACGTTTTTAGCATGTGGTTCATCACAGCTTATTCTTATGTTTTGAGAAGGGCAATGTCTTCCTTTGAACAAATCCCATTTCTATCACAAAACCTACCTCTATTTGCATCACCTTCTTCCATTATTGTTTCTGCTTCCACAGTGATCCCTCTAAAGACTCAGCTGGCCTACAAGATTCTGGAGCGCGGCCGCATGCTCTTCTGGCTGCAGGCTGAGCACATCTCCTCTGCTGTCACCTATAAGTTCTTAGCTAACAACAATGAACTCTCACCGACTAATGTAAGACTCTCCTCCTTATTCCTGTCAACTCTAAACCGACACACTGTCTTTGTCTGAAATGGTGCCCTATTCCCTACATAGTACACTTTTGACCCCCATTCCTTATTTAGTGCACATCTTTAGACACCTTTTTGGCATACAGTGCACAACTCCTGACTAGAGGCCTAGGAGGCTGACCCTATGGGCCTCTGGTCAAAAGTAGTGCACTATACAGGAAATAGGGTGTAGTTTCGGACACAACACTGTAATTGAACTCACAATGGACTTGCACAGACAACTTTTCTCTTTGTACTAGACATTCTACTCTATCATCACTATGTCATGGCATGAATAGACTTTTAAGCCAAGACTAGAGTGGATTACACAACATAACCACATTATTGGATTCGCCCATTACGATTCCTCAACATTCACTTAATAGAGTCCTCTCATGTAAACTTTCTTGGTGTCTTCTTCTGTGTTCTCAGCCAAATCATGCGAGTCATGACGTGGAGGCTGGCATCATTGAGTTTGTGCTGGATCATTTCACAGAGGATAGCGAGGGTACCTTTACTGTTCAGATCGAGGATGGCAAAGCCAGAGGACAGTCCTCTCTGGTGCTTATCGGAGCTGGTGAGAGCCTGTCTGCTGTGGGGGTTGTGCTCTAATCCAGGGTAGGGCTCCATGAGGGATCCAGGACTTATCCCCTGTATCACTTTGTTTGGGTTGTAGATTTCAAGGCAGCTCTCGCTGACGCAGAACACCAAAGGAGCGAGTACGTCAGAGTGAAAGACGGTAACAGTGTTTCAAAATATGCAGTCCTCTAGTCTTTGGGAAATTCATTATGCAGTCCTCTAGTCTTTGGGAAATTCATTATGCAGTCCTCTAGTCTTTGGGAAATTCAATATGCAGTCCTCTAGTGTTTGGGAAATTCAATATGCAGTCCTCTAGTGTTTGGGAAATTCAATATGCAGTCCTCTAGTGTTTGGGAAATTCAATATGCAGTCCTCTAGTGTTTGGGAAATTCCATATGCAGTCCTCTAGTGTTTGGGAAATTCAATATGCAGTCCTCTAGTGTTTGGGAAATTCAATATGCAGTCCTCTAGTGTTTGGGAAATTCCATATGCAGTCCTCTAGTGTTTGGGAAATTCAATATGCAGTCCTCTAGTGTTTGGGAAATTCAATATGCAGTCCTCTAGTGTTTGGGAAATTATTTAGAGTAATATTTAAATTAGGTATGAATTTCAAATACTAAGATGATGAATTGATATTAAAATGATTTATTCCTTCAAAATGGTTGACATTATTTATGGCAGCCACACACTGTTATCAGACCTGCAAATCCATAAGCCACCCATTGTTACAAGGATATTACAAGGACACGAGGGTGTTATTAGCAAAACAATTGATGAAATCTGGCCTTCATATGCCCGCTCTTCCCCCTCCCTCCCTCTATCCCCCCCTCTCTCCCTCCCACCCTTTCTGTCTCTCTTGCCCTCTTTCCAGGCCCCCACTTCAGTGAGTTTTTGTCAGTCCATGTCGGGGATGACTGCTCTGTGGCACTCATCTGCAAGGTAATTAAACATTCACTGAAAGTACAATTAGATTAAGCCAAGAGATTAAATGGAAATGATGGCATGAGTTATCGCTACTGCCAATCTAAACGACAAACACAGTCAGCATGATTCACCTCAGTCGTTGTTCTCCTGCGTTGACAGATGGTGTTGTTGTAATGCAGGCATGCATCTTTGTTTGGGCTGGTTCACCTACCTGTGGGCTATGGGTTCTGTTGTTTCATAATGCAGGTGGATAATCTGAAGAAGGAAACTGCGCTGCACTGGTTTAAGGATGCCGTTGAGATTACCCCTGAAGGGCCAGTCAATCTGGCATCTGGATCCTGCAAGCTTCCTATTTCCCTGGTAATTGTATCACACAGACACACACCTTCTAATTAAGTGATAATGCCCGATAAGCCGGTGTTTGCAGGATATATTGGCACGGGTGTTGTCAGGCCCGAGACGAAGTCGAACCGTGCCAATATATCCTCCAAACACCGGCTTCAAGGACATGATCACTTTTATACAAGAGGTTACCAACATATTCAAATAATGATTGACATATTTTCATTAAAAAACGTTATTTAGATTAATTTATGAATACTATTTCATCCTTCCACAAGATATAGTCCCAACACAAATCTAGGGTTGCTACCCAAGCCGGCTGGTTGTTCATTCTATTGGTTCGGTTGCCAGAGACGCGACCCAGTCGTTCAGTCTTTTTGTTCTGTATTTATGGACACGACCCAGACATTCGTTCTAAATTTTCCATTGCCATACTGCTTGCTAGCTAGCCAACTACAACTAACTTAGAGTCACGTCAAACGTTAAAAAAAGAATAACAAAAGTAGCTGCATTTGTTTAAGCAGTTTTCTAGTGACATTTATTTGGATACACCCATAACAATGAGCTATTGAGGTGCTGTTTCGCCTGGCATAGAAAATATAATATCACTTCAGGACACTGTTATTCAGAGGAGCTAGCCAACAACACAGCTAACACAATCACTTCAAATCAAATTTATTTATATAGCCCTTCTTACATCAGCTGATATCTCAAAGTGCTGTACAGAAACCCAGCCTAAAACCCCAAACAGCAAGCAATGCAGGTGTAGAATCACGGTGGCTAGGAAAAACTCAGGGGTCAGGAGACACTGTGGCCCCATCCGATGATACCCCCGGACAGGGCCAAACAGGAAGGATATAACCCCACCCACTTTGCCAAAGCACAGCCCCCACACCACTAGAGGGATATCTTCAACCACCAACTTACCATCCTGAGACAAGGCCGAGTATAGCCCACAAAGATCTCCGCCACGGCACAACCCAAGGGGGGGCGCCAACCCAGACAGGAAGATCGCGTCAGTGACTCAACCCACTCAAGTGATGCACCCCTCCTAGGGACGGCATGAAAGAGCACCAGTAAGCCAGTGACTCAGCCCCTGTAATAGGGTTGGAGGCAGAGAATCCCAGTGGAGAGAGGGGAACCGGCCAGGCAGAGACAGCAAGGGCGGTTCGTTGCTCCAGAGCCTTTCCGTTCACCTTCACACTCCTGGGCCAGACTACACTCAATCATATGATCCACTGAAGAGTCTTCAGTAAAGACTTAAAGGTTGAGACCGAGTCTGCGTCTCTCACATGGGTAGGCAGACCATTCCATAAAAATGGAGCTCTATAGGAGAAAGCCCTGCCTCCAGCTGTTTGCTTAGAAATTCTAGGGACAATGAGGAGGCCTGCGTCTTGTGACCGTGGCGTACGTGTAGGTATGTACGGCAGGACCAAATCGGAAAGATAGGTAGGAGCAAGCCCATGTAATGCTTTGTAGGTTAGCAGTAAAACCTTGAAATCAGCCCTTGCCTTAACAGGAAGCCAGTGTAGGGAGGCTAGCACTGGAGTAATATGAGCAAATGTTTTGGTTCTAGTCAGGATTCTAGCAGCCGTATTTAGCACTAACTGAAGTTTATTTTGTGCTTTATCCGGGTAGCCGGAAAGTAGAGCATTGCAGTAGTCTAACCTAGAAGTAACAAAAGCATGGATACATTTTTCTGCATAATTTTTGGACAGAAAGTTTCTGATTTTTGCAATGTTACGTAGATGGAAAAAATCTGTCCTTGAAACAGTCTTGATATGTTGGTCAAAAGAGAGATCAGGGTCCAGAGTAACGCCGAGCTTCAAACACTGAAGCTGTAAAGACTGCAAACTAGCTGCACTTCGTTTTGTTTGACCTTTTTTCAATTGACATTTCTTTGTACAGTGTCTTTGGAAAGAACTCAAACCCCTTGACTTTTTCCACATTTTGTTACGTTACAGCTTTACCCCATAATGACAAAGCAAATACAGGTTTTTAGATATTTTTGCAAATTTATAAAAAATGAAAAACAGAAATACCTTATTTACATTAAGTATTCAGACCCTTTGCTATGAGACTCGAAATTGAGCTCAGGTGCATCCTGTTTCAGTTGGTCATCCTTGAGATGTTTCTACACCTGTGGTAAATTCAATTGATTGGACATGATTTGGAAAGGCAGACACCTGTCTTTATAAGGTCTCACAGTTGACAGTGCATGTCAGAGCAAAAACCAAGCCATGAGATCGAAGGAATTGTCTGTAGAGCTCTGAGAGCTTCTGCAGCATTGAAGGTCCCAAAGAACACAGTGGCCTCCATCATTCTTAAATAGAAGAAGTTTGGAACCACCAAGACTCTCCCTAGAGCTGGCCACCCGGCCAAACTGAGCAATCGGGGGAGAAGGGCCTTGGTCAGGGAGGTGACCAAGAACCAGATGGTCACTCTGACAGAGCTGTAGAGTTCCTCCGTGGAGATAGGAGAACCTTCCAGAAGGACAACCATCTCTGCAGCACTCCAAAAATTAGGCCTTTATGGTAGAGTGGCCAGACGGAAGCCACTCCTCAGTAAAAGGCACATGACAGCCCGCTTGGAGTTTGCCAAAAGGCACCTAAAGACTCTCAGACCATTAGAAACAAGATTCTCTGGTCTGATGAAACCAAGAGAGATCCTAGATGAAAACCTGTACCAGAGCGCTCAGGACATCAGACCAACAGGACCACCTTCCAACAGGACAACGACCCTAAGCACAGCCAAGACAACGCAGGAACGGTTTTGGTACAAGTCTCTGAATGTCCTTGAGTGGCCCAGCCAGTGCCCGGACTTGAACCCGATCTAACATCTCTGGAAAGACCTGAAAATAGCTGGTCAGTGACGCTCCCCATCCAACCTGACAGAGCTTGAGAGGATCTGCAGAGAAGAATGAGAGAAACTCTCCAAATACAGGTATGCGAAGTTTGTAGCATCATACCCAAGAAGACTCGATGCTGTAATCGCTGCCAAAGGTGCTTTAACAAAGTACTGAGTTTTCCATCGATCCATGTTTAAAACACACAATATACTTGCACTGAAGCTGCTCAACAACTACATCACATTAGTCATCTAACAGACTCACATCCAGAGCGACACACAAAAGCAACCAGGGCCATCCTCCCCTCAGCAGCCACCCTGGTTGCTTCTGTGTGTCGCTCTGGGTGGGAGTCGGTTAGATGATTAATGTGATGTAGCTGTTGAGCAGCTTCACTGCAAGTATACTGTATGTTTTAAACATAAAAAAAAAAAATATATATATATATTGCCATTTTAACGTCATAGATTTAGCCGGTGGTAAATTATTGAAATAACACCTGCTGGAATGCGCTTTTATCCAATCAGCATTCAGGATTAGACTCACCTGTTGTATAAAGATTGAACAAACGACAGGTAACTGCTAAAATAAAGGAAACATCAACATAAAGTGTATTAATAGGGTGTTGGGCTCTCACGAGCCACCAGAGCCGCCAGAACAGCTTCAATGCGCCTTGGCATATATTCTACAAGTGTCTGGAACTCTATTGGAGGGATGTGACACCATTCTGTACAGCCACTGCAGACATCAGATTGACCATGCAGAGCTTTTAAGCAGGATGGGATGTTTTAATTGCTTAACTACCTCAGGAACCACACCTGTGTGGAAGCACCTGCTTTCAACATACTTTGCATTACTCATTTACTCAAGTGCTTCCATTATTTTGGCAGTTACCTGTACATATAATAGCAGGTGTTACTGTATGTGGACAAAAGGCAGAAGCACAATTACATTTCTTGGAAACCCAGTAGTTTTGATAATAGTCTACAGTAAAAGGACCTTGCAGTCTGGTAAACCCGGGTTAGGCACATTCATCCTATGACTTCATTGCTGGAAATCTGAAGGCAGTCATTGAGAACAGAATTGTTGTTGAGTACAATTCTGAGCAGTCCTGTGGCTTTCCATATCATCTAGACACAATCAGGCCAAGCCAAAGTTAGTCATACTAATACTCTGTATTACCCTTGTCTGTGTTGAAGGAGGGTATTATCCGCCTACACAGTCATGCTGTCAGTTCCTACGCTTTATACCACAGGATGTTGGTGGCACCTTAGTTGGGGAGGACATGCTCATGGTAATGGCTGGGGCAGAATGAGTCGAATGGTATCAAATAAATCAAACGCATGGTTTGATGCCATTCCATTCGCTCCGTTCAAGCCATTATTATGAGCCATTTTCCCCTCAGCAGCCTCCACTGTTTCACACAATAAGACAAGAGACAAACAGCCACCAAAACATTTGTGATGTAATGTACTGTGATGTAATATACTGTGATGTAATGTACTGTGATGTAATGTAATGTAAGGGAAGTAAGAGGTGCAGTCAAGGTGAATTTTGACTTGAGGTCCTAGGGGCACCAGTCATTTATAGGAAACAAGAGGAATAACCTTGAGGGGAAGAAGATAAGCAGCTCGATCCTCAGTAAAGCGCCACTGTCATAGAAAGCAGTCACTTCCAATTATGTCATTATAAATATTCACACCCTGCAATCGTACTCTGTCCTCACAAAGCTATGAGATGGAAGAGGTTACTCTGATCCTGTGCTTGATATACAGCCTTTGACATTGGCCACATGTAAATGCCAGAAGTGGTGAGAAAAATGAAATGAAATTGAGACAATAGCTAGGTTTGCATCCAATTGGCAATAGATTTTCATGCGAATATTCAAAAATCTGCATAAAGATTTTTTTTTTTTTCACCTGTGGTGTGTTTCCACCAAACTGACTCGTTGCAGATAAAAGTCAGCTTCAATTGTCATGTACCAAATAAAAATGTAAAGTTCAATGTGTTTCCATTGTATTTACAACTCTAGCGATAGTTTTGTCACAAAAAACTGTTGCATTAAATAGCAAATGTGTCTACTCTGGTCTTGGCATGTGCACACTAGCCAACAGCTTGTAGATACAGTGCGGGTAGGCTGTGCGGGTAGGCTAGTCAACATGTTAAGATTATTATGGATAAGAACGAGAATATTTGTGTTTATCAAATGGCAGTCAAGCATCAATACCATCTCATCAGAATAAGACCCTTGGTATTCATTGAAAGCAGCATCAAACTCATCACCGTGCACTTTCACCACCCTGTGAAGTTCATCATAACTTATTTCATCTGTAGCCTAATAAACTGCATGGTTTCCCCAGTTGTAGTGGGAGAAGTGGTGACTATATACCATATCATCACGTGATGATACTTCGATATGATGGTTATTATATCAATATTTGCGCATAAAGGCCTTCCACTGCCATTTTGTGCGTGGTACATTTTACCAGCAGAAAAAGAAAGCCCCAATGTTGAACTAACAAATGATCTGTTAGCATTTATAAAATTGTACTGGAACTTCCTGTTTCCATCACAGCTGGTTTTTTTTTAAATACGGTCTGACTTTACTCATGTAAACATTGTGGATGGAAATGTGGTTAGAGACACTGTATGAACCGAAATTGACTAAAGCAAAAGAATTCCAATCTCAATGTAAGGAAGTTAATGAAGCTTACGTGGTCAGTGCTACTGTTACAGAGGGTAGGCCTATCTACTGCATTCGAATTTGAGGCCTATCTACTGCATTCTAATTTGAGGCCTATCTACTGCATTCTAATTTGAGGCGTATCTACTGCATTCGAATTTGAGGCCTATCTACTGCATTCGAATTTGAGGCCTATCTACTGCATTTGAATTTGAGGCCTATCTACTGCATTCGAATTTGAGGCCTATCTACTGCATTCGAATTTGAGGCCTATCTACTGCATTCTAATTTGAGGCCTATCTATTGCATTCTAATTTGAGGCCTATCTACGGCATTCTAATTTGAGGCCTATCTACTGCATTTGAATTTGAGGCCAGCTACTGCATTTGAATTTGAGGCCTATCTACTGCATTCGAATTTGAGGCCTATCTACTGCATTCTAATTTGAGGCCTATCTACTGCATTCGAATTTGAGGCCTATCTATTGCATTCGAATTTGAGGCCTATCTACTGAGACATATCTACTAATTTGAGACATAGCTATTCTAATTTGATTCCTGAAATTGTGTTTTTTTATCCGACCTAGTTCTCCAAGGCTTCCACTGGCATTTATAAAGCTACCATCAGTGACGACAGAGGAAAGGATCAGTCCCAAATTGAAATATCTGGCCATGGTAAATATTATTATCAAAATTATACCATGTTGTATGTGAAATATATTGTCTTACTGTGAACATACTTTGAATGTAATTTTGTTCTATCAACATCTCTCTTACAGCTTTTGATGAAATTATCAACAAGCTTTCTAAACTTGCTGGTAGGTACTAATATCTTCAAGTTTAGCTTGCTTGATTGCCACTTCCCTTCTTTAGTATACTTAGCATATCTTAGCATGCTTTAACATACTTTAGCATACTTTTAAAAACTCATTTCAGTTTATTCTACTCATTATTCAACCAGGGCAATAAATCAGTTGGACTTGATTGTTAGATTACAGATAATGTGTTCCTCACACAGTTCTGTGGTTTTTCTCAGTGCAGCTAAATCAGTGCAGCAAAACTAATGAGGCGGATTACACAGCCAGTGGGCATATCAAGGGTCTTGTTACTCTACCCTCATGAACTGGGCTGAAGTAACACATCTGTACCTGTCGTCCTAGCCTGAAATCATATCCCCATTACAGCATTTGTTGTGCTGATTTCCAATTCCCTGCACTGGCCAACCAATTAGTAAACCACAGCAAGTCACCAAGTTGTGTCTATCTAAGAAGATATATTATTAATTTAAGAGACGTATAGAACATATATGTCAGCATATGTACACTAAAGGACGCTTGGGTTTTCCTTTTCGCTCACCAGGATCCTCTGCAGCTGAGTTGGCAATTCACTGCACAGCAACAGGCATTCAGCTCCAATGCCACATGAAATACTACATAGAGGAGATGAAAATTCACTGGCTGCACGTGTAAGCATATGCTATGTATTTATTTATTTATTTTATTAAATTATGCAGAGAATTTGAAATTATGGAAATGTTCATGTAAATATAATCCACACAAGGTTTTATCCCAAGGCGTAACATGAGCTAGGCATGTAAACATGATTTTAGATTTTGTCTAAAATTGTGACTCTTTAGTAAAAATGTAAAACAACAGTGAGAGCAGAGCCTTTATTCACACACAAACAATACAAAACAAATATCAACTGTCACTAATGCTTTGTCCTAAGGAAATATTTAGTAGGCCTACCTAACAGAATAGCTACAGGATAATAATAAAAAACACTTGTGGGAAGTCATCGGTTACAGCAGCTTGTGTAAGGCAAACCAGTTTCAGCTAACCATGCGTGGGTCTTCTAATCCCTGTATGAACATTTTGAAGTAGCTGCTTCGGGTTTTTCTTTCTTCTGGCGTGCATGGTATAGACAAGGGGAGCATGTTTCACAGCACGGCAACAATTTCACACGCAATGACTGAACAAAGCTCACCATTTCCCATGATTCCTCACAAATTTGAGCTTGGCAAATTCCAGGTCCTCCCTGCCTGCCAAGAGGGCCATGGCACATAAATAACATAATGATGATGCTCAAATGGTCCAGAAAGGCAACTGCAGCTGGTCATTATTTGATAAACTACTAGAAAATGACACTTATTATGAGAGAAATTAGGAAATTCTACCATTTTCATTAGAATCAATCACAATTTCATGTTATGTTTGTATGATCCTAATTAGGTCCTCATTGAGCTACCTGTGAATTAGAGTTTATACAATTTTTCATTGACTCCTCTTTAGGGGCCTACTCAATCCAACACAATGGATACCTTCAATAGCAGTGTTTTTTCAATCCCAAAACAATAATTATTATGCTCCATCTGTTCCTCCCCTTTACCATTCCAGGGAAAGGAAACTCTCTCACTCTGAGAAGGTGCGTATTGGAGGTACCCCAGCAATGGCCACTATGGAGATCATTGAACCCACAGACAGGGATAAGGGTCTTTACCACATCCAGATAATAGATACGGATAAGACCTATACTCGCACCATCGACCTCTCTGGACACGGTAAGCCAGATGATATAGACAGTATATATGCCGTCGTACTTCTACTTTAACAACCTACTTCTCCTTCGGTCTTGCAAATAGCATAACACACGAACGTAGTGATATTAGCACATTCAGCATGTATGAACCTCAAGAACAATACCAGGATAATGGTAACCTGTAAATTATACACCTGATCAATTGAGTTCATCATTTTAGATATTCACATTCATTCGTATGCATTGGATTCCCAGACCAGTCTTCATTAGTGTGTGTACCTAACATCTAAATGTTGAAAAAAACGGAGGTTGTATATCATTACCATTTTTTCTGGCAGTATATGAATGAGGTGGAGTCTTCAGCTGGACCACAGTAATGAGAACACTGCGCATCTTTATCAAAATGACCAACTACTAATAACTGTTGTAGTTTTTATCATACCACCTTCAACTATTGGCCACTCTACTGTTGTCCTGCCACAGTCTTAGAATAACCCACGCAGTGTCCAGTTTCACACTGACTTCTACATTTATAATACAAAGAAAAGGGCATCTCTGCAGCTGGGTACACAGAAGCAAGCAGCATATTTAGGCTAATCCGGTGGATGAAATAACAGGAACAACAATATCAAAGGTGCAATCCTGGCTCAGACTTCAGTTAGTCAACAGACTGTTTGATGACAAACATAATCAAGGGCTGGTCCCTGACAGGTCATGCGATGTGTGGGCTGGAAACAGTAATGAGTGAGCGAGGATGAGCTATTTCAGGCAAAACAGAACAACATTACAATAATGAGGTACGATATGTTTCTGCTGTTATGTCTCCAAGACAAGTACCAGTAAGAACGGCAATAGAAAGAAAGTAGGTTACTCCATCTACACTTCAACATTGGTTTTGTATGGTGTAACATTAATTATAAACCAGGTGGTTTGAGCCCTGAATGCTGATTGGCTGACAGCCGTGGTATATCAGACCGTATACCACGGGTATGACAAAAAGTGTATTTTAACTGCTCTAATTACATTGGTAACCAGTTTACAATAACAATAAGGCACCTCAGGGGTTTGTGATATATTGCCAATATATATATATTTATTTATTTATTTATTTAACATTTATTTAACCAGGTAGGCCAGTTGAGAACAAGTTCTCATTTACAACTGCGACCTGGCCAAGATAAAGCAAAGCAGTGCGACACAAACAACAAAACAGAGTTACACATGGAATAAACAAACGTACAGTCAATAACACAATAGAAAAGTCTACATACAGTGTGTGCAAATGAGGTAAGAGTAGGGAGGTAAGGCAATAAATAGGCCATAGTGGCGAAATAATTACAATTTAGCATTAACACTGGAGTGACAGATGTGCAGAAGATGAATGTGCAAGTAGAGATACTGGGGTGCAAAGGAGCAAAAAATAAATAACAATATGAGGATGAGGTAGTTTGGTGGGCTATTTACAGATGGGCTATGTACAGGTGCAATGATCTGTAAGCTGCTCTGACAGCTGATGCTTAAAGTTAGAGAGGGAGATATGAGTCTCCAGCTTCAGTGATTTTTGCAATTCGTTCCAGTCATTGGCAGCAGGGAACTGGAAGGAAAGGCGGCCAAAGGAGGAATTGACTTTGGGGGTGACCAATGAAATATACCTGCTGGAGCGCGTGCTACGGGTGGGTGCTGCTATGGTGACCAGTGAGCTGAGATAAGGAGCGGGTTTTACCTAGCAAAGACTTAGAAATGACCTGGAGCCAGTGGGTTTGGCAAGGAATATGAAGCGAGGACCAGCCAATGAGAGCATACAGGTCGGGTGGGTCTTTGGTGACAAAACGGATGGCACTGTGATAGACTGCATCCAATTTGCTGAGTAGTGTTGGAGGCTATTTTGTAAATGACATCGCCGAAGTCATGGATCGGTAGGATAATCAGTTTTACGAGGGGATGTTTGGCAGCATGAGTGAAGGATCCTTTGTTGCGAAATAGGAAGCCAATTCTAATGTGAGTCTGGAAGGAGAGTTTACAGTCTAACCAGACACCTAGGTATTTGTAGTTGCCCACTTATTCTAAGTCAGAACCGTCCAGAGTAGTGATGCTGGACGGGCGGGCAGGTGCGGGCAGCGATCGGTTGAAGAGCATGCACTTAGTTTTACTCGCATTTAATAGCAGTTGTAGGCGACGGAAGGAGAGTTGTATGGCATTGAACCTCATCTGGAGGTTAGTTAACACACACATAGTTAGCCAGAAGTATACAGAATAGTGTCGTCTGCGTAGAGGTGGATCAGAGAGTCACCAGCAGCAAGAGCGACATCATTGATGTATACAGAGAAAAGAGTCGGCCCGAGAATTGAACCCTGTGGCACCCCCATAGAGACTGCCAGAGGTCCGCACAACAGGCCCTCCGATTTGACACACTGAACTCTGTCTGAGAAGTAGTTGGTGAACCAGACGAGGCAGTCATTTGAGAAACCAAGGCTGTTGAGTCTGCCGATAAGAATGCGATGATTGACCGAGTCGAAAGCCTTGGCCAGGTCAATGAATATGGCTGCACGGTATTGCACAGCTAAAGGCTGTGTCCAGGCACTCCGCATTGCATCGTGCATAATTAACTATAATAAATAATAAATAATGTAATTAGAGCGGTTTAATTATTACATGCATGAAAAGCCAATATTTTCTTTCTTTTTCACAGCCTACGATAAAGCCTTTGCGGAATTCACAACTCTCAAGTAAGATTATCACGTCATAATTCTGTTCAGTGTATTCATTTCTGTGTTATTTCATGCACATGTATGCAGGTCAATAATACTATATACATTTAATGTTCTATACAGCTAAAACACAGCTTGAATTCCTACATAGTGTTAATGTATTGTGGTAATGCAGAGCATGTGTATGGAGTCACAGTCTTGGGGTGAAATATATCAAGCCTCACTGTGCTAATGAACTCACTGCCATTTTTCTCTTGTTTTCCAGGGTGGAAGCATATGCTGAAGCCAGTGAGTACATTCTCTTGTCATAATGCTAGATTGTGGCTCTGTGGGAATTTTCTGATTCGGACAATATTGTGATTATATAATATCTTCATTTTTAGACCGTGGCAAAGTGCTGGGCGGTCTCCCTGATGTTGTTACCATCATGGAGAAGAAGGTAATTTACCTTTTATTTTGCAATTTAATACAATGATGGGAATATATTTAACATTAGAACAGGTAACCAGACATGGTTTAACACATTGCGAAGGTCAGTGTCAACTATCATAACCAGATGAACGCAGCTGATGTCCACTGTAACCTACTGTTGCATTATACACAGCACCAGTGGTGGGAAAAGTACCCAATTGTCATACTTGAGTCAAAGTAATTGAAAACTACTCAAGCAAAATACTACTTGAGAAAAAGTAAAAAGTTTTGATTTTAAATGTAATTACTAAAATATACTTAAGTATCAAAAGTATAAGTTTAACTAATTTCAAATTCTTTATATTAAGCAAACCAGATGGCACCATTTTCTTGTTTATTTATTATTTATGGATAGCCAGGGGCATGTGTTTAGTGAGTCCTCCAGATCAGAGGCAGTAGAGATGACCAGGGAAGTTCTCTTGATAAGTGCGTGAATTGGACCATTTTCCTGTTCTGCTAAGCATTCAAAATGTAGAGTACTTTTGGGTGTCAGGGAAAATGTATGGAGTAAAAAGTATATCATTTTCCTTAAGAATGTAGTAAAAGTTGTCAAATTGAAATAGTAAAGTACAGATACCCAATACAACTACTTAAGAGGTACTCTAAAGTATTTTTACATAAGTACTTTACAGCACTGCACAGCAATGGAAAATCACCCTTAGGTGGAAGATTGTTATATTGCATTTCACAGCACCTCATGTCAGATTTCATACAGCATATGATATATTGCGGGAAAAACATAAACTGGGGTCCTTATGAAACACATGCAGCGTGATGTATATGATAGGAATATTGTGTAGACATGTCATAGAGGTATATGGTTTGCATAATGGCAGAATAGAGCTACTTGTAAAGGTCACTGTAACTGCACCTCTCTCCAAAGTGACTACACACGCTTGTTTGTAGTGTGATTGGTTATTTTACCTTGGGGCTGCAAGAGGGGAGAGACTAGGGATTTAACAAGACACGATAAGCATAGTAAACTCTGATTAAATCAAACAACAGCACTCCAACATTCCATCTTCTTCTGTTATATCTGTGTTGGTAACCAACGGTGTTTCAATTCCTTTGCCCTGCTTGGTAGACACTGAGTTTGACCTGCACAGTGTGCGGTGACCCCAAACCTCAAGTCACCTGGTTAAAAAATGGTGCAGAGGTGTATACCGATGACCAGTACTTGGTGTCCCTCGAGTCCGGGAAGTTCGCCAGTCTCACCATCAAGCGTGTGTCCCTGGAAGACTGTGGCAGGTATACTATGACGGTGCAGAACAAATATGGAGGAGAGTCCGTGGATATCATTGTGAGCGCCTACAAGCATGGAGACACGATTCCACAGGCCAAACCAACGCTAACGCCCAAGTCCATCATCCCACCTAAACGTCCTATTGATATCCCAGGTCCCAAGGTTGTCACCCCTGCCCCTTCCCCAGCTCCTTCCCATGTCTCTTCTCCAGCCGGTGCCAAGTCCCCCACCTCTCCTAAGGGACTGAAGTCTCCCACCCCAGCTCGTAGCATGAAGTCCCCTACCCCAACAAAGAGAAAGTAAACAACCGAAGCACTTCAATTCCAAAGAGAGACAAGACAATGAAAAGTGATTGATCTTTTTGCATGAGTCATGAAATATAACTTTATTTAAAGCTAGAATCCTTTATTGAAACAATAACATAGCAACACCCCGCCTCTGTTTTGGTAAAAAGCTATGGGATGGGCCTGGTTATACAGTGTTAAAACAAGCTTTTGGGTTTTGATAGGTTATGACAGTTAAACTAATATCATGAGGCATTTATAATTTATTTTCATCGAGAATCAGGTATATATCATTAATTTACAAGTCCAAAAATGTATGTTGCATTAGAAGGCACATTCAGCTTAGTAAACCTTGATGACAACCCCCCCAGTGAAAAATGAGAGATATCTAGTCTTAATGTTGGAATCCTTAGAATGAACTTGTCTCTGTCTCACTTTGGGCGCTTTGGTAAAAATTGACCAGCTTTGATGTTTAGTTTATTACATCTCTGTTTTAAAAGCTGCACTTTCAATTAGCTGGTGCAATGTTGAGGTATTGGCTGTCCCTACGGATGGATAACCCCAAAGTGCTGGACCTCCACTTAGCCCACAGCGGCAGGCGCGGCGATTCTAGTCACTGTCCCCAATAAATCACGTTACCCTTCTCGCCGCCGCATGTCTCCGCCTGCTTTTGTGCTAATAAAAAGGAGCAAAAATCACTTCTCACTGTGTGGTCCCTGAGCTGTTTACTGTTGGGTTCCAGCATACACTCACCCAAGGTGTCTGAATGCAGTCGCAATGTAAAATATGTAAGCGATTAGAGTGGCTATAGGCCGATCTGAATCACATCAGCACTTTTCACTACCTCTTTGCCCACTTTCATTTTCAACTCCACAAATCAATTCATGTATATGGAGCACCTATGGCTGTTTGCCCACTGACAACTTGCCATCAGATTCCCCACTATTCAATAGGAGTTGTTAATCAAGTATCTCCACAAGGATATTGTTAATAAATCACAATCACATGTCCAGTTTTGGCAGGAATGGAATTCACTTTATTCATGTTGTGTACTCCTAACCTAATTGAGTATGTTCAATTCAAAAAGCCAAATATGAGTGCAAGCCAATTAATTATTTGCATCATACACTTTCTGGGTTGTGTGCTTTTTCCGAGTTCATAGTTGATAAACTGTTTCAGCTTGACATACTTCAAAGCCCTATTCTGTCAAAAAGTTCATTTTCAACGGCACAGTTTTTTCTCATTTCAGTGATAAACTGGCTCCAGTAATGATTACACTGGAGTTGGGATTTGATTGGAATAATTAAAATGGAGGAAATTGGTCTTATTTAGCTTTTGAAATCATTCTACATGTGACTTGAATTAAATCACACATATTTAATCACTGAACATTATTTCCTATATAAATCATAGTTTTCCATAGCAACTTATATCAATCAACTCAGTACGTATTGTAGTTCCCCTCTTATCACTCAAAAGTTGTCCCCTGAGAAATGCTCATAATATTGATTATTGCTACTCGCAAACGGGCTAAATGGACAAGCTGAAGAACTGTATTTTCTAAATCCCATCAATAACCTAAATGTGCATTTCAAGTCAAATACAGTATAATATTGTAGCCATTCCTTGAAATAAAGTTTTGAATAGCTATTTCATTACACATGACCACATGGTGACACTGGTGCTTCATACAGTCACAGCCCATGTACAACCACTAAACCCGATAGGAGCCACCAGTCAAGACACTGAATCATGTGGCTTACTTTTATACATCGATTTGCTGTGGGTGGATGAATTACAAAACGACATTGTGGACAAATTACCACCCCAAATACACACAAAAGCAAGGGATTTATGTAATTGCTGCTCCCAAAGGGGCTATTCAACAAACGTGAAGATAAGCACATTAAATCATAAATGTTTAAATCATACATTTTTACATTTGGAATGGTTATTTTTTTCAACAGACACAATCATCAAACACAAGTGATTGCTGACCAAAAATATGGGAATATGGGAATTATCTATAAGAATTGTGGGTAGCACTTTATTCTTAATGGTTCCGCTTAAATTGGTATTTACCAAGTGTTTACTAGGAAAGTATGTGTTAACACTGGGTTGTTTCTGGGTCATTTTACAACACAATTGGTAACTACCTGTAACGAAACAGTGCTGGGTCAAAAACAAATATATAATCCATGTTATTCATGTATAATTACAATTTTATTATGTATTTTCTTAATTTTATTTAAATCAAGTAAATACCTGGTCCTTCCTGTACCATACAATTTGGTGCTACTAAATTGTTTTGATGACTGGTCATTATCAATGATTTCAAAATGGCCATATGTGTTCTTTGACTTAATATCCCAAAACAAAGAGAGCATATCTACTGTAGTAACTTATATTGAGTCTGTGATACAGTTCGGTTTAGAACAGAAGTATCTCTTGGTTCTCGGCACATGAGAGTAAAGAAAATAGGATTTGAGATTACTTTGAAGTAGAAACTGCCATTGTTATCATTGGAGGCATTTTTCACTTTCAGATAAAGTGAGTGTGGGTGATATCCCTTTGATGATATGCTAACTTTCTCTATACAGAACAAAGGAATGCTGCCAACAGTCTTTCATAAATACAACAGCAAAACGACAAACTATTTTGAAATGATAAGTCTTAATATTGTGAACTTGACCAGATTTTTTTTGATCTGACATGTAAAGTCATAGCTAATTCTATGCCTTGCTTTGCTTTGCTGCATACGTCAATGTATTGTATTTAAACGTGAAATTGATTTATTGTATTGTATTGTTCACCTGCCCACGGGGGAGTTGGCTGTACTGTGTGTAGTCATCACAGGGAATGACTATGTGGTCAGTAAATCTGGTTTGGAATATGGCCAGGACACCAGGGTTAATACCTTTTTCCTTCTACGATAAGTGTCCCAGAACCTTTTTTAATATCCATAGTGATGGATAGATACAGACAATGGAGGATTTAGGCCCTCGTCTTGGCACATGCCAGGAAAGACATCAGTGTTATTTGATAGAAGTAACTGGCTTACAGAACTGATACTCTATAAAGAAGATAAATCATATCAGTGTTAATTTTGTAATGCTGCACACGTCTGGAACATAGCCCCCTGGGCACAGACGTCAGTTCATAGTCTAATCCACGTTAGATATCATTGAAATTATGTGGAAACAACGTTGATTCAACCAATGGAAGGTTACTTTCTCACACCGTGCAATTTTACTTAAACATATTTTGTGTTATAGGACAAGTACATAATTTCACAGATATTTTATAAAATAGACAGAAATTGTCAACTTCTGGTCAACGCCCATGAAGGCCTGAATCACACAGTCTCCTCTGAACAGTTGATATTGAGATGTGTCTGTTATTTGAATTCTGTGAACCATTTATTTGGCTGCAATTTCTGAGGATGGTAACTTTAATGAACGTATCCTCTGCAGCAGAAGTAACTCTGGGTCTTCCATTCCTATGGCGGTCCTCATGAGAGCCAGTTTCATCATAGCAGTTGATGGTTTTTGCGACTGGGCTTGAAGAAACTTTCAAAGTCCTTGAAATTTTCCACATTGACTGACCTTCGTGTCTTAAAGTAATGATGGACTGTCATTTCTCTTTGCTTATTTGAGCTGTTCTTCCCATAATATGGACTTGGTCTTTTACCAAATAGGGATATATTCTGTATAACCCCCGTACCTTGTCACAACAGAACTGATTGGCTCAAACGCATTAAGAAGGAAAGAAATTCCACAAATTAACTTTTAAAAAGGCACACCTGTTAATTGAAATGCATTCCAGGTGACTACCTCATGAAGCTGGTTGAGAGAATGTCAAGAGTGTGCAAAGCTGTTATCAAGGCAAAGGGTGGCTATTTGAAGAATCTCAAATGTAAACTATATTTTGATTTGTTTAACACTTTTTTGGTTACTACATGATTCCATATGTGTTTTTATTTCATAGTTTTGATGTCTTCACTATTATTCTACAATGTAGAAAATAGCAAAAATTAAGAAAAACCCTTGAATGAGTGGGTGTTCAAAACTTTTGACCAGTAGTGTACTTCCAAGGTGATTTAATGACAGTCCAGGGAGGATGGCAATCACATTATACTTTTTGAAGCTGGTCCACTCTGCACCGTGAAATGACATGGCAGGGCCTCTGCATACTAAAGTCTCACAGTCCATTAGAGGCATATAAACTCAGCAAAAAAAGAAATGTCCTCTCACTGTCAACTGCGTTTATTTTCAGCAAACTTAACATGTGTAATATTTGTATGAACATAACAAGTTTCAACAACTGAGACATAAACTGAACAAGTTCCACAGACATGTGAGTAACAGAAATGGAATAATGTGTCGCTGAACAAAGGGGGGGTCAAAATCAAAAGTAACAGTCAGTATCTGGTGTGACCACCAGCTGCATTAAGTACTGCAGTGCATTTCCTCCTCATGGACTGCACCAGATTTGCCAGTTCTTGCTGTGAGATGTTACCCCACTCTTCCACCAAGGCACCTGCAAGTTCCTGCGACATTTCTGGGGCGAATGACCCTAGCCCTCACCCTCCGATCCAACAGGTCACAGACGTGCTCAATGGGATTGAGATCAGGGCTCTTCGCTGGCCATGGCAGAACACTGACATTCCTGTCTTGGAGGAAATCACGCACAGAACGAGCAGTATGGCTGGTGGCATTGTCATGCTGGAGGGTCATGTCAGGATGAGCCTGCAGGAAGGGTACCACATGAGGGAGGAGGATGTCTTCCCTGTAACGCACAGCATTGAGATTGCCTGCAATGACAACAAGCTCAGTCCGTTGATGCTGTGACACACCGACCCAGACCATGACGGACCTCCAAATCGATCCCGCTCCAGAGTACAGGCCTCGGTGTAACACTCATTCCTTCGACGATAAACGCAAATCCAACCATCACCCCTGATGAGACAAAACTGCGACTCGTCAGTGAAGAGCACTTTTTGCCAGTCCTGTCTGGTCCAGAGACGGTGGGTTTGTGCCCATAGGCGACATTGTTGCCGGTGATGTCTGGTGAGGACCTGCCTTACAGCAGGCCTACAAACCCTCAGTCCAGCCTCTCTCAGCTTATTGCGGACAGTTTGAGGACTGATGGAGGGATTGTGCGTTCCTGGTGTAACTCGAGCAGTTGTTGTTGCCATTCTGTACCTGTCCCGCAGGTGTGATGTTCGGATGTACCGATCCTGTGCAGGTGTTGTTACATGTGGTCTGCCGCTGCGAGGACGATCAGCTGTCCGTCCTGTCTCCCTGTAGCGCTGTCTTACAGTACGAACATTGCAGCATGCCTAAGGCACGTTCACACAGATGAGCAGGGACCCTGGGCATCTTTCTTTTGGTGTTTTTCAGAGTCAGTAGAAAGGCCTCATTAGTGTACTACGTTTTCATAACTGTGACCTTAATTACCTACCGTCTGTAAGCTGTTAGTGTCTTAACGACCGTTCCACAGGTGCATGTTCATTAATTGTTTATCGTTCATTGAACAAGCATGGAAACAGTGTTTAAACCATTTACAATGAAGATCTGTGAAGTATTTTGGATTTTTACGTATTATCTTTGAAAGACAGGGTCCTGAAAAAGGGACATTTCTTTTTTTACTGAGTTTAGTTCATACACTACCCCCCCAGCGGTGTCATGCACCAACATGTTGATGGCCAAAGTCAGTATCTTTGCATTTATTCTTTGTAAATCTTGTATATATTTATTTTTAAATGTATCAAGTTGAGGGACTTTTGACCAGTTTCAATGAGTGCTCAGAGTGACACATCTGCACTCTCCTTAATACCAATAGACACTGGCACACTACCTAACAATGGGATGTTTTCGCATCAGTTTGTTGTCTTTGCTGAACGTTACTGTTCAAGACAATATATTGACCGAAGCAGAGTTGACTGATGCAGGGATGCAGACGAAGGTACTTGGATTCTGTTCAGTCTTGAGGTGGCGCATCGCCTCACTGTTTTGACAGAGGTAATGTACTGTTAACATGCCAGAACATCACATCAACCGTTGTGAAAGCTCATCGGAAACCAGAAACGTTGATGCTTTGTATTAACATAAGAGGATCATGTCAGGTTGCTATAAATGCCCTCTTTCAGACCACTTCAAGTGAGTTATTACCAAAATTATTTTATAATTAGATTTTTGTCAACAACATGTCAGGAATTTCAAGGGGTGCAGGGACACTTGGTGCTTGGGGTGGCTTTGTGGTCATACCCACAAATTACATGTTTGATGTTGTTAATAGAGACCTACTTCATTGGAATATTTTTGGCGGGGTTTCTTATTTCCAAAGCTGAAATTGAGCTGTGCTTTGCATACCTGGACATGCTGTTACCTCTCTATGAGTCAAGGTCATCGTAGTTCAACTCACCAAAGTTTTCTTTGAGGTGAATCACTGGCGAGTTCCCTGTTGCATTTCAAACCAATTTAAATGATTCAACAGCGCTTCAATGGTGCACACCCCTCACCCATTCAAGTGGATTTGATCCCTGCATGCTAATGGAAATATGCCAGCAAGCAGTGACATGGCTCTAGTTCTTTGAGCTATGGCAAAATAGATTGAAGCTTCTTCCTCTGTATCAATGCATGGTTTCAAAAGTGATAAAATGGAAAGAATAAAAGGCCAAAATACAAAAATTCCCAATAGTTCAGTACACATGAATAATGGGTTGAATTTTGGGGATTCCTATTTAGTGTCTGGGATTGTTGAGAATAGACTGGGACCCTAATACACCCATACAGGTCCAGTCTACAGGATCAGACCTGGAACAATACTGACCTGGAACCATACTGACCTGGAACCATACTGACAAGTTGAGTAGCAAATCTTGATGAGTAATATTTTCGAAACGATTTCAGGTTAGGGATAGTCACAGAACACAAACAACACACACACACGCAATAACAGGAGAAGAGTTGAGACAATTATTAGATATCCTCTAGGGAAACTAGAATCAACATGTTCAAGTGAAGGTGACATAGTAAAACGAACACTATTGAGATGTTGCATCTGAAGTATTAGAGCTTTTGAATATCCCAAGGAAAAGCCAAGGTTTTATCTCATTAAGACATGCTCTGCATCTCATAATTAATTGGCCATATGGTCACCATGACAAGAACGATTCCTCTCTGCGAGATTATTTATAGGATTTACTTGTGCTCAGATTCTCAGTTGACCAATGATATTATATGGGAATGCTTTATACTGTTCCTGTGTGGTGTTGTAACTCTAGGGCACTCCTGTTTATAATGATGTGGTGTTGTGGTGACTGTTTCAGGAGGACATCAGATGAGTTCACTGTTCCTCAAACCTATAGTAGCCGATGTTACTGCATTTAACCAGTCTGAGGCATTTAACCACCATGAGTACAATACCTTTATGGCTAGCAGCTATTGATCCTGTTGTGTTTTTACCTTTATGGCTAGCAGCTATTGATCCTGTTGTGTGTTTACCTTTATGGCTAGCAGCTATTGATCCTGTTGTGTGTTTACCTTTATGGCTAGCAGCTATTGATCCTGTTGTGTGTTTACCTTTATGGCTAGCAGCTATTGATCCTGTTGTGTTTTTACCTTTATGGCTAGCAGCTATTGATCCTGTTGTGTCTTTACCTTTATGGCTAGCAGCTATTGATCCTGTTGTGTGTTTACCTTTATGGCTAGCAGCTATTGATCCTGTTGTGTGTTTACCTTTATGGCTAGCAGCTATTGATCCTGTTGTGTGTTTACCTTTATGGCTAGCAGCTATTGATCCTGTTGTGTGTTTACCTTTATGGCTAGCAGCTATTGATCCTGTTGTGTCTTTACCTTTATGGCTAGCAGCTATTGATCCTGTTGTGTTTTTACCTTTATGGCTAGCAGCTATTGATCCTGTTGTGTGTTTACCTTTATGGCTAGCAGCTATTGATCCTGTTGTGTGTTTACCTTTATGGCTAGCAGCTATTGATCCTATTCTGTTTTTACCTTTATGGCTAGCAGCTATTGATCCTATTCTGTTTTTACCTTTATGGCTAGCAGCTATTGATCCTATTCTGTTTTTACCTTTATGGCTAGCAGCTATTGATCCTATTCTGTTTTTACCTTGAGAGAAATACTGATTCTAATGGTCCGCAGTAAATCATTATAGCTGTTTTTTTCTACACTTTAAATGTTACTCAAAAGTTAAACAACAAAGATAAACTTCTACCCAGCCATATAGGAGTGAAAAGGTAAAGATTCCTGAACAGATAAACACGAAATAATGTGTTGGTGGGTGGTGCTGTTTTGTGGATCCCCGATGCTGTGGCAAACAGAACACTCCCCTTCAATGTGCAAACGGCAACTGCTGAAGTAACATGCAACCATCGCCTTCAGGGGAGAGCCAATCAAACCTGACACAGCCTCCAGTCCTGTGCTCCAAGCGGCCACCTCTAGGGATTTTTAACAGTGTTCTCAGCCAGCGACGTGCTGACATCATGTCTGGCTTGGCAAAGAGCGGTCTCCCACGGTTACTGCACTTCTAATCTCGCTGTGCCTCCTCTCCAGGAACAAAGGCCTACACATCAGGTGACCGGGATTTACCATCTGCAAACACACGCCTAATGGCCAGGTTTTTTGTTCTGTTGATCATTTAATTTGCAGGGCTATCTGCAGTGTATCGATAACAGTAACCCCAGCATCCATTTGAGTTCACCTCCAAGTAAAGGACAGTTTGAGGGTGTTTATAAGAGGGAAAATCACTATTTATGGTGTGCCCAGCCATTGCTCAATACCATTGTTGAATACTGCAGCTTTACCACTAGTTTAATGAGGTAACAAGGACTTGAGCAGTCAGGGATACCAATATCAGCACCAGCTGAAACGTACAGAGACAGTTCCAGAGGCTTTGAGAAAAAATGAGATGATCCACAGTGGGGCAGGGGCAAAAGAGGCTCCTTACAGGAAGATGAGGTCCAAACACACCATCAAACTCGGTTCACTTACTGTAGAGAGTTTGTCCAGAAAGTTGAACTTCCCGTAGTTGGGGTGTGTGATGAACAACCGATGCAAGTTAATCCACATTCCGGAGATCTAATCTTCGCCCCCAGGTGGGAACAATTGGCAGACAAGAGAAAATGATACTGAAACTGAAACTACAGTAAGTGGTCAAAGAAGTGCACCTCCTTACTGGTGACATAGAAGTTCAGTATCCTTAAAGGTAGGAGTGAGAGCAGTTATCTCAGCTGTTATTTTGTTGCTCAGAGATGTTCAGTCGCCCCATCCTCCCCGTTAACCTCTCTTTTCTGCCACCGAACAGAAGGGGCGCCACAGTAAGCCTATTTATTCTTTTAACAGTCATCTGCCAGTCCCTGCTGTGAGCTTCATTGGGTTGTTATCTTGGCTGGTGAGGGAAAAAAAGTGCCAGATTAAAAAGTATTTTCTTGGCTTGAACCTTTACATCTAGTAAAAAACAGGGATAAACTAGGCTACAGTCAAAGGGAATGCACACAGACTTTTTTTATAGAGACTTATGAGGTCTGCTCAAAACATTGTTCAAATATGGTTTGAACATCATACTGCAAACAAGCTTTGGCAGCACCATAGCGCCTACAGGGATGGGGCCAGTGCACTTTGCTGACATGTTCCATCAGTGTCAAGGGGTAGGTAACACTCACCCTCTCTAGCTAAGTCACTACAACTACTTCTCTGATCCAAAGATGAGAAGAACAAATGTCCTCAAAAACATTGAAATTCTTTGACTTTACAAATTGCTAAATGCTTTTCTTGTAATTATTTAAAGTCTTATTGTAATAGACCTACCCAAGGTCTCCAAAGGCGAGACTTGAGAAGTGAAAGCAACAGATTAAAGTGTTCAACACAGCAGGGTGGAGAAAAATCGAATCAACAATTCACGAGTCATTGACACATTTATTCTCCAAATTCAGACAGGCGGACCTCCGCCAAAATAACATTTTAAGACACGAACAAAAGGAATCCTTTGTGAGACAATAATATGCCTGGATGATCAATAGCTACACCTGAAGACGTTAATATCCCTGTAGTTATTTAAATGTGATATCTAATTAATCCCCTGCGGAATATAAACGAGTCATCATCATACTGTAATTGATATTAAATAATTGTATTTTCATGTTTTCTTCTACTCTTTGTTAACATCAGCTCATTCACTCTGCCCATCATATTGACCCTGTATTATAAAGAACCTTACAGGATTTGATGAAGCCAATATTCAGACAGTGTTTTAGGCTTTTGGGAGTGTGCATATTTCAGATGGGTAATTCAAGAATCAGCAACTACAGCACTTTTAAAGCCCAACTGATTAAACTGTTGCAGTTCAATAGATTGATGAAAGAAACCAATTATGCTTTGTTTTCAAGTATGATGGTAATTGCATTAAACAATATCATACCACCAAAGTGGATTTCCTCTATTAGATTTAGGCCTATTTCCCCTGTGGTGGTAATATATAGGCTTTGGATAGGAGGATTATTTGCTATTAATCTGGAAATTCTCCTTCAGTTGAGGGGTCATAAAGAAAAATAACTTTCTAGCACCAATGCAATAGATTAATGTGTACTTATGTTTCACTAAAATGTAAGTTGAAAATCATAAAGTCCTTCAGTCTCAACCTTTGCATTTGTTTATGATCCTTTATACAGTATGAAAAAAAAGCTGACTTTGCTCTCCAGCAAATAACATAACATCATGTGGAACAGACATTGCAGCAGTGCGAGAGGAGACAATCTACAGCAGGAAAGAAGACAAGTCTACACTCTTAGAAAAAAGGGTTCCAAAAGGGTTCTTCGGCTGTCCCATAGGATAACCTTTTTTGGTTCCAGGTAGAACCATTTATGGGTCAACGAACTACACTGGACTACAGTATGTGCAAACTGAAAACCGCATATCCGGAGCCCACATTTATTATAGCTCGGGACTTTAGTAAAGGGAATCTGAGGAGAACGCTACCAGAATTCTATCAACACATCTCCTGTGCTATACCCGCATAACAAACTCTGGATCATTGCTACTCTCCCTTCAGGGATGGCAAATAAGATCATGCCTCCATTCTGCTCCTCCCCACCTATAGGCAGAAACTTAAACAAAAAGCACGTGTGGTAAGGACTGATCAACATTGGTCTGACCAATTGGAATGTACGCTTCAAGACTGTTTTGATCACGCAAACTGGGAAAGGTTCTGGGTCGCCTCTTAGGATAGTATCAACGTATACACTGACCCGGAGACTGGGTTCATCAGGAAGTACATAGAGGATGTTGTTCCCACTGTGAGGATTAGAACTTATCCAAACCAAAAAACGTGGATAGATGGCAACATTTGCGCAAAACTGAAAGTGCGAACCACCGCATTTAACCACGGCAAGGTGACTGGGAACATGGACGGTTACAAACAGATCAGCTATGACCTCCGTAAGGCAATCAAAGAGGCAAAACGACAGTACAGGGACAAAGTGAAGTCGCAATTCAACGGTTCAGACACGAGACATATGTGGCAGGGAGTCCAGATAGTCACGGATTATAAAAGGAAAGCCAGCCACGTCGCGGACACTGACGCCTCGCTCCCGGACAAGGAAAACAATATTCAACTGCCAACACAGGTCTACGTCGCTCACGAGGACTGTGTGCTCTCATTCTCCATGGCCGATGTGAGTAAGTCACTTAAGCGTGTTAAGCCTCGCAAGGCTGCCGGCAGAACTGGGTCCTGGACTTCCTGACGGGCCAACCCCAAGTGGTGAAAGTGGGTAATAACACCTTCGCCACTCTGATTCTCAACATGGGGGACCCACAGGGGAGCGTGCTTAGCCCCCTCCTGTACTCCCTGTTCACCCATGACTGCGTGGCCAACTCAATCATCAAGTTTGCTGACAACACAACAGTGGTAGGCCTGATTAACGACCAGACAGCCTACAGGGAGGAAGTGAGAGCCCAGGAAAATATCCTCTCCCTCAACAAAACTAAGGAGCTAATCATGGACTATAGGAGACAGCAGAGCAAGCACTCACCCATGCACATTGAAGAGGCCGCAGCTGAGAGGGTCAAAAGCTTAAAGTTCCTCGGCGTGCACATCACTGACGACCTGAAATGGTCCCTTCACACAGACAGTGTGGTGAAGAAGATGCAACAGCGCCTCTTCAACCTCAGGAGGCTGAAGAAATTTGCCTTGGCCTTTTACAGATGCAACATTGAGAGTATCCTGTTGGGCTGTATCACCGCCTGGTATGGCAATTGCACCATCTGCAACCACAGGGCTCTCCAGTGACCCAATGCATCACTGGTGGCACACTGCCTGCCGTCCAGGACATCCACAGCACCTGGTGTCAAAGGAAGGCCAAGAATATCATCAAGGACCTCAGCCTCCTGAGCCACGGCCTGTTCACCCGTACGGCTGTGGCAGTCATGAAATTTGGTCAGCCAGTTATTGCTTTGCAAAAGCCTGCCGGTCTTACGGTAATTGGTCCCGTGTGGCTCAGTTGGTAGAGCATGGCACTTGCAACGCCAGGGTTGTGGGTTTGATACCTATGGGGGACCAGTATGAATTCAAATGTATGCACTCACTACTTTAAGTTGCTCTGGATAAGAGTCCGTTATATGACTGTTAATTAACATAAACACATTAAGCATCTCCAGGCCTCCATGCATACAAGGCACTGATGCGAACCTTTGGAACATCTATATTAAAAAAAGTTGAATAAATCAATTTAATATACACCATCACAATACAACCATTATTGAATTCATGCAGGTCTAAAGAAATTATGATATGAAGAAAATATACTTCAGAAGAACAGAATGAGTTGGCCTACTGTATGTTAGACTATCTGGCTATGCGCCATGCCATAGGTTGTAGGCTTGTTCATTTAGCAGACAAGATATACTTATAAGTCCTGTGCCATTATTTTATATTATGTGATTTTATAGTAAGAATAATATAATTGAACTTAGCTGAATAAAATAATAAGGATATTTTTCCCATTCTGGAGCGAGTGCGCATTTGAAGCGGCTATGTTGAACATAAAAGTTAGCATTTGAAACAGGTCCTATACCCTAGATTTAGAGTTATTTCTCAACTTTAGTTGTGAATGACATGAACATTAGAATGTCTTAGAAACATATATGGGCTGCATGGTGCGACTGAAGGCTACTGATGATTTGAGAAAGTCACAAAAAAAGCTTGCTCTCTGTTCCTTGCCTCAGGCTGCACATTCTGTTCTCTCATCAGGTGATCATATTTTTACCCATCAGACTATTCTCAATTGAATCTTGTCTTTACTAATATGTAAAATTTGTTTTGTTTTAGAATGGTCCATTATCAAATGGACAGGAGCAGGGGAAAAAAGACGTCAGCCATATTCACTCAAATAGCGAATGAAGGCCGCTTTCCCGCTTGTTCGTTTTTCAATCATGCTGGGTAGGCTACTCTGGTTATTTTACTCCATGCATCAACCACTGTTTGAGGAGAATGCAGCCTCTCACTGCGCGATAGCTGATATTCTGCCCAAACTCTGTATGCCATGGGCTCTCCAACCTTGTTCCTGCAGCTACCCAGTGCTTCATTTGGGAAACCAAGTGAGATCTGTTAGGGACATCGATAGTAATATATTTTCACAACTAAACATATTTAATTAAAATGTTGAAAGCCCCTCTCTCTGCATGCTTGAGAAAGGAATGAAGGAGAGAGAGAAGGAGATGGAAATTCATGAGGGTGAGATTCTGTTGCTAAAGGTAATGTGTCAGCCTATTAGTTATGAAAATATAACAAATTCCCTATTTCTGGGCTATTCAAAATCAAATACAAATTCGCTATAATTGTAGACTTGTAAGCCACCTTGCACAACCAAGGAACCAACAGTATCACCTACAGTAGACCTATACATTCTCTCCCAGACTCATGGATATAAAGATTGGAGCATAAGGTAACCAGTCCATCCAGTATGCATAATAATACAGTACACACTGAAAGGCGAATACTAAAATGTGTTTAATTTTGGAGTAGGCCAGGCCAATTATGCCTTCATAAAGTATTCATACCCCTTGACTTATTCCACATTTTGCTGTGTTACAGCCTGAATTCAAAATGTATTAAATATGTTTTTTCTCACACATCTACACCCTTGAGTCAATACATGTTAGAATCATATTTGGCAGCGATTACGGCTGTAAATATGTCTAAGTCTCTAAGAGCTTTGGACACCTGAATTGTACAATATTTTCTTGCACATTATTCTTACAAAAATTCTTCAAGCTCTGTCAAGTTGGTTGTTGATCATTGCTAGACAGCCATTTTAAAGTAATGTTGCCTCTAGGACTTAGTCTGTGCTTAGCTTCATTCTGTTTCTTTTTATTCCTGAAAAACTCTCCAGTCCTTAACGATTACAAACATACCCATAACATGAGGCAGCCAACACTATTCTTGAAAATATGGAGTGTGGTACTCAGTAATGTGTTGTATTGGATTTTCCCCAAACATAACACCTTGAATTCAGTACAAAAAGGTAGTACTGTATATGCACACCATTATATATACACTGAGTGTACAAAACATTAGGAACACCTTCCTAATATTGAGTTGCACCCCCTTTTGCTCTCAGAACAGCCTCATTTCGTCAGGGCATGGACTCTACAAGGTGTCGAAAGCATTCCACAGGGATGCTGGCCCATGATGACTCCAATGCTTTCCACAGTTGTGTCAAGTTGGCTGGATGTTCTTTGGGTGGGGGACTTTTCTTGACACACTCAAACAACCCAGTAGTGTTGCAATTCTTGACACACTCAAACAAGCGATACCTGGCACCTACTACCATAGCCCGTTCAAAGGCACTTAACATCTTTTGTCTTGCCCATTCACCCTCTGAATGGTAAACATACATAATCTATGTCTTAATTGTCTCAAGAAATAAAAATCCTTCTTTAACCTGTCTCCTCCCCTTCATCTACACTGATTGAAGAGGATTTAACAAGTGACATCAGTAAGGGAACATAGCTTTTTTGGATTAATAGCGTATTATTTAAGTATTGCTAGGTATTATTACTGCACTGTTGGAGCTAGAAACACAAGCATTTCGCTGCACTTGCAATAACATCTGCAAATCTGTGTACGTGACCAATTCATTTTGATTTGAAAATTATTCTACCTGGACCCAAAAGGGTTCTACCTGGAACCAAAAAGGGTTCTTCAAAGGGCTCTCCTATGGAAATAGCCAAAGAACCCTTTTAGGTTCTAGATAGAACCTTTTTTTCTAAGAGTGTAGCAATGGAGAATGTCCTGCACCATTGTTTCCCCTGCTTTGCCGCTTTCCGAATCCTCCCAGCACTGCTACACAATACAGGGGATTAAACAATGTGGGTCGTCGTCTCTATCAGCTAGGCAGCCTTTCATATGCCAGGAGCACAGAGGGGGGAAAAGGCAGTCAAACCTGTGTTGAAATGAGCCGTTCACAGTTGTCCTACTTACACATCCAAAACAAAAGCCTCCCTCCACCATGGCAGGATGCTGAGCAGAACAGCTGTGGATATACCTTGAGACACTAAGCAGATGCGTTTATTAGCAGGCTTTTCACGTAAAATAATGGTTGGAGACAGTAGTCTCTATAGGATTCAAGTAAAACGGCATTACAGAGATCAAAGAGGAATGGGCCAATGTGATATGATGAATAGGTGTTAGGTTTGTGAGTGGCTACGCTTAGCCGCAATGTGTGAGATGGCTTTTCCATGCTAATGCTTTTTCATTTGCTCAGAGGGCTAACAGAGGGATAAGAGTTTGTGTGAGGTTTGTGAGTGACTACACTTATGATTTTTATTAGGATCACCATTAGCCGACGCCAATGGTGACAGCTAGTCTTCCTGGGGTCCAACACATAACAAAAAACACATTACAGACAAAAATACTTTTTACAATTTACATACATTTAAAACATTAACATTACAGAATATATATATACTGTATATAACTTTCCGAATGCACTGTGTATATATGTATATACATATATACATATATATACAGTATATATATATATATATATATATATATATATATATATATATATATATATATATATATATATATATATATATATATATACACAGTGCATTCGGGAAATTATTCAGACCCCTTAATTTTTCCATATTTTGTTACACTACAGCCTTATTCTAAAATTGATTAAATCATTTGTTTTCCCGCGTCAATCTACACACAATACCCCATAATGACAAAGCAAAAACAGGTTTTTAGATTTAAAAAAACATTTATTGAAAATAAAAAAACAGAAATTTCACATTGTTATAAGCATTCAGACCCTTTACTCAGTACTTTATTGAAGCACTGTTGGCAGCGATTACAGCCTCATGTCTTCTTGGGTTGGTGGAGTGCTGCAGAGATGGTTGTCCTTCTGGAAGGTTCTCCCATCCCCACAGAGGAACTCTGGAACTCTGTCAGAGTGACCATCGGGTTCTTGGTCACCTCCCTGACCAAGGCCCTTCTCCCCCGATTGCTCAGTTTGGCCGGGCGGCGAGCTCCTGCAATCTCCCAAAACAAATGCTAATTCTTTGAGGAGACATTCATTCAGTGAATAAAATCATCTTTATGGTAACCAGAGACTCTTTCTTTGCCGTAAATGCCTTCAAACTAACGTAAAACCCTTAAATGATACCCGTAGCTAAATAAATGTTTGTGGGGCTCTATGCAACAGTCATTACTTAAGGTAAACCCTTAAGGGATTCACTTAAGATGTTTTACAGTATGCCACCAGGCCCTGGTCTTTGTAGTTGAATCTGTGTTTGACTGGATGTATTGATACACCAAGTGAAATTAATCACTTCACCGTGCTCAAAGGGATATTCATTGTCTGCTTTTCTTATTTTTACCCATTTTTACTATTAATAGTTGCCCTTCTTTGAGAGGCATTGGAAAACCTCCCTGCTCTTTGTGTTTGAGTTTGAAATTCCCTGCTCGACTGAGGGACCATACAGATAATTGTATGTTTGGGGTACAGAAATTATGTAGTCATTCAAAAATCATGCTAAACACTATTATATCACAAAGAGTGAGTCCATGCAACTTATTATCTGACTCGTTAAGAAAATGTTTACTCCCGTGCTAAACCGTTTTTATAGTATGGCTTATAACGTGTCTCAACCAATCACAATGCTTGTTTTGACCAACCCGTTGTAGAGGATGTAAAACCATAACATACATTTTTACGATAACAGATTATGATCAATAATATCAACGGCTTCACTCAAGTCTAACAATACAGCTTCCACAATCTTTTTCTGATAAATTTATTTCAGCCAATCAGTCATTTGTGTCAGTGTAGTACATGTTGAGTGCCCTTCTCTACAAGCACGCTGAAAGTCTTGTTAAATTGTTCACAGAGAAATAGCATTGTATCTGGTCAAACAACTTTTCCCCAAAGTTTGCTAAGAGCATGTATCTGGTCAAACACAAGCTGATTGGTAGGCTGTTAGAACCAGCCAAGGGCGCTTTACCATTCTTGGGTAGCGGAATTACTTTAGCTTCTCTTCAGGTCTGAGGAAAAACACTTTTCTCCAGGCTCAGATTAACGATATGACAAACAGGAGTGGCAATATAGTTTGCTACCATCCTCAGTTGCTTTCCAAGTTGTCAATACCAGGTGTTTTTTCATTATTGGTGGACAACAATCATTTTTCCACCTCTCCCATAATAACTTTACAGAATTCAAAATGTATGTTTTCTTTAACTATTCTGTCTTTTATGCATGAATATGATAGCTCACAATGTTGTTGGCATTTCATGTCTGAGTTTGCCCACTTTACCTACCAAATAGTCATTCAAATTGGCAATATCAAAGGTTTTGTGATGAATGAGCCTTCTGATTCAATGAAATACGATTTGAATGTCTTTCTGCCCATAATTTCATTTAATGTACTCCAAATCTTTTTTCCATCATAATTTACATAATTTCTTAGTTTCATACAGTTTCTTATTTTTGTTCAGGTTAGTCACATCATTTCTCAATTTACTTAGCCACTCCTTTTGCTTGATCTCTCTCAACTATAACATGGTTAAATTCCTCATCAATCCTTAACAGTTCTAACAGTCAGTTTGTTAATAAATCCTTAAGTCATAATAAAAAAAATCCCAATCAAAATCCGTCCGTTGAAGCTAGAGTTATGTTTTCTGCATGGGCTGCGTCTCAAAGTTGGCTGAGCTACAACGGTGTTTGTCAGACCATGACATCCCGAAAATTGTTCTTCTCACATAAACATCTGTAGCGTCCGAACAGTTTGGCCTACAAACTGATATGACTATTATGGAAAGATGAAACTCATGAACATGGTGCCCACAATTGTCATGGACTTGTCTGAAGGTAACCCATACAAATGAATGGAAGTGTCTAAGTAGTTTTGTGCCCCAAAAAATAAGGGGTTAAATATGTGTCCAAAAAACCACAAATGTTTCCTGAGCTTTCTTATATCTCCTAGATATAGGACAGACATGGCAAAAAATAATCATACGTTTTTGCCATTTATGAATGTGTTACGCATTGTGTTTCTATGGGCTATAGTAATAAAGGCCAAATTCAATAGATATTTGTTTTATACCTACAGGGGTGCAAAAATTCAAAATCAAGTAGCTAAAAGATCCATGGTATATCCATCTTAAAACAATTCCATATGTTAGCTTAGTAGTTCTGAAGCATTTGTAAAAATGTGACCAATACACATGGATGATGTAGTTCTTGTAAACACTCATTCATACATAACATTCATACATAACCTGAGACAAATTACAGGAACCCGTTACAGTAAGAAGCCACCTCTTGAGCGGACAGCCCGATGAAAACCAGTCTATATTCAGGTCACCCAGAAAATAGACCTCTGTTAGCATCACACACATTATCAAGCATTGCACACATATTATCCAGATACTGACTGTTAGCACTTGAACCTGCAACCACAACACTTCAACTGTCAAGACTCAGGAGAAGACCCAGATGCAGACAGTTTCGAAGTAACAAAAACGTTTATTACAAAAACAGGGGGCAGGCAAATGACAGGTCAAGGCCAGGCAGAGGTCAGTAATCCAGAGCAGAGTCCGAAAGGTACACAACGACAGGCAGACTCAGGGTCAGGGCAGGCAGAGGTCAGTAATCCAGGGTGGTGTGACAAGGTACAGAACGACAGGCAGACTCAGGGTCAGGGCAGGCAGAATGGTCAAAACTAGAAACTAGAGAAAGACAGGAGCATGGGAATAACGCTGGTAGGCTTGACGAAACAAAACGAACTGGCAACAGACAAACAGAAAACACAGGTATAAATACACTGGGGATAATGGGAAAGATGGGCAACACCTGGAAGTGGTGGAGACAAACACAAAGACAGGTGAAACAGATCAGGGTGTGACAGTACCCCCCCTCTAAGGGCGCAACCTGGGGTCCTACCTGGGCGCATACCTGGTTGACCTGGGGGGCCGGCGTTGGAACTCAGCAATAAGGCATGGGTCCAGGATGTCCCTAGCAGGGACCCAGCACCTCTCCTCCGGGCCATAACCCTCCCAGTCAACCAGGTACTGGAATCCCCTGCCCTGCGGTCAAACCTTCAGGAGGCACCTCACCGTGTATGCCAGTTGGCCGTCTGAGACGGGGGAGAGGGGTGGGCCTTGAAACAGGAGACAAAGGGCTGTGAGACATAGGTTTAATCCTAGACACATGAAAAGGAACGGACAGCAGAAGGGCTAATAATCTTGGAGATGGGGAAAGGGCCGATAAAACGGGGGGGAGGTAAGTGGGGTTTTCAGGAAACCAGGGTGGCGGCGCTGCTAACAGCCGGGTTACTGAGGGGCTGGGAGGTTACCGTCGTGGTAGGCTGCCTGACAGACAACCCGCGGAATTGCTCCAGCAATGTGTTCAATGCACGGTGTGGAACCCTTCCATAAGACCACGGAGCAACACCTCGTGCCTTCCAATGGTGGAGACGGCGTTGCGGAGCTGGTTCGAGTCTGCTGGGTCCGTCATGGCCAGTTCGTACTGTCAAGGCTCAGGAGAAGACCCAGATGCAGACAGTTTTGAAGAAACAAAGGTTTATTACAAAAACATGGGGGCAGGCAAACAGGTCAAGGCCAGGCAGAGGTCAGTAATCCAGAGCAGAGTCTGAAAGGTACAGAATGGCAGGCTCAGGGTCAGGGCAGGCAGAATGGTCAAAACCCGGGAAAACTAGAGCAAGACAGGTGCACAGGAAAACCACTGGTAGGCTTGATGAAACAAAACAAACTGGCAACAGACCGACAGAGAACACAGGTATAAATACACTGGGGATAATGGGAAAGATGGGCGACACTTGGAGGGGGGTGGAGATAAGCACAAAGACAGGTGAAACAGATCAGGGTGTGATATCAACAGCATTAGACATGAGGTCCTCTCTAAGCTTTACAGGAATATGTCTCTGAACATAAAGCATATATAAAGCAACACCTGCCCATAGGCATTCCTGTCTGTTATTTAGATGTTATATCCTTGTATTGCTACTGATGTATCATTAAAGGAATTATCTAAGTGAATTTCAGAGATTCCCAATATAGAGTATGAATGTTATCCGATGTTAGCAAGTTATTTACCATGTGTGAGGTGGTTTCCCATTATCCACTGGAATTCGATAGGAGGCCTGTCGTGGTGATGAAGACCTCTGACATGGGATTACTGACAGATGAATGATAATGATCACTCACAGGTTGGACAGAAAGATTTGCCACTAGGTATATTCACACTTAGTAGTAGAGCGCCCCAGAAAATTATAATGATTTGGCATGGACAGAAATGAAAAAAGGACAGAAAAATGTTCACCGTATTTGATTATATACAACATGGTTAAATGCATTGTTTTCATGTTGCATTAAAATGATTTGATTTACTAAAACCTTTTCCTCATTCAGCTGTAATATTTATCCACAAACACACCATCGGTTTAAATGTGCTGCTGCCTATTTCAGATGTGCACCAGAAATTATTGACATAAAAAAATGGAGGGAGAAAATGTGTGAAAATTTGCACAATAATGAGGGGAAATATCCACACACACAGTTTAGCTCTCACAAAGCCATTGCCTATGTTGTTGTTGTTTTTAGCATGCTACTGTTATCTTCATCCCCCTGAGCACGCCCAGCATTAGGATCCATTTAATGGCTGGCACACACTCAGCGTCAACTCTTGTGTGGTGGCAGCTGGAGGAATTCCTGTCCCAGCAGCCCTCGGGGCATGGAGTTAAGTTTTGTATTGTGACTGCGTATTGGTCACCTCAGCCAGGCCCATTTTGGAACTAATTCCAAAAGATAAACAGACAATGGCTTTATCAGGAGACAGGCAGGCAGGCACAATGTGGCACGCAGTTCCCCTGTGCTCCCCCTGCTTTCCAGTCATTTTGGAACAGTTTGAACACATTCCTGTTTTGCTGTTTGTTAATGTATTTATTCCCTCTTTCCCTCCTCTATACAAACATGCTGCAGCAATTCTATTCTACATTCAAATACTGTTGCCTTAAAAGCAATGATTCGTTTGAGTTTAGTTCAAGTTTGTTACATGCCTTAAAGGAAAAATTTACCCAAAACCACCAATTCCTATAATTTACAGTGTTAAATAACACTAACATGTGAGAGCAATATTTTGTGTGAACAAATGTTTCATTTTGTCCCGAGTGGCGCAGCGGTCTTAGGCACTGCATCTCAGTGCTTGAGGAGTCACTACAGACCCTGGTTCGATCCCGAGCTGTATCACAACTGGCCGTGATCGGGAGTCCCATAGGGGCGGTGCACAATTGGCCCAGCATTGTCCGGGTTAGGGGAGGGTTAGGCCAGGGTAGGCCATCATTGTAAATAAGAATTTGTTCTTAACTGACTTGCCCAGTTAAATACAAATATTAGCTGACTTGCTTAGTTAAATAAACGTTCAATAAAAAAATAAATAATAAGGTTGGTAGCAAAATGTGAAAATTGTTGTGGAAATCTGTTGCAGCTCAAGTTGACTACAAAACCTACAATGCAAAGTTCTCTCTAAGGGCTGGCTGGCTAGCTAGCTAGATAGCTAGGTAGTTAGGTATCAAACATAGCTACACACAATAATACCAAACTCATATCAGCATGTGAAGTAGCTAGTTAGCTGTAAAATCGTCCAAATAAACTGCACTATCAATTTAGGAGTCTACAATTTCACCATGTTCAATTTGCAGATTGACAATCTGACAATCCCAACATCCATCCATTGGCACCATACAATGCACTCTGGACTGAAGAGGCAGACAAAGAGGACAAATACTTGAGGAAAAGTAAAGATACCTTAATAAAAATGACTCAAGGAAAAGTGAAAGTTACCCAGTAAAAGTCTAAAAGTATTTGGTTTTAAATATACTTAAGTATCAAAAGTAAATGTAATTGCTAAAATACACTTAAGTATCAAAAGTAAAAGTAAAAGTATAAATCATTTTAAATTCCTTGTATTAAGCAACCCAGACGGCAACATTTTAATTTTAATTTTATTTTTTACAGATAGCCAGGGGCACGCTCCAACACTCAGACTTCATTTACAAATTAAGCATGTGTTTAGTGAGTCCACCATACCAGAGGCATTAGGGATGACCAGGGATGTTCTCTTAATAAGTATGTGAATTAGACTATTTTCCCATCTTGCTAAGCATTCCATTTTTCCCCCCATGTTTTGTTTAAGTGTGTGTGCTTGCGTGGATGTGAGTGTGTGACAGTTGGGCTATATGGAGGAGATTACTGACTAGTTTGGTTCATCAGGTTGACCCCCAGTCTTCACTTGAAGTTATTGAGGGATGATGAGGTTTTGGCAATGTGAAGATAAGAATTCCAGAGCATGGTACCTTTGTATATGTTAAAGAATTGTGTGAGGTGCGGCAGTGGGGAGGGTGAAGGTTATCACAGTGTCTTGTGTTGTATAGAATCCATTGAAGGGTTAGCACATGTATTTTGTATGATAAGTCATTTGTGTAGATAGGAGGCACATGTACTGGCCCAGACAATATTACAGTAAATGAGATATGGGTAAACTAAGCTATAGTAAAGAGTTAGGAAGAAAGCCTGATGAACCAAACCACTAATCTTTCTGATGACACCAGCCGATTTCATCACTTTGCTGCAGACAAAATGAATAGGATCTTTCCAGGATAACCTTTCATAAATTAGAACTCAGAGGAATCTAGTGGATGTGACTTGTTCCATTTCATTCCCACCAATTGAGATTCTGGCTTTTTACAATATTTCTTATTTTGACTATTGAATACAATAAAGTTCGATTTTTTAACATTTAAAGATGATTTGTTTATCTGGAACCATTCAGAAAATGTGTCCATGCCTGAGTTGGCTTCATTAATTAGTGAATCAATATTCTTGTGTGATAAAATCTAATTGGTATCATCAGAAAAGAGAGTGGGAAGTACAGTAGAAGACACAGCAGCAAGGTCATTTATATAGATTAGGAATAACAAAGGTCCACTTATCAAACCCTGTGGGACACCACAGGATATCTTGGCCCTGGTAGATGCACAGTCGTTTGCATAAACAAATTGTTCTCTATCTGTTCTCATAAACCTAATTATATAACCAATTATATGTATAATCATGAAAACTGTAAAAATGCAATTTAGAAAGTAATATTACATGATCAACTGTGTCAAACACTTTGGATAAATGTAAAAAGATGCCAAGAGCGTATTCATTTTTGTTAAGGGCTGAAAATATTTTATCCACAAGTTACAAAAGAGTCCTATCTGTGGAGTATTTTTTACGAAAACCATATTGGTGATCATATAGAATACAGTGTTGATTTAAATATTTCAACATTCTCTTATACACCAATTTTTTGACGATTTTAGAAAAACATGGTACTACAGATATTGTCCGATAATTTGTAAAATATCTTGGATCCCCAGATTTATAGAGGGGGATAACTTTTCTAATCTTTAGGAACAATACCAGTTTACATAGATTTGGTGAAGATATACGTTAGAGGCTTAGTGATCGAGGAAGACACTGATTTCACCAAAGAGGCACAAATGTCATCATGACCTGCTGCTGATATCTTGAAGTTACCAATTACCTCCATCACCTCCATTATATCAGAAGGATCACACTGAAGCAGAGAAGGGAAATGTCCCTTCATGTAATCCAAGGGATTTCAATCCGTTTTCTAAATTGTCTTTGACAGAGAGGAACCCACATTTCACAAAAAGTTATTAAATTCACATGAACTAATATCAGCATCCCTATAGGTCTTATTTCCAACAATACATTTAAATGGAATAGTTGTAGATGCTGTTTTCTTACTCAACAGTTGCTTGATGACTTTCCAAGTTTACTTTATATTATTTAAGGATTTTATACAACCAAGGTTTCCAGAACCTTTCTGCTGGTCTCTTACATGGTTTAACTAAGGGAAAGCAGTGGTGAAATACAGAGTTGAAAGCGAAAAGTCTGGTAAGCAGACTCCACATCAGCCTGATTATGAACATTTTCCCATGAAATATCATCAATCAACATCTTTAAGCGCTCACAATTACTTTTGTTAAATATTCTACATTTAATGCTACTAATCATTCCCATCGGTTCATTTTCAGTTGCCAAAGAAAAGTGGAAAATTGGAATGTGGTCAGAAATGTCAGTATAAAGTATACCTGTATTAGCCACATTATTCAAAGAATTTGTAAAAATATTATCAATAAGGGTGTCATTCAGAGTAGGGTCTCATGTTGTTTGTACACATCATCATTCTTGCTTTCATTGGCCGTGTCCCTGTTGTGTCTCAACAAGGAGGTGAAAACAAACACAGTGCTGGCTTAGAAAATGCATTAACCTCCAGATCACCAAGGTTTTTTGAGCCAGCATGCTGGAGATGAATGTGACAGAGAATCACTGCGAGGTCTCGTTGAAATTCCTGGGAGAGTATATTCTGTAGTGTACCGTGTCCTTTATCATCAACACAGGAAGGTACTAACATTGGGTGTAATTTTCTTCAGTATTCACTGCAGGGTAGGTACAATTGGGCATTTCTAAATTCCATCGTTAAGTGTTGTTAATATTGCCTCATTTCGACAGGTTAAAAGCGGCATCATCAACTTTCACAGGTGCTTTCTAATGTACAGGCTTCCTCACCAACATACTCATTAACCTCCATCTTACGGTTTAGTGCTTTATCTCTATATTCCAAAAAAGCGTTCAGGGCCTTGGTCTAAACAGTGATATGTCCAGGAATATTCTCCACTGGGCACTTTGCTTTTTCAGGGCAATACATGTACATGCCACCACCATCACCTCCACATAAACATCACTACAAACTTTTTACACAGGAAGCCCATTTCTGATCTTTTTTCCACTAATGGTTCTTTTGACCAATCACATAAGATATTTCAACATCAGATCATTTTCAGAGCTGATTTGATTGGTCAATTAGTGAAAAAAAGATCAGAACTGGGCTGCCTGTGTAAACACCTTAGAGTCCCATTCACAATCCCTCAAGATTCTCATCTTCTGGAGGTAAGTTTATGCACATCTTGGTGGCTTGAAAGGCATAACAATACAACTATTGGTCTTGCTCTTGGCTCATTTTCAAAGCTGCAGACAGTTAAGCAGTTGTTAAGACACATTTATCATCACGTCAAGTTGACCCACTGGTAGGTCAACTTGGCTTTGAAAGGTAGGACATGCAGTGTAGGTTTGTTTTTCCTACAGCCTCTTCTTTCCGAGCATGCAAACATCTCTGGGCTACTGTATGCCGATGTTTATGCATGATCGCTAGCTGGAGCAGCAGCGTGGCCCTGTTGGGGACAAGGGGGGCCAAGAAGACTACTAGAGACACTCATGCCCAAGAGCCTGTTTCCTCTCCAAAACACAAGCAACCGCCCTCAAAAACTGAAGCCTGGAGCACTTGGCAGAAAAAACATCAACAAAGGTCAATACCTTAAAATAGCTGTCGATGTGATGTGGAAATACAAGGTGTGTCGTACCGAAGTACGGAAGAGTTCTCTCTCTCTCTCTCTCTCTCTCTCTCTCTCTCTCTCTCTCTCTCTCTATCTCTCTCAAGATGACTCTTACAAGTGCTGCATTCTACTGTAGTTAAGAAAGAAGTTGAAACATTGCGTTTTGATGACATAATTTAACATACATACATATTTGTATTTATATAATATGATATTTGCTGTTAATAGTGTTATTTGTTAAGTCCTGTCATTAAATAAATTACCTTTAGCAAAATCTAAGACTCACGTGTTAATTGGTTGCATTAGGCTTTTATCACATCCATTAAACAATAGCATACAGACTACAGATGCAAAACACTGATATTTTGGCCTGTCTTTAAGGTAGACCTAAAAGGCTGTGGAAAAGAGGTGGGAAAATCAAGTTACATTCAGCTTCGATTGTGCTATTCTAATGACAGGTCTTTCATGAATTCAATTAAGGTAATTAGGTGGTCTTAACCCTCTAAGGTCTAATTATGCCAAGCTGGGTTTCTACTAAGCTAACATATGGACTTATTTTAAGATGGCCATACCAAGGATAATTTAGCAATTTGACTTTGAATTGTAGGACCCCTGTAAGTATAAACATTGAATGTGGCCTTACTGATATTAGCCCATAGAAATCCATTGAATAACACTTAGTCACTCTAAATGCAATCATGGCTGGTTTTGGATGAAAGGTCAGAGAAAGTCTGAGCCATGAACCTAACAGTATATACTTCACTGTATAATTATCTCCTTACAGAAAAACCACATGATTTCACATGTGGAACATCACATGATTTCTAGTGGTTAGAGCGTTGGATCCCTGAGCTGACAAGGTAAAAATCTATCGTTCTGCCCCTGAAAACAAGGCAGTTGACCCACTGTTCCCCGGGCGCCGAAGACGTGGATGTCGATTAAGGCAGCACCCCGCACCTCTCTGATTCAGAGGGGTTAAATGTGGAAGACACATTTCAGTTGAAGGCATTCAGTTGTACAACTGACTAGGTATCCCCCTTTCCCTTTTATGTGAAATTTCACATGTGAAATAATGTGAAAACGTGTTTTTGGAACACTCCACGTGATATTTTCATGTTATCACATGTTGCTTTACATGATGTCACTTGTTATCACATTAACTTCACATAATATTACGTGATCACATAAAAACATGTTTTATAACACGTGAAATTCATGTGGTTTTTCTGTAAGGGGAGAGTTGATGCATCACAAAGTTGTTCATTGCAGAGTTGAAGCACATTGGCCTCCCTCTCTCACTTCTTCCCTGGTGCTCAAAAGGATATTTTGAGACAAAATCATTAGAATGTCTGTGTCGTCATTGGTTTTCATGCGGTAGTGAATCTCTAACATCCTGTTTTTAAATCCTATTCTAATGTATTGGGAAGGACACAGATTATGTATTAGCATTTGTATTATATCCACATGACTGATGTCAACATTGTGTGGTCTCCCATTGTGTGGTCTCCCATTGTGTGGTCTCCAATATGTTTCCCTAGATTTTTTTCCACTATCTGATTTGGACTGAACTAACAGCGCAACATAATACATTCATGGGGGCAGAGGGGGGGGGGGCTGCATTTTGGCTTACGTTCAGGCATTGGTGTATAGATTATGGATATGATTTCACACCTTGAATGTATAGGACAGTATTAGAACCACAATGCCATGGTCCCCAGAAAATCTAATGCAGGTTCAGAGACTGACAGACAATTTGCTGCTGAATCAAAGGATTTACCACAGGAGCGTTGTGCTCACAAATTGCACCTGTTTGGTAGGTGGTATTTGCTGATCTTACCCCTCCCCCTCATTTCTTTCTGGGGCGTGTTAAAGCAATGTTATATATATATATATATATATATATTTTACCCCCTTTTTCTCCACAATTTCGATCTTGTCTCATTGCAACTCCCCAATGGGCTCGGGAGGCGAAGTTCAAGTCATACCTCCGAAACATGACCAGTCAAACCACGCTTCTTAACACCCACCCGCTTAACCCGGAAATCAGCCGCACCAATGTGTCAGAGGAAACATTGTTCAACTGACGACCGAGGTCAGTCTACAGTCGCCCGGCCCACCACAAGGAGTTGCCAGAGTGAGATGCGCCAAGTAAAGCCCCCCCGGCCAAACCCTCCACTAACCCGGACGATGCTGGGCCAATTGTGTGCCGCCCTATGGGACTCCTGATCACGGCCAGTTGTGATACAGACCAGGATCGAACCCAAGTCTGTAGTTAATCCTCTAGCACTGGGATGCATTGCCTTAAGATGGCGCTGGAGCAGAAGGCAGACGTTTTACGTGCCCCCAACCGATTGTGTTTTTGTTCGTTTATCTGCATTGTTTGTAACTTATTCTTTTACTCTTTTTGTACATAATGTTGCCGCTACCGTCTCTTATGACCGAAAATAACTTTTAGACATCAGGACTGAGATTACTCACCATGGACTAGCAGAATCCTTTTTCTTCTTTCACGACTCTGACGAGCCCGAGGCGGAGGATATACGGCTCCCTCGGGAACAGGCCCCGACCCCAGTGATCTGCCTTCTGAGAAGTCTGAGGCGATCGAATAAACCCCCACTTCACTCAATTCTGCTAGCAAACATGCAATCTTTGGACAATAAAATGGACGAGTTACTGGAAAGAATAAACTACCAACGGGATATTAAAAACTGTAACATCTTATGCTTCACGGAGTCATGGCTGAACGACGACAATATCAACATACAGCTGGCTGGTTATACGATGTACCGGCAGGATAGAACAGCGGCGTCTGGTAAGACAAGGGGCGGCGGTCTATGTATTTTTGTAAATGACAGCTGGTGCACGATATCTAAGGAAGTCTCGAGCTATTGCTCGCCTGAGGTAGAGTTTCTCATGATAGCTGCAGACCACACTACCTACCGAGAGAGTTTTCATCTATATTCTTTGTAGCTGTTTACATACCACCACAGTCAGAGGCTGGCACCAATATAGCATTGAATGAGCTGTATTCTGCGATAATCAAACAAGAAAACGCTCACCCAGAGGCGGCGCTCCTAGTAGCCGGGAACTGTAATGCAGGGAAACTTAAATCAGTTTTACCAAATTTATATCAGCATGTTAAATGTGCAACCAGAGGGAAAAGAACTCTGGTCCACCTATACTCCACACACAGAGATGCATACAAAGCTCTCCCTCACCCTCTATTTGGCAAATCTGACCATAATTCCATCCTCCTGATTCCTGCATACAAGCAAAAATTAAAGCAGGAAGCACCAGTGACTAGATCAATAAAAAATTGGTCGGATGAAGCAGATGCTAAGCTCCAGGACTGTTTTGCTAGCACAGACTAGAATATGTTCCGGGAATCCTCCAATGGCATTGAGGAGTACACCACATCTGTCAATGGCTTCATCAATAAGTGCATCGACAATGTCGTCCCCACAGTAACCATAAGCACATACCCCAACCAGAAGCCATGGATTACAGGCAACATCCGCATTGAGCTAAAGGCTAGAGCTGCTGCTTTCAAGGAGCGGGACTCTAATCCGGACGCTTATAAGAAATCCCGCTATGCCCTCTGATGAACCATCAAACAGGCAAAGCATCAATACGGGACTAAGATCGAGTCATACTACACCGGCTCTAACGCTCGTCGGATGTGGCAGGGACTGCAAACCATTACAGACTACAAAGGGAAGCACAGCCGAGAGCTGCCCAGTGACACGAGCATACCGGACGAGCTAAACTACTTCTATGCTCGCTTCGAGGCAAATAACACTAAAACATGCATGAGAGCACCAGCTGTTCCGGAAGACTGTGTGATCACGCTCTCCGCAGCCGATGTGAGTAAGACCTTTAGATAGGTCAACATTCACAAGGCCGCAGGGCCAGACGGATTACCAGGACGTGTACTGCGAACATGCGCTGACCAACTACCAAGTGTCTTCACTGACATTTTCAACCTCTCCCTGTTCGAGTCTGTAATACCAAAATGTTTTAAGCAGACCACCATAGTGCCTTTGCCCAAGAACACTAAGGTAAACGGCCTAAACGACTATCGACCTGTAGCACTCACGTCTGTAGCCATGAAGTGCTTTGAAAGGCTGGTCATGGCTCACATCAACACCATCATCCCAGAAACCCTAGACCCACTCCAGTTTGCATACCGCCCCAACTGATCCATAGATGATGCAGTCTCTATTGCACTCCACACTGCACTTTCCAACCTGGAAAAAGGAACACCTATGTGAGAATGCTATTCATTGACTACAGCTCAGCGTTCAACACCATAGTGCCCTCAAAGCTTATCAAGAAGCTAAGGACACTGGGACTAAACACCTCCCTCTGCAACTGGATCCTGGACTTCCTGACGGGCTGCACCAGGTGGTAAGTGTAGGTAACAACACACCCGCCACACTGATCCCCAACACAGGGGCCCCTCAAGGGTGTGTGCTCAGCCCCCTCCTGTACTCCCTGTTCACTCATGACTGCACGGCCAGGCACGACTCCAATACCATCATTAAATTTGCCAATGACACAATAGTGGTCGGCCTGATCACCGACAACAACAAGACAGCCTATAGGGAGGAGGTCAGAGACCTGGCCGGGTGGTGCCAGGACAACAACCTCTCCCTCAACGTGATCAAGACAAAGGAGATGATTGTGGTCTACAGGAAAAAGAGGACCGAGCACGCCCCCATTCTCATCGACGGGGCTACAGTGGAGTAGGTTGAGAGCTTCAAGTTCCTTGGAGTCCACATCACCAACAAACTAACATGGTCCAAGCACACCATGACAGTCGTGAAGCGGGCACGACAAAAACTATTCTCCCTCAGGAGACTGAAAAGCTTTGGCATGGGTCCTCAGATCCTCAGAACGTTCTACAGCTGCACCATCGAGAGCATCTTGACTGGTTCCATCACTGCCTGGTAATGCATCTGCTTGGGCTCCGAACGCAAGGCACTTCAGAGGGTAGTGCGAACGGCCCAGTACATCACTGGGGCCAAGCTTCCTGCCATCAAGGACCTCTATACCAGGCGGTGTCAGAGGAAGGCCCTAAAAATTGTAAAAAACTCCAGCCACCCTAGTCATAGACTGTTCTCTCTGCTACCACTTTGCAAGCGGTACCGGAGCAACCAAGTCTAGGTCCAAGAGGCTTCTAAACAGCTTCTACCCCCAAGTCATAAGACTCATGAACATCTAGTCAAATGGCTACCCAGACTATTTGCATTGCCCCGCCTCCCCTCTCCACACCACTGCTACTCTTTGCTGTCATCTATGCATAGTCACTTTAATTAACTCTACCTACATGTACATACTACCTCAACTAACCGGTGCCCCCGCACAATGACTCTGTACTAGCACCCCCCTGTATATATTGTTATTTTTTACTACTGCTCTTTAATTACTTGTTACTTTTATCTCTTATTCTTATCCATTTTTTAAAGAACTGTTGGTTAGGGGCTCGTAAATAAGCATTTCACTGTAAGGTCTACCTGTTGTATTCGGCCTATGTGACTAATAACATTTGATTTGACTTGATTTAGACCGCTGCGCCACTCGGGAGACCAGATAGTTTATTATTGATAGATCGAATTTTAAGATGCAAGTTTGCCACCGATTAGTGAATGTATTCTTTGACACTTTATTAGAAATACAGCAAAAAGGTTTGTGTGCTAACAACGTGGTTAGTCACTGGTTGGTTGATAGCTAGTAAAGCTTGAGGAACACTGTACAGTAGGCTACAAGCCCATTGCAACACTACCTTTATCTTGTACAATGCAGGTGTCACAAGTGACACTGATTCTAGCGAGACTACACTGCCATTCTGCCTTCTGCTTATTTTAGCAGCATGTCTTGCTATTTACGAGGACATTTCACACAAGTGTGCTTTGTGTTATTGACAATGATTGCATTCATCTAACTTCTGACATTATCACAGTGTGAAATTTAATTTCACAAACTATTTGTTCACGTGCATGGTGTGCTATGATCCCAAATATTGCCATGGACTACATTGACTGAGACAGCTGTTGACAACTCCCTATCACCCCCCCCCCCCCCTCCCCAAACGAATAGCTAAACACACCCCAGAAATAGAGGAAGTTATTAAACATTCAGCGAGTGTGATTCGGACCTGGGACATCCATGTTGTTGATGCCGCTTAATGCTCCTCTCCGCTGTTTGCCAGCTGTGGGAAAAAGACACAAACCACAACACTCTCTGTAGCACTGATAAAAGAAAGTGCTTGTTTCCTACGTGTGAGTGTGACTCCAATTGTTGGCAAGTACATGCTTTAATCTAGAGTCTAAGCCCTGTCTACGCCGGGGGAAGGGGGGTTCTACTAAGATAACATACGTAATTGTTTTAAGTGGTCATACCTATGATAATTTAGCTACTCGATGTTGAATTCTAAGACCCTCTAAGGTATCCCCAAAAATAAATATTTGATGAAACATTGAATTTAGCATTACTGCTATTAGCCCATAGAAACGCATAGAATAACAGATTCACTACATGGAACAACAGATAGTCCCCCAAAAAATGCTAAAGGAAGTTTGTTCTGAAGTGTCTGTCCTATATCTGAGAGATTATCAATATTATTTTTACAAGTACAGTGCCTCCAGAAAGTATTCAGACCCCTTGAATTTTTTTACACATTTTGTTACATTACAGCCTTATTCTAAAATGTATTAATTACAAACATTTCCTCCGCAACCTACACACAATACCCCATAATGACAAAGCAAAAAACGGTTTTAGAAAGTTTTGTAAATGTATTACAAATTAAACAGAAATACCTTATTTACATAAGTATTCAGACCCTTTGCTATGAGACTCGAAATTGAGCTCAGGTGCATCCTGTTTCCATTGATCATCCCTGAGATGTTTCTACAACTTGATTGGAGTCCACCTGTGGTAAATTCAATTGATTGGACATGATTCGGAAAGGCACGCACCTGTCTATATAAGGTCCCACAGTTGACAGTGCAAGTCATAGCAAAAACCATGAGGACGAAGGAATTGTCCATAGAGCTCAGAGACAGGATTGTGTTGAGGCACGGATCTGGGGAAAGGTATCAAAACATTTATGCAGCATTGAAGGTCCCCAAGAACACTGTCGTGTCTTTGGCTATGCCGTATTAAGTGATATGACATGCAAATCTATAAAATCCTTTCTCCGTAATTAATATTACCTGATTGAGATAATCATGTAAATGTAATTAACTAGAAAGTCGGGGCACCACAAAATAATATTTATAGAGCTGTTATCTTCCGAATAAACTCTTAAAGACCTAGTAATATTTTACATCAATAGCAGTCAATATTAATCGTCACCTTATTTCAGTCTCATCTGAAAATTGTAAATTCTTGGTTATCTTCACGAACCCTGGCTAACAAGTTGAATCAGCAATACAAAATTGGGTTTAATTATTTATTTACTAAATACCTAACTGATCACACAGAATTACATATACACAGAATGAATCATACCTTGATTACAAATTACATCATAAAGGAAAACCTCCCTAGCGGACGGAACAGATATGACAGCTGGTTACACAAAAGAAAAGGGGGCTGGGTTTGAGTGAAAGAGCGGGAAGACTTGAGGAACAAAGGGAGAAGCCATGCTATCGTAAATACAGTATCTTATGCATTCTAAATTACCGCCCATTTGGAAAAGGAAAATGCAATAAATATTTACTCTGAGCTGCGCTTCGGTAGGTTGGTGGTAGATGGAAGGCCGTGTTGCCCAACAGAGTCCTTTGTCCTTTGGAGAATGTCTCTGCTGGTAAATTGGATAACGTTGTAGTAACGTCGTTGTGTGGTAGACGGGATACTCTGTCTGTTCTTTCCTAGCCCACGTTTGCAGCTGCAGTTGCTAACTCAACGGCTAGGGGATATCACTTCTGTAGTGAATAAGAGTTCAAAGTTCATACCATTCGCAACCAAAGCTCACGCTGAGGTTGGCTTCGTTCTGTAGTTATTATCTGAACCATTCTGACATTGGATCGTCATCCTAATGTACCCGGAACAGGAGGTTACATTTTCGTCAAGGCTTTATATAGTGGAGGGATAAGGGTGTGTTTTCATAGTTTTATAACCCATGTCTCTTCACAGGGGCGGGCCACTGATTGAGCAGAGCCCTAACCTTATGAAAACCCAAATCTCTCATTTGGAAGCGAAAATTACATTTAATCTTTTCACCAATAATTTTATATTCAAACATTTAAATTGCCCAACAATTCCATGTGAATCTGATAACTATAATGTGTAGACTTTCCACTGTAGAGTTTATGTCATCCTATCATTGATGAGAATGTCTCAGATGACAACCGAACTGACATCATATTCATTAAGTACCAACGCATATGTTCAACTGGTCGGATTACCAAAATACGGTTAATTTCCCCCCACCTTCTGATGTTCCCAGAATCTCTATGTTAACCAAGGGATTTTCAATTGTCACATCAGTAGGGTAGAGAGAGGAAAAAGGGGGGGAGAGGTATTTATGACTGTCATAAACCTACCCCCAGGCCAACGTCATGACAACACAATGGCCTCCATCATTCTTAAATGGAAGGTGTTTGGACCACCAAGACTCTTCCTAGAGCTGGCCACCCGACCAAACTGAGCAATCGGGGGAGCAGGGCCTTGGTCAGGAGGTGACCAAGAACCTGATGGTTACTCTGACAGAGCTTTAGAGTTCCTCTGTGGAGATGGGATAACCTTTCAGAAGGACAACCATCTCTGCAGCACTTCGCCAATCAGGCTTTTATGGTAGAGCGGCCAGACGGAATCCACTCCTCAGTAAAAGGCACATGACATCCAGCTTGTCAAAAGGCATCTAAAGGACTCTCAGGCCATGAGAAACAAGATTCTCTGGTCTGATGAAACCAAGATTGAACTCCTTGGCCTGAATGCCAAGTGTCAAGTCTGGAGGAAACCAGGCACCGCTCATCACCTGGCCAATACCATGTCTACGGTGAAGCATGGTCGTGGCAGCATCATGCTGTGGGGATGTTTTTCAGCGGCAGGGACTGGGAGACTAGTCAGGATCAAGGCAAAGATGAACAGAGCAAAATACAGAGATCCTTGATAAAAACCTGCTCCAGAGAGCTCAGGACCTCAGACTTGGGGCAAAGGTTCACCTTCCAACAGGACAACGACCCTAAGCACACAGCCAAGACAAAGCAGGAGTGGCTTCAGGACAAGTCTCTGAATGTCCTTGAGTGGCCCAGCCAGAGCCCAGACTTGAACCCGATCAAACATCGCTGGTGAGATCAGAAATTAGCTGTGTAGCGATGCTTCCCATCCAAGCTGACAGAGCTTGAGAGGATCTGCAGAGAAGAATGGGAGAAACTCCTCAAATACAGGTGTGCCAAGCTTGTAGCGTCATACCCAAGAAGAATCAATGATGTAATCGCTGCCAAAGGTGCTTCAACAAAGTACTGAGTAAAGGGTCTGAATACTTACGTAAATGTGATATTTCATTTTTTATTTGTAATAAATTAGCAAAATTTTCTAAAAATGTGTTGTTGCTTCGTCATTATGGGGTATTGTGTGTAGATTGATGAGAGGAAAAAAACGATTGAATACATTTTAGAATAAGGCTGTAACGTAACAAAATGTGGAAAAAGTCAACGAGTCTGAATACTTTACGAAGACACTGTATTTAACCCCTTAGTTTTGGCACTAAACTATCTCCATTCATAAGTCCATAATTTTTTTTTACTACACCCAATGCTAACACGTAGCCGGGACGGTGCGGAGCGAGGGACAGCCGGTGACCTGCCATTGACAACTGAACAAGCCATCGACTACTGGACCAGCCATCAACTAACGAACCCTGAAAGGGAGGAAGAGCTGAACCCTGCTCAGGTAGAGCCGAACAAACTAACCCTGCTCAGGTAGAGCCGAACAAACTAACCCTGCTCAGGTAGAGCCGAACAAACTAACCCTGCTCAGAAAGAGTCGAACGAACATTGGCCACTGCCCTCGTAAGTGGATCAACTGCTGTGTTAGTTTTCCCCAGTGCTCATAGGTAACCTATAGCTCTAAATCCTAACCTTTTTATACTTTTCTAATCGGGCCGTAGTGGTACCGTGTATTGCCATTGTTGTAAAAGTTTCTAATAATTGATTGTCCTTTGGCCTGTCTCTGTGGTTGTTAGCCCTGAGATTTTATTACTCTGCTCATGACACAGGCATTACTTTCAGACATTATTTTGTTGAAATTGTATCATTTTCTTTTATGGAAATAAATATCCACAGCTTGGGAATGTCTAAGAAAGCAGCTGTGCTATCCATTCATCAGACGTGATGAGCTCAGCTGCAGTCTCTTCAAAGAGATTACAACAATTATAAACACTGGCTGAAGAGATTTCGATCAGCATTAGGTAAGGAAACACTATCAGGAAATCAGTCGTCAATGTTGTGTGTTTTGATGGTTATGGTGTATGTGTGGCAAAATACATCTCTGAGGACATTGAGAAACCCTGGTAAACACTATATTTGTCAGGATTTACAGTATATACTGCAGAAATATCATCCGTCTCGAGGTCTGGGTAGAGAAAAGACAGGCCTCAACTAGGGAGTTTTTATTTGTACTTTTTACTATTTCTTATTGTTGATGCATTGTCGCAAGTAAGCATTTCATCGGGCGATTGTATACCATGCGTATCCTGCACATACAGTTCCTTCGGAAAGTATTCAGACCCCTTCACTTTTTCCATATTTTGTTATGTTAAAGCCTTATGTAACGTAACAAAATATGGAAAAAGTGAATGGGGTCAGAATACTTTCCGAATGCACTGTACGACTAATAAAACTTTAAACTGAAACTAGGAGAACCTGGAGGCAAGAGAGCTGAGAGAGAGGTGGCAATCGACACGCCAGGGGAGCCCTGAAACATGCCAAAATGCTGGAGTTCACACAAACTAGAAGGGGTAAAGCCCTGAGGCATTCGAAGATGTCTGGTGTGTTATACAGAGAACCCCACTTCCCAGTCTGGCCTTACCTCCAACCTGGAGATGTTTTCAGATACATTAGATGATCAGTAAGTACTAAATCCCTTCCTCCACCAGAAGCACAGATCTGTAAGCAGAGCTACCGTACAGTGACATTTACAAAGTAGGGCTTAGTAGCTACAGGATACAAGTAGCAAAATAGCTCTGTAATGATTGCCTTTTGTGTTAGCAAAAACTCGATGTTTGCTCAAAAAATGTTTCCCAGTGTTTTTGGTTCTGCAGGAAGAACAAAAAAACGAACAAACTTGGCCAATGAGGAAATACTTTGTTTGGCCATTAAGTCATTGTTTACTCAGAGAAGTGCTTTAAGAGCTGTGTTTGTATACCCCAAGCAAGCAACATGGTCTGACACAAAAGTAGTAGGCTGCCTGAGCAGGGCCAGTATTCTCAAAACGTCTCAGAGTGTGAGTGCTGATGAGTTTTGCTACCCTGAGGCATTTTATGAAACGCCTAAGCCTTAACCAACTGACATCCAAACCTGTTGCTGTGGTCAGTGGTGTTGTATTGGGATGCTGTAATAGGCATACTCTTCAAGTATAAACCCAAAGCGGAGAAAGATTTGTTGTCAACATTTTTATTCAAAATTCATTGGTAAGTAGGGACGGTAAGTACGTTAAGCATTTCCAAATATTTTTTTAAATGATGCCAGCATGTAAATTGTGGGGCTGTTTGGTGGGAAAGCGATTGGAATCCCCAGAGTTCATTGCTTTTCATTGACTCCTAATCAAGCGGAGAAGTCATGTGGAAATGCTGTGGCATCGATAGGCAGGAAGGGGAACGGTTGAAATTCACGGGAGTATGCAGTTGGACTTAATTGTGTATTTTCCAGCTTCTAGGAGGCCAAATGGAAGACAATGGCAAGCTGTGTGGGCAGCATGTCAGAGACAAGTGATAGAAGGCCTCCATTCTTTACAGGAAAGTGATTCGTGTTTTTGGAAAAACTTGTCGTGCCCTGGAGTCTCCATTCCTGTGTGATATACTGGGCCAAACTGTAAATTACATTACCATTTCTTGTTCCCCTTTGTATCATTCATGTGACTACTTTATGTGTTAGATTCCTTGGCCAACATGCCCTTGCTTGTTGTTTGTGGGTCTGTAGTCAAAGAAAATTCAGTCCTACTTTCAATACTCTGCAGCATTAGCGCTCTTTGTAAACTGACGGGGACAAAATGTATTTCATAAAGTTATGAGGCAGAACTAGAAGCACTGCACTGATTTAGAGAAAATCATATTATTTTTGATTTATTACAGCTTGGCTATGAATATGAATTTAAATAAGAAACAATATTATATATCCACCGAAGCACAATATCTCTCTTCACAGAACATTCCCTTCTTTTTCTAACTTCTGATGATTTACCAATAAAATGTTTTCTTATTTTATATCCAAGATGAGTTTGGCTCTGAACGGTTAAGATCCCAATGTCAGAAGGATAAACATCTCTGCACATCATTCAAAGGGACTCCATTGACAGCCTGTTTCAGGTTACCTTGAACGGATCTGGGGGGAAGGACTTTTACCCTTTCAAGCGTTCCCTATCGGTGTTATGCAGAAGCAAGCAATTGTTCAGGGAAATAGCACACCAAGCCCTGGTTAAAATCAATGACTCCCCTACAGAGGGGGTATTGCATTGAACTACATTTTTTAGATCATCCACTCTTTAGACATCTTAAAATCCTAGACAAAAGCTTTGTTCAATGAAATATGCATTACATGTGCGCCAGCATGATTCATTAAAAGCACCTTGAGTAAATCATTGTATTTGACCATCATTTTTGAAGTGAGCTTTAGAGCAGCACTGGTAATTCTAAAAGGATCTCCATCCTTGCAGAAACTCCTCAAATAGATTTGCTAATATTCCCATACAGATGCAGACTGTTTGGATGCTTTTGCCCTCCTATGAAAAAAGTACCCTTTTGATTAATGCCGTTTTTTTAACATTTAAAAGAAATATATGTTTTCTCTTGTAACTTTAAATACAATGAATTGACTATCAAACTAAATCATTTCTCATGAACTTGACACAGGCATTACTTTCAGACATTATTTTGTTGCAATTGTATCATTTTCTTTTATGGAAATAAATATCCACAGCTTGGGAATGTCTAAGAAAGCAGCTGTGCTATCCATTCATCAGACGTGATCAGCTCAGCTGCAGTCTCTTCAAAGAGATTACAACAATTATAAACACTGGCTGAAGAGATTTCGATCAGCATTAGGTAAGGAAACACTATCAGGAAATCTGTCGTCAACGTTGTGAGTTTTGATGGTTATGGTGTATGTGTGGCAAAATACATCTGAGGACATTGTGAAACCCTGGTAAACACTTTATTTGTCAGGAGTTACAGTACATACTGAAGAAATATAATCCGTCTTGCAATATTCTGGCTTGAGATCTGGCTAGAGAGCAGATAGGCCTCAACTAGGGAGTTTTTAATTTGTATTTTTTACTATTTCTTATTGTTGATGCATTGTCGAAAGGAACCTGGAAGTAAGCATTTCATCGGACGATGTATCCTGCACACACAGTTCCTTCGCAAAGTATTCAGACCCCTTCACTTTTTCCACATTTTGTTACGTTCCAGCCTTATTCTAAAAATGATTAAAACCTCTACGGGATCGGTGTCCCCCCCGCGGGACGGTTGAGCTAACGTGCGCTAATGTGATTAGCATGACGTTGTTAGTAACAAGAACATTTCCCAGGACACAGACATGTCTTATATGGGTAGAAAGCTTAAATTCTTGTTAATCTAGCTGCACTGTCCAATTTACATCCAATTTACAATTTACACTAACTGCTCTCCTATGAAAAAAGTACCCTTTTGATTAATGCTGTTTCTTTTACAAATTACTTTGCATTTATAAAATATATGTTTTCTCTTGTAACTTTAAATATAATGAATTGACTATCAAACTAGACCATTTCTCATGAACTTAGTCCTCACCCCACCATTCTGCTGCTGTGAGCGCTGCAGTGCATTGCTGCATTTGTCCTCGTCGCATGCATGAGCCTTCCATCTGCGCCAGGCAGTGAGTTTGAAATGAATACCGCCAGTGGGTTACTTTGGAATTGCTAGCATGTGTTGTCTCACAGTCAGGGACAGGGGAAGGGGCAACTGCAGTTAGCCTCTGTCAGTAGCAGAACAAATTCTAATCAAGTAAAGACCAGTTAGCTTGTTTAGACAGCATAGTCCAGCTAACTATCTGACTCATCTGGCCTACATTAGAGATGATCAGCTCATATCGCCCATCCCAGTAGTTGTTCTATCCTAACTCCCTTTCATCTGTGGTTCTAGCTTGCTTAGCTGTTTTTTGTTGTTTAATTGCATGCATTCATCTGATTTAATTATAGAAGTTAAAGTATTTTGTCTCACAGGCAACCTTAGCTGTTGATTGCAAATCAATACCACTGGTAGAATTGAATGGTAGATGAGCAGTCAGAATACAGATCCCCTGAATAACTTTGACAACAGGGTTGTATTACATTTAGCTCTGTCTGAATTTTTAGATGCAGTGACATAAATATCTTGTGATATTTACACTCAGGTCCTAACGAAGGATGATGGCTATAATAAATCTGCCTTTCCTGACCACCTCCTCTGACCACAAGTAATATGCGGAGTGCATTACATTAGCACATTTACACTACATCAATGTCATTTCCAAATCGGTTTGAAAATGAATAGCTGAAAACGATTATTTGTTGCAATCTGTCTTTTCAAAATGACCACATTTTGTATTCAGAAATAACCCTCTGAGAAATATGGCATTGGAAACCATAGTCAGATGAGCACAGGCACACAGTCTGCAGAAGAGTGAGGAAGGCATTGCTGCTTCCAAGCAGCAACTCCTGAGATGTCTACGTCATGCACCCGCAACCAAGGAAGTGAACAGGTGTCGCCAAGCCTTACAGCTCGGATGTCATGCAGCTAGACGCCTGGCCTGACAGAATGAAAAAAAGAGCAGTAGTGATTTAAAGCGCAGAAGCATATCCTATCACAAGCTGTCCACTGATAATGGAGCCATGTGGAAACCATAATAGGAAATGTGATTCACTGGGTCCTACCTTTGCTAGGTGAGAAAACAAAAGTGATTATCAATATTTCCTCCAAACCCATCTTCTAGTCAGATCCAATTTTTTACCCTAGGATTCCATTAGACTGAATTTGCCATGGTACTGAACCCTGGACAATAGGGACAATCTTGTGTGCGGCTCCTAAGGGTTTGACATGGCAGAGTTGGGCAGATTAACCCTGGCAGCTAGCCCGCCAGGAAAGCTCTGTCCCTCGTGTGACAGTTTTCAGATTGCAGGATTGGCAAGACAACAATGCAGCTGAGCACAAAGGGTGCCACTGCTACTCCTTATTAGGATCTGCAGGATGACATCTGCATTATGCCCCTCTGAGAGCGTCTCGCCACCCACGTTTATATTCTGTTTCCAAACACGTTCAAGGGATTGTCAAAGTAAAGTTTTAGTTTTCTCTGTACTTTGCTCCGTTCATCTTTCCCTCAATCCTGACTAGTCTCAAAGCTCTGCCGCTGATAAACTTCCCCACAGCATGATGCTGCCACCACCATGCTTCACCGTAGGGATGGTGCCAGGTTTCCTCCAGACATGACACTTGGCATTCAGGCCAAAGACTTCAATCTTGGTTTCATCAGACCAGAGAATCTTATTTCTAATGGTCTGAGATTCTTTAGGAGCCTTTTGGCAAACACCAAGCAGCCTGTCATGTGCCTTTTACTGAGAAGTGGATTCCATCTGGCCACTCTACCATAAAGGCCTGGTTGGTGGACTGCTGCAGAGATGGTTGTCCTGGACGGTTCTCCCATCTCCACAAAGTAACTCTGGAGCTTTGTCAAAGTGACCATCGAGTTCGGGGGGAAGGCCCTTTCCCCCCGATTGCTCAGTTTGGCCGGGCGGACAGCTCTAGGAAGAGTCTTAGTGGTTCCCAACATATTCCATTGAAGAATGATGTAGGCCACTGTGCTTGCGGACTTTCTAAGCTGCAGACATTTTTTGGTACCCTTCCCCAGATCTGTGTCTCAACATAATCCTGTCTCGGACTTCTATGGACAATTCCTTCGACCTCATGGCTTGGATTTTGCTCTGACATGCCCTGTCAACAGTATGCCTTTCCAAATCATGTCCAATCAATTGAATTTACCACAGGTGGATTCCAATCTCCAATTAAGATTAAGAAACATTTCAAGGATGATCAATGGAACAGGATGCACCTGAGCTCAATTTCGTGTCTCATAGCAAAGGGTCTGAATACTTATGTAAAAAAAGGTTCTGTTTTTTAGATTGAATAAATTTGCAAACATTTCTAAAAACCTGTTTTCGCTTTGTCATTATTGGGTATTGTGTGTAGATTGATGAGGGACATTTTTTATTTAATCTATTTTAGAATAAGGCTGTAAAAGTAACAAATTGTGGAAAAAGTCAAGAGGTCTGAATACTTTCCAAATGCAGTGTATTTCCACACTATGAGGTTGGAATAATACTGTGAAATGATTAAGTCCCTTGTAGTGTGAGCTGTTTGAAAAGGCTGCTTGACATTTCAGCCTGTTGTGGGATAGAGGTTTGGGTAAATTAGTTAATAGACCAATAAGAACATGAGCTCCAAACATCTCTGCCAATAACAGCTAGTTTTCTGTTTTTCCCTCTCCACTCAGACCACTCCCAGACAGTCCCAGCTAAATTATTGCTTGAGAAATTTCTATTTGCTAAGAAGCAATTTTTGTTTCTTTTTGACCTTTTTAATTGAAAAAAAAAGAACTGGTACGGTACTTAATTGTTACCCAGAAATTATTTGATATTGAGATTTAAAAAAAGGCTGCGTTGGACTTTTAAGATAAGGGTTTGTGTAAGGTTACATTCATGCATGCTAGTGAGTGGTTAAGGTAAGGGTTGGGTAAGGTTATAAAATAATAACATGCCTGGATTTAACCCACTGCCACTCACGCATTACGAGTCTTGTGCGTTACGCCCTCCTCCACACCCAAGCAACCCACCTTTGTCTGTTTTGACTCTTGACATGTTTCCACTCACTAATGCTTTAGGGGGCAGCGTCACCAAACATACAGATAGGATGCATAAAGACCAACAATTAATCAATCTACTGTTACACCCCTGGTGAGAGAACAGGCTGGATAAATACACACCCTTGTGAGTCACTGCCTTTTTCAATCCAGAATAAATCTCAGTTTTGGGCTTTTGTAAATAACATGTCCCATGGCTTTTGCCCATGGAACCAAGAGGCTAAGTATTTATTTTTTTAAAGCAACAACAGCAAAGAAATCATTCATACTTTAGTTTACTATTGTCACAGTGCTATTGCCCATGGCTCATGTGGGGATAAGAATGGATGTTTTAGGAGCTCCTGAAGCATCCCCTAGAAACAGACTTTCAAATTGCACCAGTCCCTTTTCTATATATAAGGGTTATACACTTATGAATGGATTAATGGAACAACAGTAAATGTCTTCCTGGTATTATTGGCAATATCTTAAGGACACGGGATCTCAATAAAAATGCTGTGCCAAAAATGGGACATCATTGTCTTTTTATTGTCCCTGAATCACTGTGTCGGCTCTGGGTATAATACAACATATCTTCCTTGACAGTTTGCCCAGGACAAAATGACAGAGGGATCTGAAATTGATTTTATACAGATACTAAAATAAACAAGGTCATATTTCACAAGGGAGCTGATAATGCCCCCTCCAAAAGCTGTGAAATCTGCTGCTGCTCTTTGCAGGCAGAACACAACTAGGGCATAAATAAAGATGATTGCTCTATGTTACGGTTGAAATGGAAAATGCGAATTGTCCTTAAATGGACTTAAGGAGCTTGAGAGGTTGGAATCCATTTGCTATGCCTTCTATGCAGAGTCATTTAGTACTGGATGTTGACAAGGCAACCAAGTTGGTGCATCACAGGTTAAAGAGTTGTTTAAATTTCACAGCTCTCTTGATTGAAATATTCCGCTTGAGGCTGTCAATAATTATTTTACTTAACTAGGCAAGACAGTTAAGAACAAATTCTTATTTACAATGACGGCCTACACCGGCCAAACTCTAATGACGCTGGGCCAAGTGTGCGCCGCCCTATTGGACTCCCAATCACGGCCAGTTGTGATACAGCCTGGAATCGAACCAGGGTCTGTAGTGACACCTCTAGCACTGAGATGCAGTGCCTTAGAACACTGCACCACTCAGTAGACCAATCAATGAATAATTGTGCCAGTCACTTAGACAAAAGAAACACTTGAACAAATGAAGCTGTGTTCTCGAGTTGACATTAACACAAGCAGTGTCAAACAACATAAACTAAACTCTCTTCCTAATAGCTTCTATTTCATGATTCATTCAATCAGAAGTCCTCTGTGTAAAGAAATGATATGCCATATTTAGTTTGAATTTTCATTTTACGACCATAACAATACTCTGGCTTCTGCTCCTGACCTCTGACTTCTCTCATCATGCATTGGGCTTAGTCATCTCGAGGGTAAGACTTTGAATATGAAATATGAATTTGCTATTTGGGTCGCTCCACCAATTCAGTGCCTTTTTAGAAGTGGTACCTGGTAAAAAAAAAACAATGTTTGATTTCACATAATTTTAACATTCTGTCATATAGACCACATGTTCAAATTCATAAAAAACATATTTTCCCATCTCAAGAAGTAAAATAAAGAAAAATACTATAGTAAGTGCTTATTAAGTGCCAAATAAATGAACATGGTTGACCGACGATTTCATCTTAAATCAGCTGTGAAACCACTCGTGACAGGGGGAATGGAAGCGTGTCCTATGCAAGAGGGAGTGGCAATTGAATGCAAGTTTCACAAAACAAAATGAAATTGCAAAAAAACATTTCTAGCTTGTCCATCTATGGGTAACATGGTTGATGTGTCATGCTTGACCCGCTCAGTTTTCCACCAGAAACACCAGGAAATTGCCAATAAGAGTAGAACCAGCTCACCTGCTTTTACACTATGATTTGACAATTAGATCTTCAATGTGTTTCTTTTGAAAAAAAATCTTTAAAAAGGTATAGTTTCACCATATTAAAACGAGAGTTCAGTTCACATAACAGGGTTGACCTTAAAATGAGGGACAGATGTAAATGAATCACTAATCACATAAAACAAATAACAATCTTCAGAAATGACTTTTTCAAAGCAACAAAATAACTAAGGCTTTACAATGATGGTGAAACTTGGAGCCATTTTTGTATTAAGTGGGTTGAAATCTTCCTAGAAGTGATACAGGGTTGATGGAGGGACACGTCAAAATGCAATATTTTGGCACTTTAGCAAGCCGTTATTCATATTAAAAAGATGTATTGAATTCTCCATGTGGTCTATATTAAAGGGCACTTCATTTAATATAACAGGCTTTTAAAATTCAATATTGGTGCACAATTTCTACTTAAAATATCAGTGGGACGCAAAAGGCATTAATTTCATGGAACGACCCCTTTACCTTGTTCTGATAGGCCTCATCAGGGGTCATAGAGGTGCAAGCAGACACAGTGCTAAGGGACTATTTTTATGTAATACTTTTTTCCTTTCCTATAAAGTATTTATAGCACAATTCCTCACAGTTATAATAGGTGTGATGTATAATTTGTTGACATGGTAAATCATGAATTATATATGTTTCATAGGAAAACGCAGTATGCATTATACCTTATTGTATTACCTATCCTATACCACATATCTAATCAATCAATCAATCAAATGTATTTATAAAGCCCTTTTTACATCAGCAGATGTCACAAAGTGCTATACAGAAACCCAGCCTAAAACCCCAAACAGCAAGCAATGCAGATGTAGAAGCACGGTGGCTAGGAAAAACTCACTAGAAAGGCAGGTACCAAGGAAGAACCCTAGAGGAGAACAAGACTCTGAAGGGTGACCAGTCGTTTTCTGGTTGTGCTGGGTGGAGATAGTGCTTGGCCATTAAGGCCAGATCGTTCTTCAAGATGTTCAAACATTCATTGACGACCAGCATTCCCATTCTCTTTTTTTTCATATTTGTCAATGAAATCGATTATACTTAGAGATTTTCCTTCTCCACCTGTCCCTTGAGCAATGATAAAATATTGAAGTTCGGTAGGAATGGCAAAGACTTCAGGAAACCCTGGACATGCTGTATTTCCGTCTGGTGTTTCATCCTGATTTCAGATATATAGCTGCTTAGCTGCTGTAGTTGATCAATTTCAATTTAAACTACTTCTCATAGCTAATCTGTGGGATCTTTTGTTGCTTTTTCCCCCTGGAACTCCTCTGGAGACCTACATGGTTGTTCCATTATTTCTACATTTCTCCCAGAAGCATCAGCAGGTTGTCTGGTACCATCTACCAGACGGACAAATATGGAGGTCCACTATTTTCTTTCTGTCTCTTGGTGCTAGCTTCTTTTCCTGGATTTACTTACATTTTCCCATCCACCAGGAAGAATATAAGAAAGCAAAATACACCTGAGCATTTAATTGTATGGCAGACTTAATTCCTTTTTGTGTTGTTGCAATGTTTACTTTTGATTTAGAGACAGACATACATTTTTCACTTAAAAATTATAGGACAACTTATCACCTTTAATAAAATGTCAAACAAAACCAAAATAGCCCAGGGTCTATCTGATGTGCCTGTCATTGAATTATTCTGTAAAAGATAGATCTATTGAAAAAAGCTCACAAGGGACTGATAAGAGAGGGCATTTTTAAGATTAGAGGTTTTACGACAGGTCCTGCTCAACACTTTGGAGAATGAAAATAAATAAAGAATTTAGTCTGTGGGGAGAGGTTCACTTATAATGGCCCATCTTTCTTCAATTGAGGTGACTTAAATTTTGGGTCTGGCAGAATGAATAACTGTGGCAAAAAGTGCAGTCGGAAAGTATTCAGACCACTTGACTTTTTCCACATTTTGTTACATTACAGCTTTATTCTAAAATTATTAAATAGTTATTTCCCCTCATCAATCTACACATAATACCCCATAATGACAAAGAAAAAACATGTTTTTTTTAAAAAAGTATTAAAAGTACAGAACTAAATAAATATCACATTTATGTAAGTATTCAGACCCTTTACTCAGTACTTTGTTGAAGCACCTTTGGCAGCGATTACAGCCTTGAATCTTGGGTATGACACAACAAGCTTTGCACACCTGTATTTGGGGAGTTTCTCCCATTCTTCTCTGCAGATCCTCTCAAGCTCTGTCAGGTTGGATGGGGAGCGTCGCTGCACAAATATTTTGAGGTCTCTACAGAGATGTTTGATCGGGTTCAAATCCGGCTCTGGCTGGGCCACTCAAGGATTTAGAGACTTGTCCTGAAGCCATTCCTGCGTTGTCTTGGTGTGTGCTTAGGGTCGTTATTCTATTGGAAGGTGAACCTTTGTCCCAGTCTGAGGTCCTGAGCGCTCTGGAGCAGGTTTTCATCAAGAATCTATCTATACTTTGCTCCATTCATCTTTCCCTCGATCCTGACTAGTCTCCCAGTCCCTGTCACTGATAAACATCCCCACAGCATGATGCTGCCACCACCATGCTTTGCTGTAGGGATGGTGCAAGGTTTCCTCCAGACATGATGCTTGGCATTCAGGCTAAAGAGTTCAATCTTGGTTTCATCAGACCAAATAATCTTGTTTCTCATGGTCTGAGAGTCCTTTAGATTCCTTTTGGCAAACTCCAAGCGGGCTGTCATGTGCCTTTTACTGAGGAGTGGCTTCCGTCTGGCCACTCTACCATAAAGGCCTGATTGGTGGAATGGTGCAGAGATGGTTGTCTTTCTGGAAGGTTTTCCCATCTCCATGGAGGAACTCTGGAGCTCTGTCAGAGTGACCATCGGGTTCTTGGTCAACTCCCTGACCAAGGCCCTTCTCTCCCGATTGCTCAGTTTGTTCCGGCGGCCAGTTCTAGGGAGAGTCTTTGTGGTTCCAAACTTCTTCCTTTTAAGAATGGAGTTCTTGGGGACCTACAATGCTGCAGACACTTTTTGGTACCCTTCCCCAGATCTGTGCCTCGACACAATCCTGTCTCGGAATTCTACGGACAATTCCTTTCACCTCATGGTTTGGTTTTTGCTCTGACTTGTACTGTCAACTGTGGGACCTTATATAGACAAGTGTGTGCCTTTTCAAATCATGTGTAATCAATTTAATTTACCACAGATGGACTGGATGATCAATGGAAACAGGATGCACATGAGCTCAATTTCAAGTCTCATAGCAAAGGGTCTGAAAACTTATGTAAATAAGGTATCTGTTTTTTTGTTTTAATACATTTGCAAAAAATGTGCTTTGTCATTATGGAGTATTGTGTGTAGATTGATGTGGAAATGTTTTTATTTAATCCATTTCAGAATAAGGCTGCAACGTAACAAAATGTGGAAAAGGTCAAAGGGTGCACTCTATTCTGCCTGGAGTCTGCTTTTAGACTTGATCCCTCACAAATGGATGGTCCAATGAATGGTGGAGCAATATATTTTTGTTTAATATTAGACAAGCCAGTTATAGCTGCCTATTCATTTTACATGGGAGTTTGGACCAAAATGAACGTCTTATCTAAGAACCAAATATCTTCCAAGTAAAGTTGACAACAACTTAATTTAACGCCTGAGTAGAAGGTCTTTTTTGAACAGATAAGATATTTTTAGAAGATAACACAGAGATATACACAGATAGAGTGAGATCTAAAAACAGACAGAAAGTGTCCACTCATAGAAAAAAGCGTTCCAAAAGGGTTCTTCGACTGTCCCCATAGGATAACCGTTTTTGGTTCCAGGTAGAACCCGTTTTGGTTCTAGGTAGATACCTTTTGGGTTCTATGTAGAACCCTCTGTAGAAAGGGTTCTACACGAAACCGAAAAGGGTTGTACCAGCAAGTACTTGTGCACGTAACATTATAAACTTGAAACTTGAAACCCGGAACCAAAAAGGGTTCTTCAAAGGGTTCTCCTATGGGGACAGCCAAATAATCTTTTTTTCTAAGAGTGTAGAAAGAGAAATATGCCATGAACCTTACTCTTTTGAAGGTGTATATACCTCCCTGTACATTTCTGACTGCAAGTTTATGACAGGGATGACATGACCCTATGTCTGGCAGGTGCCATGAGACTCTCTCGGCCTGTAGGAAGGAATTTTAATGACTGTGATGGTAAAACCAGGTGTTACTGCTGCATCCCAATGTCCCAATAATCCACAGGCTCCTTGAGGCCAGGTGGAACTGGCCTGTACTCGGGTGAACTTTACTCTTTCTTCTTTGATGTAAAAAACGAGGCATATCTTAGTCTTATTCTACCCTCAATAATAATCCTTCCATGTGAGCCAGTTGGCTTCAACTGCTGTATAGGGTCTTGTCAATCAAAGACCAAAATATCTTTCTCTATCTCATGCCTCTCTCTTTTAATTGCCTTCAAGCCATTTGCCCCGTTAGTGTTTGTCCCCTCACAGATCCTCAAATAGCATAATGCACCAATCATATTTAATTTGTCAAATGTATCCTCTCTTCCTGTTTGCCTTCCTCTCATTCCACACAATCCCATTCTGTTTTTGTTTTTTCTCTCCAAGCGGAGTGTGTTCAGCATGTGTAAGTGTTGGGTCTACGACAGCTTGTCACCCGAGGCCATCCACTGCATATGTGACTGATCCTTGGGGAGGTGTGGTAGCATCCTCAGGCATGTGGCGGTGGTGGCATGACAAGCATGGAGACCCGTGGGTAGGTCAGTGGTACAGGCAGCTAGCTGTGCTCATACATGTCCGGGGTAATTCTGATAGTTGAGCACACACAGTGCAAACAGTTTGTGACATGTGTCCTATAAACATTACCATAAACCAACACAGAAGACCTTTACTGAGTGAAGTCTATATTGTCTTCCATCACATTTTCTTAGGAATGGAAAGAGAGACAGAGTGAGAGAGAGAGAGAGAGAGAGAGAGAGAGAGAGAGAGAGAGAGAGAGAGAGAGAGAGAGAGAGAGAGAGAGAGAGAGAGAGAGAGATGGATGGATGGATGGATGGATGGATGGATGGATGGATGGATGGATGGATGGATGGATGGATGGATGGATGGATGGATGGATGGATGGATGGATGGAGAAGGAAGGGGGGGAGGGAGACAGACAGACAGAGCGCAACAGGAAGTGACAGAGAGAAATAAAAGAGAGAGGAAGAGAGAGTGAGAAAGAGAGAGAGAGAGAGAGAGTGAGAGAGGTTGCAATTTGTCAAAGATAAATGAGGAGCAACATACAGTATGTAGAGTCTGTGGGTTTGTTATTGAAGATAATTATTTCAGATCTGAGTTGTGTAGCTAAAAAGTAGGTCACAACATCAAAATTGCTGCTTGAACATCACTCTGGAGTCAAGACGTTAACTGTGTGGTGAGTCAGCCAGAAAATGAGTGTGTCCGCTTAGACCAGTGGTCAGGGAGAGAGAAAAACTGAGGGTTTCTTTGCAAGTTACGGGCAAGTCTATGGGCCAAATGTCACCTTCCTTCTGAAATTAGATGTAAACACCTATGAAGTCGTGATTGGTACAAATTATCGACTAATTTGAGTACCGGAACAAAGTTCCTCGTTAGTTGTCGTATCCACTCCACAGTCTGTTGACAGTTGCTACAATACCAGTTATGTTACGTGCGTCTGTCCATGCGAGATTCAGCACTCGCTACTCGTTTCTACTCGTTGAGAGGGACATCTTTCTTTGGGGAGTGCCATCTTTCTTTTGAAAGTGCCATCTTTCTTTTGAGAATGTCATCTTTATTTTGAGTGCCATCTTTCTTTTGAGGGTGCCATCTTTCATTTGAGAGTGCCATCTTTCTTTTGAGAGTACCATCTTTCTTTTGAGAGTACCATCTTTATTTTGAGTGCCATCTTTCTTTTGAGGGTGCCATCTTTTGTTTGAGGGTGCCATCTTTCATTTGAGAGTGCCATCTTTCTTTTGAGGGTGCCATCTTTTGTTTGAGAGTGCCATCTTTCGTTTGAGTGTGCCATCTTTCGTTTGAGAGTGCCATCTTTCTTTTGAGAGTGCCATCTTTATTTTGAGTGCCATCTTTCTTTTGAGGGTGCCATCTTTTGTTTGAGGGTGCCATCTTTCATTTGAGAGTGCCATCTTTCTTTTGAGGGTGCCATCTTTCGTTTGAGAGTTTCATCTTTCGTTTGAGTGTGCCATCTTTCGTTTGAGAGTGCCATCTTTCGTTTGAGGGTGCCATCTTTCATTTGAGGGTGCCATCTTTCATTTGAGAGTGCCATCTTTCTTTTGAGAGTGCCATCTTTCTTTTGAGAGTGCCATCTTTCATTTGAGAGTGCCATCTTTCTTTTGAGAATGCCATCTTTCGTTTGAGAGTGCCATCTTTCGTTTGAGGGTGCCATCTTTCGTTTGAGGGTGCCATCATTCATTTGAGAGTGCCATCTTTCTTCTGAGAGTGCCATCTTTATTTTGAGAGTGCCATCTTTCTTTTGAGAATGCCATCTTTCTTTTGAGTGCCATCTTACTTTTGAGGGTGCCATCTTTCTTTTTAAAGTGCCATCTTTCTTTTGAAAGTGCCATCTTTCTTTTGAGAATGCCATCTTTATTTTGAGTGCCATCTTTCTTTTGAGGGTGCCATCTTTCATTTGAGAGTGCCATCTTTCTTTTGAGAGTACCATCTTTCTTTTGAGAGTACCATCTTTATTTTGAGTGCCATCTTTCTTTTGAGGGTGCCATCTTTTGTTTGAGGGTGCCATCTTTCATTTGAGAGTGCCATCTTTCTTTTGAGGGTGCCATCTTTTGTTTGAGAGTGCCATCTTTCGTTTGAGTGTGCCATCTTTCGTTTGAGAGTGCCATCTTTCTTTTGAGAGTGCCATCTTTATTTTGAGTGCCATCTTTCTTTTGAGGGTGCCATCTTTTGTTTGAGGGTGCCATCTTTCATTTGAGAGTGCCATCTTTCTTTTGAGGGTGCCATCTTTCGTTTGAGAGTTTCATCTTTCGTTTGAGTGTGCCATCTTTCGTTTGAGAGTGCCATCTTTCGTTTGAGGGTGCCATCTTTCATTTGAGGGTGCCATCTTTCATTTGAGAGTGCCATCTTTCTTTTGAGAGTGCCATCTTTCTTTTGAGAGTGCCATCTTTCATTTGAGAGTGCCATCTTTCTTTTGAGAATGCCATCTTTCGTTTGAGAGTGCCATCTTTCGTTTGAGGGTGCCATCTTTCGTTTGAGGGTGCCATCATTCATTTGAGAGTGCCATCTTTCTTCTGAGAGTGCCATCTTTATTTTGAGAGTGCCATCTTTCTTTTGAGAATGCCATCTTTCTTTTGAGTGCCATCTTACTTTTGAGGGTGCCATCTTTCTTTTTAAAGTGCCATCTTTCTTTTGAGAGTGCCATCTTTCTTTTCAGTGCCATCTTTTTTTTGAGCGTGCCATCTTTCTTTTTAAAGTGTCATTTTTCTTTTGAGAGTGCCATCTTTCTTTTTAAAGTGCCATCTTTCTTTTGAGAGTGCCATCTTTCTTTTAAGGGTGCAATCTTTCTTTTGAGGGTGTCATCTTTATTTTGAAAGTGCCATCTTTCTTTTGAGGGTGCCAACTTTCTTCTGAGGGTGTCATCTTTCTTTTGATGGTGCCATATTTCTTTTGAGAGTGCCATTTTTCTTTTGAGAGTGCCATTTTTCTTTTGAGAGTGCCATAATACCATGGCCTTTTAGCTTAATGTAAAACTTTCGGTTTTGTTGATATCTGCACCTGTAACTATTGCATTCCATTCTACAGTGTAAGTAATGAGGAAGGGAAATGGCATCTGCTAAGGCTCTGACTTATATTCACTGAGTCTGATAAAGATGTTATTCGGTTGGTTGTAAGTTGCCATTCCCTCCCTGAAATATTTGCATTCTCATCCTAGCACAGCTTGATATGACATGACAGTGATGAATGCCTCGTTCGAATGGAGACTAATGGTAATGTAATGAAAATTAAGTGCAAATACAGGACAATTATGATGATTTATGAGGGTTTGTGTTTGTGGCTGACACCAAGGTGGGGAACAATGGGTTATGTACCATGTGTATAGATTTTCCTGTCTATTAACATCTGTTTTGGAGCATTATATCTACTAGCTAACTGTAGACCAACATGGGGTGGGAAAAATAATCTCTTATGATAAACACAAGATAAAAAAGGATGGTCTCCTTCATAATGTCTGTTCTATATATATCATAGGTTCTATTGTGAGGCGGGTGCTTTAACACCCAAGACAGTGAGAAATCTACAGTATTTCCTTAACTTCACCATGGTAGATAGCCAGATCCTGTGTTGCAAATACATTGCAGCAGAGTCACAGGGATGGACAAGAGTGTAATATTACATGACATACTAAATATTGTGAAGAGCATATGAATATGCTCTAATTGAGGGTTACCATGGTGAAATGGAGCTGAGCGAGTTAGGGATATGGAGTTATTAATATCTGCCATCAGTCATCATTCCCACCAGTTATCAGTCTCAGTTAGCAATGCTTGCCACAAGCACTCATGCAATTATGCATATTGTGGAGAAAATAAGACAGAGAAAACATTTATGTTGAATAAAAGTGGTTTAAGGGTGCCATAACAAGGTATTAACCATTATAAAATGGGTTGTTTGGATTCTGATTGATTGATAGCAGGGAGTTATTCACTACATTCCCCGGGTAATGCCTGTTAACAGTTCCATTTGAATTACCAATGCGCATCCACTGTCCCACAGCCCAGCCACGCAATTCATAAACTTCATCTCCCCTGAGAAAAATTGTCTAGACATTATTTCCCCATGCTACTAGCCCAGCATTTTGGTTTTTGCAATCTCCACCATGTCATAGAGAATGAATGTGATGAGACTGACAGCTTCTCTGAGTCAGGCGAATTCATTTATCAGGATCATTATTTTGGATAGATCCAAAGAAATGGCTGTAATTTCAGCTGCTTGATGTGATTTGTTGTTAGATTTAGTTGGCTAGCTAGCAAAGGAGTGAGTGTGTTATATTTAGGAGAAGTAGCTAGCCTAGATAACAACCTTTTTTGATTAAAACGGATGACCAGGTCATTTGAATAGCAACTATTCCTATCGAATGGACGACCAGCTAGCAATTTCCAAATCTCAGAAATAACAACTTATCACGGCTCAGGCCAGATGCAGACACTGGAGGCGGATTGTACGAGTCTCAGAGTTTATTAAAATACAAGGGGCAGGCAAAGAGTCGTAATCCAAATAAGAGTCAGGCAGGTACCGAATGGCAGGCAGGATCATGGTCAGGACAGGCAGAAAGGTCAGAACTGGGAAGACTAGGAAAAACGAAAACTAGAGCACAGGAAACACAGGAACACGCTGGTAGGACTTGACAGGACAAGGCGAACTGGCAACAGACCGACAGTGAACACAGGTATAAATACACAGGGGATAATGGGGGGAGATGGGAGACACTTGGTGAGGGGTGGAGACAAGCACAAAGACAGTTGAAACAGAGCAGGGTGTGACACAACTGTCTTTTGCCCAGTCTATATCGTATGGTGGAAGGATGAAATAAAATTAACGTTTAATTAAAACATGTCATTCATATTTTTTTTATAGATGTTGGAAAACATTTAATAAAATGAATAGGCCCTCGAAACATGGGAATTAATGTGATTAATACCCTCTTAAGGGCTGTTTCACTGGCCCTTCGCTTTACGTCAGGCCTAAGAACAGCCCTTAGTCACAATAACCCCCCGGTTCTCATGCCTTATTGCTTAAAAACATTTTGCTCTGATGTACATATTGTCTCTGTCACGATATAGCCTGTACCATATTACTCTCCATGTATTTAATTTATAATTTACAACACAATCATATAACGTTAACAATGAGAGAGAGAGAGAGAGAAAGAGAGAGAGAGAGAGAGAGAGAGAGAGAGAGAGAGAGAGAGAGAGAGAGAGAGAGAGAGAGAGAGAGAGAGAGAGAGAGAGAGAGAGAGAGAGAGAGAGAGAGAGAGAGAGATCTTTACTATTTATGGTGGAGGAACTAGATAGAATAGTAAAGAAATAAAGGGCTGCAACAATGCCATGGCATACTATTTAATATGTCCAACCAAGAAACTGAGAGTAAACAGTGTTATACGGTACCCCCAAGCCATTGTATGCTGACTGGTATTAAATTGGATCTATTGCATTGCGTTCTCGTCAGATGGACACCTCTTAATTTCAAATGAATGGCTTTTCAGTCTACCGTGATACATCCCTTCAATGTACTTATTTCAGTTCTAGGGTTATGAATCCCCCCTTTCCTTAAACAGATTAAGATTTATCACTGGTGTAAAGCACGTTCAGTTATCCCAATCAAAGTGGATTGCTGTACCTTTGGGAGACACTTCATCCTTTGATATGCTGTATTCTTCACTTAGCAAGCCTGTACAGCATTCTTGCTGGATGAGTTGTCCAACGAGCTGTGAGTACCCAAACGCAACACACACTGCCTGCCCATCTCTGTGTTCCACATCAATCTGTCCCTCCTCTGCTCACGTCTGTTGAGGAGACGCATGAGAGACCACCCCATCGGCTGTTCCCACATTAAAGCGCACACGCCAGCTCCCATCCGTGTCACACGCCAGCCCTGACAGCCACATGCAGACCAATTTTAAAGATTGGCAAACGCACGTCAGTTTTGAACCTGACAATCATTTTGGATGATGGACTAAAATGGGGGGAGGGGAGTAGTATGGATCCTATTGAAGGATGAGGCTATAAAAGGGAGCTTAAATCATGTCTGTGTTGGAGGAGCCAGATGCTAATGCATCATTGAGAAGGGAAGGCTGTGAGGCTGTAGCCATCTGTGATGAAAGCAAATGTACTTTATCTTCATCCCACCAAAAAAAGCATGTATTAAAAGCAGGAGGAAATCTGTGATGCAGGCATATCAAATGTATATCATAGAAGTGCTATAAACTTCTCATGACACTCTTTTCGCACAAACACAAATATCTATAGATTGAGAGGCTGTGTTAGTAATTCATGGAACAGGGAACAGGGAGATGAAGGATCTAAATTGATCATCCTGTTGTTGCAGGAAATGCAAACTTGAAGTGTATTCGAGGTTTAAAAATGCTTCTAAAGTTTGTAGTTTCCACTTTCAGACTTGATTTGCCCTAACAAAAAATGTATCAACCCCGACAGAAATGTCCAAATAATTTACATTTCCTGTTGCTGCAGGATTATTTTCATGCTGTGAGAAACGGGTCAAATTAAGATCTTACATCTGTACGTGACACCTCCAGAACCTTAGTTCTTTTTCAGGTTGTGAAATTCATCAGTCAACTTTCCAAACACTATTGAGCATACACATCTGACAATAATCTCTAGCCAGATATGCTATCATTAAATTACAATCTGTTTTATTTTTGCCCTTTTCTTCAGTGTGGCCCATGGGAAATGAATGTTTGATTTGAATGCTGTAACGTTGTTTCTACTTCATTTCAATAACAAAAAATTCTGTGTGATGAAGTCGAAAACCGGATTTGCTAAAAGTCGTCAATGTAAGAAAATGTCCCCTTTTTTACCCCAACTTTTAGTCTAAATCCAATGACAGGGTGACATGTTTTGTTGATTTCACATTGAATTCAAGTAAAGTTGACAACTCAACCAAATGTAAATCAAAACTTGATGTTGAACTGACGTCTGTGCCCAGTGGGTATGCTCTCTATTCAGTTAAATGAATATATGCATATAATAAAAGCAATCAGTCTTGAAGCAGACATTATTGTCTCTTCTCATTTCCATACTTCATGACCTTGAGGCAAAGATGTCAAATGTATTTCAGTGCATGAAATCATTGATTCCCTGATTCTCTCATTTAATAACATGAAACTGCAAATGTACTATTATAGAGAAACTCTACTAACTGGGATTACTTAAAAAAAAAAAGTCCTTCTATATCGCTTCAAGCTTGATTAAAGCCTAAAATACAAGTCATGTTTTATCCTAATGTCGTGTTACATATTTTGGGTTATTCAATGAGATGTATTGCTAATGACCTTACCTTTCAATAAGATAATCTGATACTTTCACATTGGTATTCTGAACACTCATGCCTTTGCTACTTTTGAGCTAACATCTACTGTCAAGAGCAGTTTGCGTTCAACTCTGTCAAAAGGGTTCTGCGACCAGTACAACCATGTCGGAGAAATGTACTCTAGCTTAGGCAGCAAGTGACCTTTCAGAGTTTGCCATCCATGATAGTCATTAAACATATCTCATAATGTAGTTTTAAGGCCTCACTGACTCAGTATCGTAATTGGTTTGTTCATGTCTAGCTAGATCTCTATACAATCAAATACTGAAGAAAAACCAAGATAGATCACCAGCCTTTTTTAAACAATGGGAATGGTTATTATATGGTTGGATGGACCAAATGAAGGCTTGGGCCCTTTCACATGCTGCTATTGGTCAATTAAATATCTGAATAAATGTATATTGATAAAGATTCACCACTGCAAAGTGTATACCACTGATATAGATTCTCACATTTCACATGTTATCTGGTATCGCGGTATATCAGACTACGCTATTGAGCACAGTTAAGGCTGATTAAAGTCATGTCTCTGTCCCGCCTCTTCTCACCTTGCCATATCAACGGTAACTGAGACCCCTGAGTGCCTGTTGGAGTGCCAACAGGGATAGGTCACACCACACCGTCTTCCAAGGACCCCTGAAGTGTTCATGCATTTTCCTGATGGTACAGCTTTGGTGCCTAACTCCATCCCTCTCCATATAATGGCGTAGGGTCTTTCTATAAATAACGTGGCCAATGTGTGAAATTGGGATCAACATTTCAAAATGGTTTGAAACAACAACAAAAATGTTATGCAGTTCCACATGTATAGGCCTACTTAGAGGAATATGTGCAAATTGTCTCAGAACTCCACCTACACAACAACATAGGACTATACATCCTTTAAGCAGGGTTCATACAGACATTGGCAAGTCAAATTCAGGACTTTCAAGGACTTTTTCAAGCACTTAATTGTAATTTTCAAGGACCTCAATGTTATACAATTGTATCATTTATATAATTGTAGATATAGGGCCTAATATAGAACCCCCCCCCCAAAAAAAGTATACAAAATAAAAGTAGGCTGTTATCACTTTAAGAATAATGCATTTCTTAGGTCTTTCCAATGCATTGATATTCAAATGATTATTACATTCTAAAACATGTGAGAATAAAGTGGACTTCCCTGACTAAATAGTCCCATGTGGCTCAGTTGGTAGCGCATGGTGCTTGCAATGCCAAGGTTCTGGGTTTGATTCCCAAGGGGGACCAGTACAAACGGGGAAAAAAGTATAACAATTTATGAAGTCGCTCTGGATAAGAGTGTGATGAATGTCTAAAATGTAAATAAATTGGATACGTGCATGATGATTTTTCTGTAGCCTATATGGCCGACGTAGGCACACATAATAAAGCCATGAATAGTGGTAGCATGAATCTCACCATCACTGTTTTTATTATGAGAAAGCAACCAAAAACCAGGTTCCTTTTGTAATGGAAGGATGTGAATGGAAAGTTGAAGCCAACATTAGATGTTGTCGTCCTCATAATAACCGCACATGGTTTTACCTCAACAATTGAACTTGTGGGAAACAAACGAAAGTGTTCACATCTCTCACAAAAACGGATCGAAAATTAAATTAAGGATAACTATAAGGGAGCAGGAGAACTTAAAAATTGGCTGCAATAATTACAAGGTATTTTCAAGGGGCCTACTTGAATTTCTGAGCTCCAAATTCAAGTAGGCTACTTCAAACCCCTTGTATTGTTTAAAATTACAGGTGTAACATGGAAAACAAAATGTATTAGTCATGTTATATCATTGCCAGATCATGGTGTGAATAAGCCCACAAGGCTATGTAATTTGTTGTCATTATATCCAGAATAATTAATAGGAATAGTGTTGGGCACAGTAGATTCTGTGTCCAATCCGAGGCACAAAAACATAAGAAAATGTAAACTCATTACCCTGATGCGTTCTCTATTAATCTAAGGAGACCCTACTGTAAATCAAGAAGACAACAACAGAGCAAAAACCAAGCCATGATTTCGAAGGTATTGTCCCTAGAGCTCTGAGACAGGATTGTGTCGAGGCACAGATCTGGCCTAAGCTAAGTAGTAACATTAACATGATGTCTTCTAATTGCAGTCGCTGTACTCATAATATACAGGAGAACGATCGCCTTACGGCGAGAATAGCTGTGCTACAAGCCCAGCTTCAGACGCAATCGTTAGGCAAGGGTAATTTCAGTGTAGGAAAGGAAGAAACAGCGTCTGTGCCACCAGTAAGTACAGATAGTAACGTTAGTATAAATCCCCCCGCACAGTCCCCGCAGCCGGACAACTTTCTCATGGCTTCTGGAGGGAAATGCTGTTGGAATGCTCAACCGGTGTCGCTCATTCAGCCGACAGAAACTTTCAACCGGTTCTCCCCATTATGTAGCGAGTCGGAGTCTGAGTCTGAGTCTTCTCTTGTCTCTACTCCTCCCGTTACGGGGTCTGAGACGCCGAAGGCTCCCACCATTAGCTCTGACAAATTGAAAACCCTAGTCATTGGCGACTCCATTACCCGCAGTATTAGACTTAAAGCGAATCACCCAGCGATCATACACTGTTTACCAGGGGGCAGGGCTACCGACGTTAAGGCTAATCTAAAGATGGTGCTGGCTAAAGCTAAATCTGGCGAGTGTAGAGAGTATAGAGATATTGTTATCCACGTCGGCACCAACGATGTTAGGATGAAACAGTCAGAGGTCACCAAGTGCAACATAGCTTCAGCGTGTAAATCAGCTAGAAAGATGTGTCGGCATCGAGTAATTGTCTCTGGCCCCCTCCCAGTTAGGGGGAGTGACGAGCTCTACAGCAGAGTCTCAGCACTCAATCGCTGGTTGAAAACTGTTTTCTGCCCCTCCCAAAAGATAGAATTTGTAGATAATTGGCCCTCTTTCTGGGACTCACCCACAAACAGGACCAAGCCTGACCTGCTGAGGAGTGACGGACTCCATCCTAGCTGGAGGGGTGCTCTCATCTTATCTACCAACATAGATAGGGCTCTAACTCCTCTAGCCCCACAATGAAATAGGGTGCAGGCCAGGCAGCAGGCTGTTAGCCAACCTGCCAGCTTAGTGGAGTCTGCCAATAGCACAGTCAGTGTAGTCAGCTCAGCCATACCCATTGAGACTGTGTCTGTGCCTCGACCTAGGTTGGGCAAAACTAAACATGGCGGTGTTCGCCTTAGCAATCTTATTAGGATAAAGACCTCCTCCATTCCTGCCATTATTGAAAGAGATCGTGATACCTCACATCTCAAAATAGGGTTACTTAATGTTAGATCCCTCACTTCAAAGGCAGTCATAGTCAATGAACTAATCACTGATCATAATCTTGATGTGATTGGCCTGACTGAAACATGGCTTAAGCCTGATGAATTTACTGTGTTAAATGAGGCCTCACCTCCTGGTTACACTAGTGACCATATCCCCCGTGCATCCCGCAAAGGCGGAGGTGTTGCTAACATTTACGATAGCAAATTTCAATTTACAAAAAAAAAAATGGCGTTTTCGTCTTTTGAGCTTCTAGTCATGAAATCTATGCAGCCTACTCAATCACTTTTTATAGCTACTGTTTACAGGCCTCCTGGGCCATATACAGCCTTCCTCTCTGAGTTTCCTGAATTCCTATCAGACCTTGTAGTCATAGCAGATCATATTCTAATTTTTGGTGATTTTAATATTCACATGGAGAAGTCCACAGACCCACTCCAAAAGTCTTTCGGAGCCATTATCGACTCAGTGGGTTTTGTCCAACATGTCTCTGGACCTACTCACTGCCACAGTCATACTCTGGACCTAGTTTTGTCCCATGGAATAAATGTTGTAGATCTTAATGTTTTTCCACATAATCCTGGACTATCGGACCACCATTTTATTACGTTTGCAATCGCAACAAATAATCTGCTCAGACCCCAACCAAGGAGCATCAAAAGTCGTGCTATAAATTCTCAGACAACACAAAAATTCCTTGATGCCCTTCCAGACTCCTTCTGCCTACCCAAGGACGTCAGAGGACAAAAATCAGTTAACCACCTAACTGAGGAACTCAATTTAACCTTGCGCAATACCCTAGATGCAGTTGCACCCCTAAAAACGAAAAACATTTGTCATAAGAAACTAGCTCCCTGGTATACAGAAAATACCCGAGCTTTGAAGCAAGCTTCCAGGAAATTGGAACGGAAATGGCGCCACACCAAACTGGAAGTCTTCCGACTAGCTTGGAAAGACAGTACCGTGCAGTACCGAAGAGCCCTCACTGCTGCTCGATCATCCTACTTTTCCAACTTAATCGAGGAAAATAAGAACAATCCAAAATTTCTTTTTGATACTGTTGCGAAACTAACTAAAAAGCAGCATTCCCCAAGAGAGGATGGCTTTCACTTCAGCAGTAATAAATTCATGAACTTCTTTGAGGAAAAGATCATGACCATTAGAAAGCAAATTACGGACTCCTCTTTGAATCTGCGTATTCCTCCAGGGCTTAGCTGTCCTGGATCTGCACAGCTCTGCGAGGGCCTGGGATCGGGAGAGACACTTAAGTGTTTTAGTACTATATCTCTTGACACAATGATGAAAATAATCATGGCCTCTAAACCTTCAAGCTGCATACTGGATCCTATTCCTACTAAACTGCTGAAGGAGCTGCTTCCTGTGCTTGGCCCTCCTATGTTGAACATAATAAACAGCTCTCTATCCACCGGATGTGTACCAAACTCACTAAAAGTGGCAGTGATAAAGCCTCTCTTGAAAAAGCCAAACCTTGACCCGGAAAATATAAAAAACTATCGGCCTATATCGAATCTTCCATTCCTCTCAAAGATTTTAGAAAAAGCTGTTGCGCAGCAACTCACTGCCTTTCTGAAGACAAATAATGTATACGAAATGCTTCAGTCTGGTTTTAGACCCCATCATAGCACTGAGACTGCACTTGTGAAGGTGGTAAATGACCTTTTAATGGCGTCAGACCGAGGCTCTGCATCTGTCCTCGTGCTACTAGACCTTAGTGCTGCCTTTGACACCATCGATCACCACATTCTTTTGGAGAGACTGGAAACCCAAATTGGTCTACACGGACAAGTTCTGGCCTGGTTTAGATCTTACCTGTCGGAAAGATATCAGTTTGTCTCTGTGAATGGTCTGTCCTCTGACAAATCAACTGTACATTTCGGTGTTCCTCAAGGTTCCGTTTTAGGACCACTATTGTTTTCACTATATATTTTACCTCTTGGGGATGTTATTCGAAAACATAATGTTAACTTTCACTGCTATGCGGATGACACACAGCTGTACATTTCAATGAAACATGGTGAAGCCCCAAAATTGCCCTCGCTAGAAGCCTGTGTTTCAGAGATAAGGAAGTGGATGGCTGAAAACTTTCTACTTTTAAACTCGGACAAAACAGAGATGCTTGTTCTAGGTCCCAAGAAACAAAGAGATCTTCTGTTAAATCTGACAATTCATCTTGATGGTTGTAAAGTCGTCTCAAATAAAACTGTGAAGGACCTCGGCGTTACTCTTGACCCTGATCTCTCTTTTGACGAACATATCAAGACTGTTTCAAGGACAGCTTTTTTCCATCTACGTAACATTGCAAAAATCAGAAATTTTCTGTCCAAAAATGATGCAGAAAAATTAATCCATGCATTTGTTACTTCTAGGTTAGACTACTGCAATGCTCTACTTTCCGGCTACCCGGATAAAGCACTAAATAAACTTCAGTTAGTGCTAAATACGGCTGCTAGAATCCTGACTAGAACCAAGAAATTTGATCATATTACTCCAGTGCTAGCTTCCCTACACTGGCTTCCTGTTAAGGCAAGGGCTGATTTCAAGGTTTTACTGTTAACCTATAAAGCGTTACATGGGCTTGCTCCTACCTATCTTTCCGAGTTGGTCCTGCCGTACATACCAATACGTACGCTACGGTCACAAGACGCAGGCCTCCTAATTGTCCCTAGAATTTCTAAGCAAACAGCGGGAGGCAGGGCTTTCTCCTATAGATCTCCATTTTTATGGAACAGTCTGCCTACCCATGTGAGAGACGCAGACTCGGTCTCAACCTTTAAGTCTTTACTGAAGACTTATCTCTTCAGTAGGTCATATGATTGAGTGTAGTCTGGCCCAGGAGTGTGAAGGTGAACGGAAAGGCTCTGGAGCAACGAACCGCCCTTGCTGTCTCTGCCAGGCCGGTTCCCCTCTCTCCACTGGGATTCTCTGCCTCTAACCCTGTTACAGGGGCTGAGTCACTGGCTTGCTGGTGCTCTTTCATGCCGTCCCTAGGAGGGGTGCGTCACTTGAGTGGGTTGAGTTACTGACGTGATCTTCCTGTCTGGGTTGGCGCCCCCCCTTGGTTTGTGCTGTGGTGGAGACCTTTGTGGGCTATACTCGGCCTTGTCTCAGGATTGTAAGTTGGTGGTTGAGGATTTCCCTTTAGTGGTGCGGGGGCTGTGCTTTGGCAAAGTGGGTGGGGTTATATCCTTCCTATTTGGCCCTGTCCGGGGGTTTCTTCGGATGGGGCCACAGTGTCTCCTGACCGCTCCTGTCTCAGCCTCCAGTATTTATGCTGCAGTAGTTTGTGTCGGGGGGCTAGGGTCAGTTGGTTACCTGGAGTACTTCTCCTGTCTTATCCAGTGTCCTGTGTGAATTTAAGTATGCTCTCTCTAATTCTCTCGTTCTCTCTTTCTCTCTGAGAACCTGAGCCCTAGGACCATACGTCAGGACTACCGGGCATGATGACACCTTGCTGTCCCCAGTCCGCCTGGCCTTGCTGCTATTCCAGTTTCAACTGTTCTGCCTGCGGTTACGGAACCCCTACCTGTCCCAGACCTGCTGTTTTCAACTCTTAATGATCGGCTATGAAAAGCCAACTGAGATTTATTCCTGATTATTATTTGACCATGCTTGTCATTTATGAACATTTTGAAAATCTTGGCTCTCTCTAATTTTCTCCTTCTCTCTTTCTTTCTCTCGGAGGACCTGAGCCCTAGGACCATACGTCGGGACTACCGGCCGTGGTGACTCCTTGCTGTCCCCAGTCCGCCTGGCCTTGCTGCTATTCCAGTTTCAACTGTTCTGCCTGCGGTTATGGAACCCCTACCTGTCCCAGACCTGCTGTTTTCAACTCTTAATGATAGGCTATGAAAAGCCAACTGAGATTTATTCCTGATTATTATTTGACCATGCTTGTCATTTATGGAAATTTTGAAAATCTTGGCTCTCTCTAATTTTCTCCTTCTCTCTTTCTTTCTCTCGGAGGACCTGGGCCCTAGGACCATGCGTCGGGACTGCCGCCCGTGGTGACTCCTTGCTGTCCCCAGTCCGCCTGGCCTTGCTGCTATTCCAGTTTCAGCTGTTCTGCCTGCGGTTATGGAACCGCCACCTGTCCCAGACCTGTTGTTTTTCAACTCTTGATGATCGGCTATGAAAAGCCAACTGAAAATTATTCATGATTATTATTTGACCATGCTTGTCACTTATGAACATTTTTGAACATCTTGGCATAGTTCTGTTATAATCTCCACCCGGCACAGCCAGAAGAGGACTGGCCACCCCTCATAGCCTGGTTCCTCTCTAGGTTTCTTCCTAGGTTTTGGCCTTTCTAGGGAGTTATTCCTAGCCACCGTGCTTCTACACCTGCATTACTAGCTGTTTGGGGTTTTAGGCTGGGTGTCTGTACAGCACTTCGAGATATTAGCTGATGTACGAAGGGCTATATAAAATAAAATTGATTGATTGATTGATTGATGATCAACATCAATTTGGTAAGAATATTAGCAGTGGTGACTTAAGCATGTAAATCACGGTGGGGTAAACTCAACCAATTTTTTTAGATGCATGCCAGCAAAGCCAATTCCCAACACTAAACCATAGACCTACATTAATTGCACTATAACAGTGACAAACGGTGCCCACAAACTGTTAGGGCCTACATAAAGCTATCTCGACAGCAGAGCTTTCCTTTCAGCACCATGGAGTGAATCCTTCCAACGCTACACCTGGCTATCAGCGAAGCCTCATATGGCAGCGAATCAGTTCATTCAGCCTCATTTAATGCCTTTTTAAAAAACGTAGAAGATATGGCTGACGTGCTTTAAAAAATCCTTGTGGATTTGTGTAAGTTGATAAGAACCGCATTCTCCTTCGACATAAGTTTTGACTTTTGAACTACACATTATAACATTTACAGCGCATTCGGAAAGTATTCAGACCCCTTGACTTTTTCCACATTTTGTTACATTATGTCCTTATTCTAAAATGGATGAATTATTTTTCCCCCCCTCATAAATCTAAAAACAATACACCTAATGACAAAGCAAAAACAGGTGTTGTCCTATTAGAATGGGGCGAAGGTTACCCTTCCGAGGTCCTGAGCACCCTGGAGCAGGATTTCATCAAGGATCTCTCTGTACTTTGCTCCGTTCATCTTTCCCTGTCGCTGAAAAACATCCCCACAGCATGAGGTTGCCACCACCATGCTACACCGTAGGCATGGCGCCAGGTTTCCTCCAGACGTGATGCTTGGCATTCAGGCCAAAGAGTTCAATCTTGTTTTCATCAGACCAGAGAATTGTGTTTCCCATGGTCTGAGAGTACTTTAGGTGCCTCTTGGCAAACTCCAAGCGGGCTGTCATATGTCTTTTACTGAGGAGTGGCTTCCGTCTGGCCACTCTACAATAAAGGCCTATGTGAGAATCCTGTTCATTGACTACAGCCCAGCGTTCAACACCATAGTGCCCACAAAGCTCATCACTAAGCTAAGGACCCTGGGACTAAACACCTCCCTCTGCAATTGGATCCTGGACTTCCTTATGGGCCGCCCCCAGGTGGAAAGGGTAGGCAATAACACATCTGCCACGCTGATCGTCAACACTGGGGCCCCTCAGGGGTGCATGCTTAGTCCCCTCCTGTACTTCCTATTCACCCACAACTGCGTGGTCAAGCACAACTCCAACACCATCATTAAGTTTGCTGACGACACAACAGTGGTAGGCCTGATCACCGACAATGATGAGACAGCCTTTTGGGAGGAGGTCAGAGACTTGGCAGTGTGGTGCCAGAACAACAACCTCTCCCTCAATGTGAGCAAGACAAAGGAGCTGATCATAGACTAGAAAAAGGAAGGCTGAACAGGTCCCCATTAACATCGACGGGGCTGAAGTGGAGCAGGTCAAAAGTTTCAAGTTCCCTGGTGTCCACATCACCAAAGAACTATCCTGGTTCAAACACACCAAGGCAGTTGTGAAGAGGGCACGACAACACCTTTTCACCCTCAGGAGACTGAAAAGATTTGTCATGGGTCCCCAGAGCCTCAAAAAGTTCTACAGCTACACCATCGAGAGCATCCTGACCGGTTGCATCATCGCCTGGTATGGCAACTGCTCGGCATCTGACCGTAAGACTCCAGTCACCCAAGTCATAGATTGTTCTCTCTGCTAACGCACGGCAAGCGGTACCGGAGCACCAAGTCTAGGACCAAAAGGCTCCTTAACAGCTTCTACCCACCAAGCCATAAGACTGCTGAACAATTAATCAAATGGCCACCCAGACGACTATTTACATTGACCCCCCCCCCCCCTTTGTTTTACACAACTGCTACTCGCTGTTTTTATCTATGCATAGTCACTTTACAAATTACCTTGACTAACCTGTACCCCCGCACACTGACTCGTTACTGGTACCCCCTGTACATAGGCTTGTTATTGTTATGTCATTTTCTTGTGATACTTTTAGATTTGTAGATTTTTTTTATTTGATTTGGTGGTGTGCTGCAGAGATGGTTGTCCTTCTGGAAGATTCTCCCATCTCCACAGATGAACTCTGGAGATCTGTCAGCATGACCATCAAGTTCTTGGTCACCTCCCTGACCAAGGCCCTTCTCCCCCGATTGTTCAGTTTGGCCGGGCGGCCAGCTCTAGTAAGAGTCTTGCTGGTTTCAAACTTCTTCCATTTAACAATGATGGCCACTGAATTCTTGGGGAACTTCAATACTGCAATTCCTTCAACCTGATGGCTTGGTTATTGCTCTGACATTAACTGTCAACTGTGGGACCTTATATAGACAGGTGTGTGCTTTTCCAAATCATGTCCAATCGATTGAATTTACCACAGGTGGACTCCCAATGAAGTTGTAGAAACATCTCAAGGATGATCAATGGAAACATGATGCACCTGAGCTCAATTTTGAGTCTCATAGCAAAGGGTATGAATATTTATGTAAATAAGGTATCTGTTTTTTATTTTTAATACATTTGCAAAACAAAAATGAAAACTGTTTTCACTTTGTTATTATGGGGTATTGTGTGAAGATTAATGAGGAATACAAATTATTTAATCAATTTTAGAACAAGGCTGTAACGTAACAAAATGTTGAAAAAGTCAAGGGGTCTGAATACTTTCCGAATGCACTGTAAATGAAACTGCAAATGCATGGTGTTGTCTTAAATACAAGGAGTGAAGTGTTACAATTTACCACATAGTCTGGGTTAGTTGTAACAGTGCTTGGGGTGAATTGTAACAGAATGAAAAAGTGAATAAATCATGTAACTAATTATTGAGACCATGATAGCAACATGGCCATGTTTAACATTTTGTTTGGCTGAAATAATTATAAACTAAACACCTGTATGTGTGTGTGTGTGTGTGTGTGTGTGTGTGTGTGTGTGTGTGTGTGTGTGTGTGTGTGTGTGTGTGTGTGTGTGTGTGTGTGTGTGTGTGTGTGTGTGTGTGTGTGTGTGTGTGTGTGTGTGTGTGTATTTTATTACACAGTATGCCTACACATTGATAGGCATTATAAAAAAAAAATCAAGAAAATGCACTGATGCATTTACCATTCTCGGACTGGAAACGTTGTTTGCAGAGTTTACGACCTCATTTTCAAGTCCTTGTTTAAAAAATAACTATATTTTGGAGAAACCAAAACCCCACCATTGCCTCATGGGTCTCCCGGTCACAACCAGCACGGGTATCAAACCAGCATCTGTAGCAACACAGTTTGCACTACGATGCAGTGTCTTAGACTGCTGCGCCACTTGGGAGGCCCCACCCTCTTAAGGATCCTCCACTTTTCTAACCGCCTGTAGCTCAGGCCCTGAAGCAAGGATCTGCATATTCTTGATACCATTTTAACGGAAACACTTTGAAGTTTGAGGAAATGTGAAATTAATGTAGGAGAATATAACACATTAGATCTGGTAAAAGATTATACAAAGAAAAAAAAACATACAAAGAACTTCTACCAAAGTTCTACCAAAACACTGACTGTAGCACTTGCTCTGAGATAACATTGGACCACTGTTACTCAACATTTTGAAATGCCTACAAGGCTCTCCCCCGCACTCCCTTCTGCAAATCTGATCCCGACTCCATTTTGCTCCTCCCTTCCTATAGGCAGAAACTCAAACAGGAAGTACCCGTGCTACGGACTATTCAACGCTGTCTGACCAATCGGAATTCATGTTTCAAGATTGTTTTGATCACGCAGATTGGGATATGTTCCGGGTAGCTACTGACAATAATATCAACGAAAACACGGACACGGTGACTGAGTTTATCAGGAAATGTATAGGAGATGTTGTACCCACAGTGACTATTAAAACCTAACCAAACATTAAACCATGGAGATATGGCAGCATTGGGGCCCTGGGTCTGAACCCCGTCCTGTGCAACTGGGTCCTGGACTTCCTGACAGGTGGTGAATTTAGGAAACAACACCTCCCCTTTGTTGATCCTCAACACAGGGGCCCCACAAGGGTGTGTGCTCAGCCCACTCCTGTAATCCCTGTTCACCCATAACTGCGTGGCAACGCACACCGCCGACTCAATCATCAAGTTTGCAGACGACACAACAGTAGTAGGCCTGATTACCAACAATGACGAGACAGCCTACAGGAAGGAGGTTAGGATCCTGAGAGTGTGGTGCCAGGAAAATAACCTCTCACCCAACGGCAACAAAGAGCTGATCGTGGACTTCAGGAAACAGCAAAGGGAGCACCCCCCTATCCACATAGATGGGACCTTAGTGGAGAAGGTGGAAAGCTTCAAGTTCCTCGGCGTACACATCACTGACAATCTGAAATGGTCCACCCACACAGACAGTGTGGTGAAGCAGGCGCAATAGCGCCTCTTCAACCTCAGGAGGCTGAAGAAATTTGTCTTGGCTCCTAAAACCCTCAAACTTTTACATATGGACAATTGAGAGCATCCTGTCGGGCTGTATCACTGCCTGGTACGGCAACTGCTCTACACACAACCGCAAGGCTCTCCAGAGAATGGTGCGGTTTGCACAACGCATCACCGGGGGAAAACTACCTTCCCTCCAGGACACCTACAGCACCCGATGTCACAGGAAGGCCAAAAAGATCATAAAGGACAACAACCACCTGAGCCACTGCCTGTTCACCCCGCTATCATCCAGAAGGCAACGTCAGTACAGGTGCACCAAAGCTGGGACAGAGAGACTGAAAAACAGCTTCTATCTCAATGCCATCAGACTGTTAAATAGCCATTTCTAGCACCTTAGAGGCTGCTGCCCTATATATAGTTGAAGTCGGAAGTTTACATACACCTTAGCCAAATACATTTAAACTCAGTGTTTCACAATTCCTGACATTTAATCCAAGTAACAATGCCACGTCTTAGGTCAGTTAGGATCACCACTCTATTTTAAGAATTTGAAATGTCAGAATAATAGTAGAGAGAATTATTTATTTTAGCTTTTATTTATTTATTAATATTCCCAGTGGGTCAGACGTTTACATACACTCAATTAGTATTTGGTAGCATTGCCTTTAAATTGTTTAACTTGGGTCAAACGTTTCGGGTAGCCTTCCACAAGCTTCCCACAATAAGTTGGGTGAATTTTGGCCCATTCCTCCTGACAGAGCTGGTGTAACTGAGTCAGGTTTGTAGGCCTCCTTGCTCGCACACGCTTTTTCAGTTCTGCCAACAAATTTTCTACAGGATTGAGGTCCGGGCTTTGTGATGGCCACTCCAATACCTTAACTTTGTTGTCCTTAAGCCATTTTGCCACAACTTTGGAAGTATGCTTGGGGTCATTGTCCATTTGGAAGACACATTTGCGACCAAGCTTTAACTTCCTGACTGATGTCTTGAGATGTTGCTTCAATATATCCACATAATTTTCCTCCCTCATGATGCCATCTATTTTGTGAAGTGCACCAGTCCCTTCTGCAGAAAAGCACCCCCACAACATGATGCTGCCACCCCCATGCTTTACGGTTGGGATGGTTTTCTTCGGCTTGCAAGCCTCCCCCTTTTTCCTCGAAACATAATGATGGTCATTAGGGCCAAACAGTTCTATTTTTGTTTCATCAGACGAGAGGGCATTTCTCGGAAAAGTACGATGTTTGTCCCCATGTGCAGTTGCAAACCTTTTTATGGCGGTTTTGGAGCAGTGGCTTTGTCCTTGCTGAGCGGCCTTTCAGGTAATGTCGGTGTAGGACTCGTTTTACTGTGGATATAGATACTTTTGTACCTGTTTCCTCCAGCATCTTCACAAGGTCCTTTGCTGTTGTTCTGGGATTGATTTGCACTCTAGGAGACAGAACATGTCTCCTTCCTGAGCGGTGTGCGTGGTCCCACGGCTGCGTGGTCCCATGGTGTTTATACTTGCGTACTATTGTTTGTACAGATGAACGTGGTACCTACAGACATTTGGAAATTGCTCCCAAGGATGAACCAGAATTGTGGAGGTGTACAATCTTGGCTGATTTCTTTTGATTTTCCCATGATGTCAAGCAAGGAGGCACTAAGTTTGAAGGTAGGCCTTGAAATACATCCACAGGTACATCTCCAATTGACTCAAATTATGTTAATTAGCCTATCAGAAGCTTCTAAAACCATGACATAATTTTCTGGAATTTTCCAAGCTGTTTAAAGGCACAGTCAACTTTGTGTATGTAAACTTCTGACCCACTGGAATACATTGAATTTTAAGTTAACTAATCTGTCTGTAAACAATTGTTGGAAAAATTACTTGTGTCATGCAGAAAGTAGATGTCCTAACCGACTTGCCAAAACTATAGTTTGTTAACAAGAAATTTGTGGAGTGGTTGAAAAACGAGTTTTAATGACTCCAACCTAAGTGTATGTAAACTTCCAACTTCAACTGTACATAGACTGAAATTACTGGCCACTTTAATAACTGGAACACCAGTCACTTTAATAATACTTACATATTTTGCACAACTCATCTCATATGTAGATGTAGATCCTAAATTGAATGACAGATCATGTTGCTTTCCCCTGGTGCAATAATCTTTTAGCTGAGGGAAGGAAGCTTCTTCTAGAAGATACGGTTTGAAGAGTAAGGACACAGTCTGGAAGCTTTTAGGATGTTGTGTTTGTGTGTGTGTTTTTGCGTGAGAGTGAGTGAAATGGTGTACCTCCTCTCCTAAACCCTCTGGAGAAACTAGGCTTGGGGATATGTACAGACCTCCGAGGAGCCACGACTCTGCTTCTTGTTTGCTTCTTGTATTTCTCCTTATTTTCTGTCTTTTTGGACTCACTAGATTTTATTCTATTCTACTGTATTTTAGTCTATGCCGTTCCGACATTGCTCGTCCAAATATTTATATGTTATTAATTCCATTCCTTTACATTAAATTTGTGTGTATTGTTGTGAATTGTTACTGCACTGTTGGAGCTAGAAACACAAGCATTTCGCTACACCCTCAATCAAGTCTTATCCGGTGTCCTGTGTGAATTTAAGTATTCTCTCTCCCTCTCTCTCTCTCTCTCTCTCTCTCTCAATGATCGCCTATGAAAAGCCAACTGACATTTACTACTGAGGTGCTGACCTGTTGCACCCTCGACAACCACTGTGATTAATATTATTTGACCCTGCTAGTCATCTATGAACATTTTAACATCTTGGCCATGTTCTGTTATAATCTCCACCATGCACAACCTGAAGAGGACTGGCCACCGTGCTTCTACACCTGCTTTGCTTGCTGTTTGGGGTTTTAGGCTGGGTTTCTGTACAGCACTTTGAGATATCAGCTGATGTAATAAGGGCTTTATAAATACATTTGATTGATTGATTGTGATATCGCATCCACTATCACAACAGCTGTTCGCCACTTGATTATCATTCAGAAAATGAATTCCTGGATCAGATGATAGTGTGAAATATCACGGCATAATTAAACAGCTCAAAACTCAATGAGCATCCAACAAGAATTATGCATAGTTATTAAAAACCACGTTAATTACAGTATCGATTTATGTTTTAAGTTTCAAGGTAAGGTGACTGTTTTGGTTAGAAGCATTAGATTTTGCAATGGCATGAATTTATGGGGATTTGTGCCTATGAAAACAATTTTCACCGCATAACATAAGGAGACGCACAATGTTACGTAGTTACAATGCATTTCGGAGATCTCTGTACAAAAAACTGTCAGACAGCAAGATCCAGGATTCTTACAAGGTTCAAGTTCAATGTCTAAATTACCTGATTAATGCTTAATATATGATATAACAACAACGTACACTGCCATAAATGCAATAACAGAAAAAGTAATGTTTTACCTCAAACAATTTTATACAAATTCATCAAGATACCAACCCCGAGAAAGGGTTAAATATATATTTTTCTCACCCATCCACACACACCCCATAATGACAAAGTGAAAACATGTTTCTAGAAACTTTAGCACATTTACAGAAATATCTAATTTACTTAAGTATTCACACGCCTGCATCAATGCACGTTAGAATTAGCTTTGGCAGCGATTACAGCTGTGAGTCTTTCTGGGTAAGTCTCTAAGAGCCCTGCACACCTGGATTGTACAATATTTGCACAATATTCTTTAAAACATTCTTTAAGCTCGGTCAAGTTGGTAGTTAATCATTTCTAGACAGCCTTTTTCAAGTCTTGCCATAGATTTTCAAGCAGATTTAAGTCAAAACTGTAACTCTGCCACTCAGGAATATTCAATGTCATCTTGGTAAGCAACTCCAGTGTATATTTGGCATTGTGTTTTAGGTTATTGTTCTGCTGAAAGGTGAATTTGTCTCCCAGTGTCTGTTGGAAAGCAGACTGAGCCAGGTTTTCCTCTAGGATTGTGCCTGTGCTTAGCTCCATTACGCTTAATTTTTGTCTTGAAAAACTCCCTAGTCCTTTCCGATGACAAGCATACCGATAACATGATGCATCCACCACCATGGTATTCAGTAATGTGTTGTGTTGGATTTGCTCCAACATTACGCTTTGTATTCATTTCCTTGCCACATTGTTTTGCTGTTTTAGTGCCTTATTGCAAACAGGATGCATGTTTTGGAATATTTTTTATTCTGTACAGGCTTCCTTCTTTTCACTCTGTCAGGTTAGTATTGTGGAGTAAGTACAATGTTGTTGATCCATCCCCAATTTTCTCCTATCAAAGCTGTTAAACTGTAACTGTTTTAAAGTCTCCATTGGCTTCATGGTGAAATCCCTGAGCAGTTTCCTTCCTCTCCGGCAACTGAGTTAGGAAGGACGCTTGTATCTTTGTAGTCACTGAGTGTATTGGTACACCATCCAAAGTGCAAGTTAATTAATAATGTCACCATGCTCAAAGGGATATTCAATGTCTGCATTTTTTCCCCCTCCAATCTACCAATAGGTGCCCTTCTTTGTGAGGTGTTGGAAAACCTCCCTGGTCCTTGTGGTTGCAATCTGTGTTTGAATTTCAATCTTACAGAAAATTGCATATGTGGAGTACAGAAATGCGGTAGTCATTAAAAAATAATGTTAAACACTATTATTGCACACAGAGTGAGTCCATGAAACTTATTATGTGACTTGTTAGGCACATTTTTACTCCTGAACCTATATTTAGGCTTGCCATAACAAAGGGGTTGAATACAGTACTTATTAACTGAAGACATTTCAGCTTTTTATTTTGAATTAATTTGTAAAATTTTCCAGAAACATAATTTCACTATGACTCTATGAGGTATTGTGTATAGACCAGTGACACAAAATCTAAATTTAATCAATTTTAAATTCAGGCTGTAACACAAGAAAATCTGGAATACTTTCTTAATTAAGGCACTGTAGGTTTTAGACCCCTTTCCTGCAGTCAAATTACCAAATTGCCATCTAGTGGCCTCATAGGTAGAATGTTAATATTTTTCTGAATTTCCGAATTAATAAACATTATTTAAGAAAATCAGGTGTTTCTATTTAATACGGTTTTGTTATATTTCAGTTTTCTGTGATGTATATAAAGTGTAATACTGAGATGCAAACTCAAAATTGAATACATTATAACTGTATCTGACATGGTACAGGTGTCTTCTTTCTTTAAGCCCAGAACCATGTGTGTGAGGTGTATACTTTTGTTTCAAAGTAGAAGACTACCAAGAAACACTCTGTGTGACCCTGATTTAACTCACTGCAGTAAAAGGTTAAATCATCTCATGAATTTTATTGAATATAGCTATGTTCCCCCTTACATCTTAATGTAATGACGTAACCAAAATTGGCAGATTATTATCAATGACTTATTAACTGTAACAAACTGTCCTGTCTAGGAAATCCTTAATGGTACCTTAGTTTATAGAAAGACCCAGTAACAATATTCTTCAGACACAGGTCAATGCTGCGATGAGACATCAGTAAACACAGTGTGTGAGTGGCACATGGTATGGGTGTACAACATGTTTCAAACTGGAAACAGACCATATTATACTGAGGACCACAACAAACAAAGTAGACACGTTTCCCTGTCATGTGCCATGTTAGAAGCGACCACTTAACAAACCAAGAGAAACCCTTCAACTGAAGTGTTAGCCAGTTTTGCAACTGGAAGATTGCATAATGAACAGGTGTATTTGTGTACATTTTCAGTTAATATTATGTCTTAATTTTAAGATCATTAACTAGATTTCAGATTTTTGATTAAAACCATATCTTTTTTTATTACAATAGGAGTACACTGCATGACTTTGAAACCATATGCTCTGTGACACTGTTCGGGAACTTGGCTGTCAACTGGACTACCACCACGTTTCTAGGAAGATGAGCACTTCACGCAATGTTGCCTGACATTACACATGGGACAATTCATCTGATTTCCCCTGCCCTTGTGTTATGACTTTCCTTGTTGTCACATGTAATGAGGACACATAACAGAGAACTCACCTATTGCCTTGTTTTTTTTCCTGGGAAGCATTCGGTGCTTGAGGCTGGCTGCCAGCGTGTTTCCCTTCCTGGACAGCAGTCAGTGTTTCCCTCCCTGGACAGCAGTCAGTGGCAGCTTATCTAAGCTCTGAAGCTCACAATAATTGACTATTTTGTCAAACAGCTAGATGCTTTGCTCCAGTATCCCCTGTTGTGTTTACAGCCTTGCAGAGAGCCATGTCCAAACAAGCCAGTCTGGGAGCAATGGGTACATCTTGCCCAGGACAGCCCTGTGGTATAGTCCTCACACAGCAGACCAATTTCCAACTATGTATTTACTCATCTGCTAGGGTATCACTTAATGTCCCATAAACTCCAGGCTGACACCCCAGCCAATGGAGCGGTGGCTCAGACACAGCCATCCTCCCATGTTCTGCACAGTGCATTTGGAAAGTATTCAAAACCCTTTAGGTTTTCCACATATTGCTACTTTACAGCCTTATTCTAAAATCGATAAATAGGTTTTACACCCTCAATCAATCTACATACAATACCCCATAATGACAAAGCAAAAACAGGTTTTCAGAATTGTATAGTTTTTTTTACAAATGTATTTACATTTCACATTTACATAAGTATTCAGCGATTGCAGCCTTGAGTCTTCTTGGGTATGACGCTACAAGCTTGGTACACCTGTATTTGGGGAGTTTCTCCCATTCTTCTCTACAAGCTCTGTCAGGTTGGATGGGGAGCGTCATTGCACAGCTATTTTTTCATCAAGGATCTCTATTCTTTGCTCCATTCATCTTTCCCTCGATTCTGACTAGTCTCCCAGTCCCTGCCGCTAAAAAACATCCCCACAGTATGATGCTGCCACCACCATGCTTCCCCGTAAGAATGGTGCCTGGTTTCCTCCAGACGTGACGCTTGGCATTAAGCCAAAGAGTTCAATCTTGGTTTCATCAGACAAGAGAATCTTGTTTCTCATGGTCTGAGTCCTTTAGGTGCCTTTTGGCAAACTCCAAGCAGGTCTTTTACTGAGGAGTGGCTCCCGTCTGGCCACTCTACCATAAAGGCCTGATTGGTGGAGTGCTGTAGAGTTGGTTGTCCTTCTGGAAAGTTCTCCCATCTCTACAGATTGAACCTTTATTTAACTAGGCAAGACAGTAAAGAACAAATTCTTATTTACATTCTCATTTTTACCTTGTCAGCTCGGAGTTTCGATCTAGCAACCTTTCGGTTACTAGCCAAACACTCTAACCACTAGGCTACCTGCCGCCCCAGTAACCATCAGGTTCTTGGTCACCTCCCTGACCAAGGCCCTTCTCCCCCGATTGCTCAGTTTGGCCATGCAACCAGCTTTAGGAAAAGTCTTGGTGGTTCCAAACTTCTTCCATTTAAGAACGATGTGTTCTTGAGGACCTTCAATGCTGCAGAAATGTTTTGGTACCCTTTCCCAGATCTGTGCCTCGACACAATCCTGTCTCGGAGCTCTATGGACAATTCCTTTGACCTGATGGCTTGGTGTTTGCTCTGACATGCACTGTCAACTGTGGGACCTTGTATAAACAGGTGTGTTCCTTTCCAAATCCTGTCCAATCAATTGCATTTACCAAAGGTGGACTCCAATCAAGTTGTAGAAACGCCTCAAGGATGATCAATGGAACAGGATGCACCTGAGAAACAGGATGCACATGAGCTCAATTTCTAGTCTCATAGCAAAGGGTCTGAATACTTATGTAAATAAGGTATTTGTTTTTTATTTTTAATACATTTGCTAAATTTGTCATTATGGGGTATTGTGTGTAGATTGATGAGGATAAAAAAAAAAAAAATCTATTTTAGAATAATGCTTTAACTAAACAAAATGTGGAAAAAGGAAGGGGTCTGAATACTTTCCGAATGCGCTGTGTATGTCACCTTCACATGCTATCGGAGTTGTCAGAACAGTTCCGACAGGGAAGGTTCACTTGAACAACCCTCCTAATCAGTGGGTAAACTCTAAGAAAACGGTGTTGCCCGAGTTGCAGAGTTAGGACGTTTCACCACTGACATTTGACCTCAACCAACCAAAAGATGACAACAAATATTTTTGACAACTACAACCTTATCAATATGGATAATGTAGCTCAGGGAAGGGCAACTTTGCTGGGGGTGCAGGGCCATGAAAAAATCTGAACTCATCATGAGGGGCCGCATTGGCTCGCAGGTCTGCGTACCCTCCTCCAAGTCAAATCAAACTGTCTTTGTCAGATGCGCCCAGTACAACAGGTGTAGACTTTAACATGAAATGCTTACTTTCAAGCCCTTTCCCAACAATGCAGAGTTAAAAAGTAAGACAAATGTGCTAAATAAAGAACGAAATAGTAACACAATAAAATAACTATAACGGGGCTATATACAAGGAGTACCAACACAGAGTTAATGTGCAGGAGTAGTTGAGGTAATTGAGGTACTATGTACATTTTGGGTTAAAAGTGATTAGGCAATCAGGATAGATAATAAACAGAGTAGCAGCAGCACATGTGAAGAGTGTGATAGAGTATGTGTGTGTGTGTGGCATCAATATGCATCTGTGTGTGTGTTTTGTGTGTGTGAGCATATGTAGTGTGTGTGTATGTGTGTATGTGTGTCGGAGTGTCAGTGTAGTATGTGTGAATGTATGGATAGAGTCCAGTGAGTGTGCATAGAGCCAGTGCAAGGGTCAATGTTAATTGTCAGGGTAGCCACTTGATTAACTGTTCTGCAGTCTTATATCTTGGGGGTAGAAGCTCTTCAGGAGCGTTTTGATCCCAGACTTGGCGCTCCGGTACCACTTGCCTTGCGGTAGCAGAGAGAACTGTCTATGACTTGTGTGGCTGGAGTCTTTGACACTTTTTAGGGCCTTCCCCTGACACTGCCTGGTATAGAGGTCCTGGATGGTAGGGAGCTCGGCCTCAGTGATGTACTGGGCCGTACGCACTATCCTTTGTAGCGCCTTGAGTTTGGATGCCAAGCAGTTGCCATACCAGGTGGTGATACAGCCAGTCAATATGCTCTCAAGGGTGCAGCTGTAGAAGTTTTTAGTCCACATGAAATCTTTTTAGCCTCCTGAGGGGGAAGAGGCGGTGTCATGCCCTCTTCACGACTGTGTTGGTGTGTTTCGACCATGATAGGTCCTTAGTGATGTGAACACAGAGGAACTTGAAGCTCTCAACACGCTCCACTACAGCCTCGTCAATGTGAATGGGGGTGTGCTTGGCCCTCCTTTTTCTGCAATCCACGATCAGCGTCTTTGTCTTGCTGACGTTGAGGGAGAGATTGTTGTCCTGGCACCACACTGCCAGGTCATTGTCCTCCTCCCTATAGATTGTCTCATCGTCGTCGGGGATCAGGCCTGACACCATTGTATCATCAGCAAACTTAATGATGGTTTGGAGTCCCGTGCGGCCACGCAGTCATGGGTGAACAGGTAGTAGACTAGGGAACTAAGCACGCACACCTGAGGGGCCCCTGTGTTGAGGGTCAGCGTGGCAGATGTGTTGTTGCCTACTCTCACCACCTGGGGGCGGCCCGTTAAGAAGTAAGGATCCAGTTGCAGATGGAGGTGTTCAGTCCCAGTCCTGAGTTTAGTGGTGAGCTTGGAGGGCGGCATGGTGTTGAACGCTGAGCTGTCAATGAATAGCATTCTCGCATAGGTGTTCCTTTTGTCCAGGTTGGAAAAGGCAGTGTGGAGTGCAATAGAGATTGCATCATCTGTAGATCTGTTGGGGCAATATGTGAATTGAAGTATGTCCAGGGTGTCTGTGTTGATGTGATCCATGACCAGCCTTTCAAAGCATTTAATGGGTACATATTTGAGTGCTATGGGGCGGTAGTCATTTAGACAGGTTACCTTGGCGTTCTTGGGCACAGGGACTATGGTGGTCTGCTTGAAACATGTAGGTATTACAGACTGGGTCAGGGAGAGGTTGAACATTTCAGTGAAGACACTTGGCAGTTGGTCATACAGTTGTCCGGAACAGCTGGTGCTCTCATGTTTTGGTGTTGCTTGCCTTGAAGCAAGCATAGAAGGTATTTAGCTCATCTGGTAGGCTTGGTCATTGGGCAGCTCACGGCTGGGTTGCCTTTGTAATCAGTGATAGTTTGCAAGTGTCAGAGCCTGTGTAATAGGATTCGATCTTAGTCCTGTATTGAAGCTTTGCCTGTTTGATGGTTTGTCGGAGGGTGTAGCTGGATTTCTTATAAATATTTGTGTTAGTGTCCCACTCCTTGAAAGCGGCAACTCTAGCCTTTAGCTCAGTGCAGATTTTGTAATGCATTGCTTCTGGTTGGGATATGTATGTACGGTCACTGTGGGAACAACGTCATCAATGCACTTATTAATGAAGCTGGTGACTGATGTTGTAAACTCCTCAATGCCATTGGATGAATCTCGGAACATATTCCATATTCTGTGCTAGCGAAACAGTCGTGTAGGTTAGCATCCACTTCCGTACAGTTACTTCCTGTTTGAGTTTTTGCTTGTAAGCAGGAATCAGGAGTATAGAGTGATGGTCAGATTTCCCAAATGGAGGGCAAAGGAGAGCTTTGTATGCATCTCTCTATTTGGAGTCAAGGTGACCTAGAGTTGTTTAGCCTCTAGTTGCACAGGTGACATGTAGAAATGAGGTAAGATAGATTTCAGTTTTCCATTATTAAAATCACCAGCCAGAAGGAATGCCACCTCTAGGTGAAATTTTTTCTTGTTTGTTTATGACCCTATATGGACAGTTGAGTGGTAAACAGACAGCTACGAAACTGATTTGTGAAATAAATCTATTTGTACAGTAGATCTTAAGAGTCTATTGATGCACCCATGCATCAATCTTAGTAACATAATAAAAAATCCCCATAAAAATCTGTCAGTTTAAGCTGCGTCTCATTTCACCTCATTAGCCTACGTCGGCCTTGCGCATCTGAAGGTGGCCGAGTTACAGCAGTGTTCTCACGAAAACATCAGTCGCGTCCCAAATGTTTGGCCTACAAAAGGGGAGATTCTCACAAACATGATGGTGTTCTCTGTTTTGCTATACAACCCCCACAAATATCATGGGACTCGTCTGAAGTCAGAAACGCTGACGTGCCAACTTCTTTCTGTAGCACCTGAATCGTTTGAGCTACAAACTAATATGACCCCACTATGGAAAGGGGAGACTCTCATGAACACAATGGTGTTCTCCGTTTTGCTCTACATGTCACGGGACTCTTCTGAAGATACATAGAAACAAATGAAAGTATGGAGGTAGTTTTGTGCTAACAAAAAAAGGGGTTAAATATGTGTCCAAAAAACTAAAATATTTCTTGAGCTTTCTTATATCTCCTTGATATAGGACAGACACTTCAAAACCTAATTCCTTATGATTTATTTAGACTTTTTTTTGCCATTTATGAATGTGTTATAGGGTTATATTCTTAAGCCAAATTCAATATTTTATAATATTGTTTTAAAATATATATTTTTTGATACCTAAAGTGGTCCTAAAAATAAAATAGCTAACTGGCTTATGCCATGTTAGTATGATATATACAGTATGAGTGAGAGTGACTAACAAAATCAATGGGGGCCCCCTGGAGCTCAGGGCCCCTCTGCCTGGTCGGTATTTGGCCATGATTACCACAAGTTTAGATAGATGGCTAGACTAATTGAGTGACTGTCAGTGACTGATATAACAAGAGATAAACTGCTGATGCACAATCACATTTTGAAATTGCACCCTTGTGTATTCTACTATTCTAACTCTCAACAGTAAGTTTTTTAAAATGTATTTTTATTCCACCTTTATTTAACCAGGTAGGCCAGTTACAACTGCGACCTGGCCAAGATAAAGCAAAGCAGTGCAACAAAAACAACAATACAGAGCTACACATGGGATAAACAAACGTACAGTCAATAGCACAATAAAAAAAACTGTATACAGTGTGTGCAAATTAAGTAAGGAGGTAAGGCAATAAATAGGCCATAGTGGCGAAGTAATTACAATTTAGCAATTAACACTGGAGTGATAGATGTGCAGATGAGGATGTGCAAGTAGAAATACGGGTGCGCAAAAGAGCAGAAAAACAAAAACAAATATGGGAGAACCCGACTGAATTTTTTTGGTCAAGGAACCCATTTTTGGAAATGTATTCGTGTAGCGCATGCTGCCCCTGGGCCGCCAGTTGCCTATCCCTGATGTAACTAGTTTGATTGGTTGAAGAATTGTTCCGATTTCAAAAGTACTTCCCACTTCCCAGTTTCCCATGAGCACTTGAAGCCAGCAATACTGTCTGTCTTGTGCCTTCCTCTCCTTCATTTGTACTCATCTGAAAACACATAGTGAAAGTATTATAGTAGAGGCCTTTCAGGAGATTTAGTTCACATCTACTCAGTTCTTTCAGGTAAGTTCAAATAAAATAAAAGAGGAGAAGAAGTCGATTTAAACAACTTTAGATAGCAGCTGGTTTCTGAGTTTTTCCTCTGTCTGAGTTGTTGAGAGTACCTCTCATTCCCTGACATGACGTGCATTAATTCATTTTATTTTCTGGAAATGTATCAATTATGTGCATGCTGTCACTTTCAGAAAAAATACAATTTGTTTCTTCTAATGTTTAGATTTACTCCATAGCATGTCCATTTCTGAATGGCTATGATTTTATTTGTGAAATATTTTAACTATCATCAAACATCAATAACGCTAACTTCTTCAATATAGTTTTGTGATTTTTCTTACTGCAAAGAAATGGGCAGTACAGACTTTTGCTGAACTGCAGGCCCTAATGTTATTCAACCAAATATACTGTAGTATGCTGTGAATATTTAAGCCTTCTCTGCCCTAATTATTTATCGTAGTAAAATGACTTGGAGAGCAGGGATGTGTGAACTTAGTGGAGATGAGACTCAGTGTCGCCACCGCTGTGACATGCCTGTGGACGTAAAGTCCCTCCAATGCTTGGTGAAAGATGTTCAGAGGCTACCATAAAGTGGATGGCGTTTAAATCCAATCCCAGTGACGTTGTCGTCGCCCTTGCCTCATTTTAATTTAACCACTCACGTCATTTGGTAGGTCTGTTGGAGAAACAGGATACATGTGATGCCGCCGGGATGTCACATATACGCACGACACACACACACGTGCATGCGCACACAGCTTTTAAATTAAATGACCAGTACACCAAATGGAAAAATCACATGAATTTCACATGGTATCACATGTGAAGTGTTCCAAAAACACGTTTTCATGTGATCACATGTGAAGTTAATGTAGTAACATGTGACAACATGTAAAGGAACACGTGATAACATGAAACTACACGTGAAAATGTGATCACACGTGAAGTGGTCTAAAAATACATGTGAAAACACAAACATACTGTAGCATGGTAATGTCCAGTATGTCAGCATGGTACTGTCCAGTATGGTACTGTCCAGTATGTCAGTATGGTACTGTCCAGTATGTCAGTATGGTAGTGTCCAGTATTTCAGAATGATACAGTCCAGTATGTCAGCATGGTACATTCCAGTATGTCAGTATGGTACTGTAGTATGGTTTGGTCCAGTATGTCAGTATGATACTGTCCAGTATGTCACTATCCAGCATGTCAGAATGATACTGTCTGGTGTGTCAGCATGGTATTGTAGCATAGAACTGTCCTGTATGTCAGCATGGTACTGTCCAGTATGTCAGCATGGTACTGTAGTATGGTACAGTCCAGTATGTCAGCATGGTACTGTCCAGTATGTCAGCATGGTACTGTCCAGTATGACAGCATGGCACTGTCCAGTATGACAGCATGGCACTCTCCAGTATGTCAGCATGGTACTGTCCAGTATGTCAGCATGGTACTGTCCAGTATGACAGCATGGTACGGTCCAGTATGTCAGCATGGTACTGTCCAGTATGTCAGCATGGTACTGTCCAGTATGTCAGTATGGTACGGTCCAGTATGTCAGTATGCTACTGTAGTATGCTACTGTCCAGTATGTCAGTATGGTACCGTGGTATGGTACTGTCCAGTATGTCAGTATGACACTGTCCAGTATGTCAGCATGGTACTGTCCAATATGTCAGCATGGTACTGTCCAGTATGTCAGCATGGTACTGTAGTATGGTACAGTCCAGTATGTCAGTATGATACTGTCCAGTATGTCACTATCCAGCATGTCAGAATGATACTGTCTGGTGTGTCAGCATGGTATTGTAGCATAGAACTGTCCTGTATGTCAGCATGGTACTGTCCAGTATGTCAGCATGGTACTGTCCAGTATGTCAGCATGGTACTGTAGTATGGTACAGTCCAGTATGTCAGCATGGTACTGTCCAGTATGTCAGCATGGTACTGTCCAGTATGACAGCATGGCACTGTCCAGTATGTCAGCATGGTACTGTCCAGTATGTCAGCATGGTACTGTCCAGTATGTCAGCATGGTACTGTAGTATGGTACAGTCCAGTATGTCAGCATGGTACTGTCCAGTATGTCAGCATGGTACTGTCCAGTATGACAGCATGGCACTGTCCAGTATGACAGCATGGCACTCTCCAGTATGTCAGCATGGTACTGTCCAGTATGTCAGCATGGTACTGTCCAGTATGACAGCATGGTACGGTCCAGTATGTCAGCATGGTACTTTCCAGTATGTCAGCATGGTACTGTCCAGTATGTCAGTATGGTACGGTCCAGTATGTCAGTATGGTACTGTAGTATGCTACTGTCCAGTATGTCAGTATGGTACCGTGGTATGGTACTGTCCAGTATGTCAGTATGACAATGTCCAGTATGTCAGCATGGTACTGTCCAATATGTCAGCATGGTACTGTCCAGTATGTCAGCATGGTACTGTAGTATGGTACAGTCCAATATGTCAGTATGATACTGTCCAGTATGTTACTATCCAGCATGTCAGAATGATACTGTCTGGTGTGTCAGCATGGTATTGTAGCATAGAACTGTCCTGTATGTCAGCATGGTACTGTCCAGTATGTCAGCATGGTACTGTCCAGTATGTCAGCATGGTACTGTAGTATGGTACAGTCCAGTATGTCAGCATGGTACTGTCCAGTATGTCAGCATGGTACTGTCCAGTATGACAGCATGGCACTGTCCAGTATGACAGCATGGCACTCTCCAGTATGTCAGCATGGTACTGTCCAGTATGTCAGCATGGTACTGTCCAGTATGACAGCATGGTACGGTCCAGTATGTCAGCATGGTACTGTCCAGTATGTCAGCATGGTACTGTCCAGTATGTCAGTATGGTACGGTCCAGTATGTCAGTATGGTACTGTAGTATGCTACTGTCCAGTATGTCAGTATGGTACCGTGGTATGGTACTGTCCAGTATGTCAGTATGACACTGTCCAGTATGTCAGCATGGTACTGTCCAATATGTCAGCATGATAATCTCCAGTATGTCAGTATGGTACGGTCCAGTATGTCAGTATGGTACTGTAGTATGCTACTGTCCAGTATGTCAGTATGGTACTGTAGTATGGTAATGTCCAGTATGTCAGTATGGTACTGTCCAGTATGTCAGCACGGTACTGTCCAGTATGTCAGTATGGTACTGTCCAGTATGTCAGCATGGTACTGTCCAGTATGTCAGTATGGTACTGTCCAGTATGTCAGCATGGTACTGTCCAGTATGTCAGTATGGTACTGTCCAGTATGTCAGCATGGTACTGTCCAGTATGTCAGCATGGTACTGTCCAGTATGTCAGTATGACACTGTCCAGTATGTCAGCATGGTACTGTCCAGTATGTCAGTATGGTACTGTCCAGTATGTCAGTATGGTACTGTAGCATGGTACTGTCCAGTATGTCAGTATGGTACTGTCCAGTATGTCAGCATGGTACTGTCCAGTATGTCAGCATGGTACTGTCCAGTATGTCAGCATGGTACTGTCCAGTATGTCAGCATGGTACTGTCCAGTACATCAGTTTGATACTGTCCAGTATGTCAGTATGGTACTGTAGCATGGTACTGCCCAGTATGTCAGTATGGTACTGTAGTATGGTACTGTCCAGTATGTCAGTATGACACTGTCCAGTATGTCAGTATGGTACTGTCATGTATGGCATGGTCCAGTATGTCAGCATGGTACTGTCCAGTATGTCAGTGTGGTACTATAGTATGTTACTGTCCAGTATGTCAGTATGGTACTGTCCAGTATGTCAGCATGTTACTGTTCAGTATGTCAGCATGGGACTGTCTGGTGTGTCAGCATTATACTGTCCAGTATGTCAGTATGATACTGTCCAGTATGTCAGCATGGTATATTCCAGTATGTCAGTATGGTACTGTAGTATGTTTTGGTCCAGTATGTCAGTATGAAACTGTCCAGTATGTCACTATCCAGCATGTCAGAATGATACTGTCTGGTGTGTCAGCATGGTACTGTCCAGTATGTCAGCATGGTACTGTCCAGTATGTCAGTATGGTACTGTAGTATGCTACTGTCCAGTATGTCAGTATGGTACTGTAGTATGGTACTGTCCAGTATGTCAGTATGACACTGTCCAGTATGTCAGCATGGTACTGTCCAGTATGTCAGCATGGTACTGTAGTATGGTACAGTCCAGTATGTCAGCATGGTACTGTCCAGCATGGTACTGTCCAGTATGTCAGCATGGTACTGTCCAGTATGTCAGCATGGTACTGTCCAGCATGGTACTGTCCAATATGTCAGCATGATAATGTCCAGTATGTCAGCATGGTACTGTCCAGTATCAATTTCCAGTATCAACATTTCAACAATGATTTCTCTGCAGGGTGGCTGGTAGAAATTCCTTCTTGCCCTTAGATTCCATATTTATCACTATGCAATCACTTGGTTGCTAGCAGGAGACTTGTAAGATTTATTTCAGATTGTTGTTGAGGGGAGAAATTGTGAAATACTTCACCAGGATTGCACTCAGTATCAGTGACTGAGTTTCAGAATTGTGCTCCATGTCACTTGTCAGGTCCAATCTGTTGGCTGTATGGTCCTCTGTCAATCTGTGGAAGAGAGTTACATATATTCCATGTTTGTGCCTCTCTGGCACAATTTCCAGATTAAATTGGTAATCACTCTAGCCTGGAATAGAGAAAAAACAATCTGCTCGAGGTTCAGAACCATTAGTAACGCGTCACTGGATGTCCCTCCATCTGTCACATTTCAACACTGTTCTAGAATGTACACTGCCCCATTCAAACATGTGCCAAGTATGACTAAACAGAAAAGGTGTTAGGTAACACTTTACATTGGGTGACATGCTCCCATTTCAAAAACCACAACTTTCAAGGCTTGGTTAAATAATGAATGAATGTTTAAGGGAACTAAGTACATGTTATAGAAAGAAAGGCATAAGAGTTAAAGGACTAGATTACATTTCCTTTTATATCACCATTTGTATAGTTGTCAATGACAAACTACATCTGCAGGGGAACAGAATAATAAAATAGACTTGGTACTGCAACAGCTAGCAGAGGGGGTCAACACAAAATAACAGTTATCTTGGGATACTTTATCCATCATAGTATTACCTAACTGACGTTACCTGTCACGCCCTGATCTGTTTCACCTGTCCTTGTCCTTGTCTCCACCCCCCTGCAGGTGTCGCCCATCTTCCCCATTATCCCATGTATTTGTACCTGCGTTTTCTGTTTGTCTGTTGCCAGTTCGTCTTGTTTGTTCAAGCCTACCAGCAGTTTGTCTCAGCTCCTGGTTTTCCCTAGTCACTCTTTTTCTCGTCCTCCTGGTTTTTGACCTTGCCTGTCCTGGCCCTGTACCCGCCCGCCTGACCACTGCCTGTCCTGGCCCCACCCACCTGACCACTGCCTGTCCTGGCCCTGTACCCACCCACCTGACCACTGCCTGTCCTGGCCCCGCCCACCTGACCACTGCCTGTCCTGGCCCCGCCCACCTGACCACTGCCTGTCCTGGCTCTGTACCCGCCCGCCTGACCACTGCCCGTCTCTGAGCCTGTCTGCCATCTTGTATCTTGGCCTCTGCTCTGTATTTCAAACACTGCCTGCCCTGACCTGTCGTTTGCCTGCCCCTGTGGTTACAATAAACATTGGGGGGGGGGGTCCTTTCAGGCATCTAAACAGAAAGAGGAGACAGAGGGCAAGAACAGACCATTCAACTGAATACCAGAACCCTGTGTAACTACACTGTCACTATGGTGGTACAAAGCCACAGCTCAGTCAATATTTTACCTCTCAGTTCATTATTCACAAATAAAGAGCTCAAGAGAAGCTTTTAGCATGTCAAGTTGTCACTTGATACTTGACACTTAAGAGTAGGCTTCTCCCAATAGTACTGCTGTAGAACTAATCCTTCTGGATACGAGTAGCCATGTAGCCAAATATTGACATTTTCCCAGCAACAGCTGGGGGTTGAATTATAGTATGGGGAAAGACCTGGACATGTACTGTTGCTTTTGCCAGTTGACTTAATCTGTTTGACTTTTTCTTTCTGAACAAAATGTACAGACCAGGGATGTATACACTATTTCCTTCACTATAGTGGCAGGCAAAATACACTTAAGTGGTTTGGCACTCTTTTACTTTGCAAGTGGCGTTTCCACACATATTTTGCCAAATTAGAGCATTCGTGTTTACTCTTCACCGCTCATCATCTTGGCTGGTGTTCAGGTTTTACCCAGCTACTTTTTTACCACTATGTCCCTGGTACAGACCTATGTTCCAATAGGAACCTAAGGTAGGAGGTTGAGAGAACAAAAAACCATGCAGGCTATATGGACTGAAGATGGCATGGGTATGATATGTTTTGATACTGCAATTCTATAAGGAAGAGATTATTTCCCATGAGAACTATACTGTGTAGCCTTAGCTTGCAGCAGGTGGAAAGGGTGTGCTGAGGGCTAGAGCGGAAAGACGTTTGTAAGGTTCTTTAAAGCTGAGGCACGCGGTCTGTGGAAGCTCCTGCTTCAGGCATAGATGTTCTTTAGGATTGAATAGTAATACAGAATTCTGCAGGTCAGCTTTCTCTTGTGCCTAAGTGTCCGGTTCATACTAATGCATTAGGGAGATATTGGACTTGCACTGAACTGATATGATATGAAGCTGTCCCTAGCCTTTCGCTGACTCAGTGAAGTAACTTTTTTCCTCAAATGGGAGTTTTACTCCTAGTGGAAAATGTACTCCCATTTGGATACTGTGTCCAGACTATGTATCATACATAATTAACTTTGGGATCCAATTTTTATAATCCAAACTGTTTTTACTATCTATCTTTTTACGGACTGTTGTGTTCAACTATTGATGCTACAACCACATAAGCGTTGCCATTAAACTATCTTGAAGAGCTTTCATAATGAACTGAAACGTATTTAAAAAATATATAAACTACAAAGTCTTTCTCATTGAATTAAATATTGTGGCAGCATTGCTGGCAGTTCAGCTCTAAAAGTTACTGTGTACATAATATCTTCCACATTTACACACACGTTAAGTTGCTAAGATATTGATGGACACATGAAAGTGCTACAGACTTGTTGTGGATGAGGAAAACACATCTAAAAGGTTGGTGCTGCACAGATGGACTGAACATGAGTCATTCTTGCTGACTGGAGCAGTGATTTGGTGCCCCATTAAAGGTTAACTGTGAAATGTGTCTTCAAATGCTGCTATTACTATTTTTGGAGCTGTGGTTGCTTGGAGCCATCCACACTTGAGGTCTCTCTATTCTTTCATAACCAGCAATGTTCTTGTGAAGATGCTTGAATTCTAAGAGTGTGTGTGTTTGTGTGTGAGAAAGAGAGAGACACACACACAGAGAGAGAGACAAGATTTAAAAGGCATGTTGTAATGGATTTTGAAATGATCCCCACCTCAGAATATCTTATAGATTACTTTTCTTATTGTCTTATCTGCAAACTGCAGTGGCAAACCTGCCTATCAACTATAATCCAGGCTAACAGTACGGTCTTATTATTTGCTGCCTTGTTGCCAGATGTGAGCCATGGTGTTACTGTGTTAATCACAAAATAAATAAAGCCTGAATAAATTCTAATGATTACTGGTGTAAAAATGACTGATGCAACTCACAGGGCATGTTCTGCTTGCACATAATCATATTTAAATTAGTGTTTAGTGTTTAAGTCTAATGATGTCCAAAGGTGAGGCCCTTGACCACAGCTAATGACAGGGCTGAAGGGACAAACAAAATACCATTTCTCACATGCTTTGTAAACAACAGGTGTATACTAACAGTGAAATGCTTACGTACAGGCCCTTCCCAACAATACAGAGAGGAAAAAAGAGAAATAATAGAACAATAATACCACAAGGAATAAATACACAATGAGCAATGATAACTTGGCTATACACACAGGGTACCAGTACAGAGTCAATGATAACTTGACTATATACACAGGGTACCAGTGTAACAGTATAACTTTAGACCGTCCCCTCGCCCCGACACGGGCGCGAACCAGGGACCCTCTGCACACATCAACAACTGACACCCACGAAGCGTCGTTACCCATCGCTCCACAAAAGCCGCGGCCCTTGCAGAGCAAGGGGCAACACTACTTCTAGGTTTCAGAGCAAGTGACGTAACTGATTGAAACGCTACTAGCGCGTACCCGCTAACTAGCTAGCCATTTCACATCCGTTACACCAGTACAGAGTCAATGATTACTTGGCTATATTCACAGGGTACCAGTACAGAGTCAATGATAACTTGACTATATACACAGGGTACCAGTACAGTGTCAATGATTACTTGGCTATATTCACAGGGTACCAGTACAGAGTCAATGATAACTTGACTATATACACAGGGTACCAGTACAGAGTCAATGATTACTTGGCTATATACACAGGGTACCAGTACAGAGTCAATGATAACTCGGCTATACACACAGGGTACCAGTACAGAGTCAATGATAACTTGGCTATATACACGAAGTACCCGTACCAAGTCAATGATAACTTGGCTATATACACAGGGTACCAGTACAGAGTCAATGATAACTTGGCTATACACACAGGGTACCAGTACAGAGTCAATGATAACTTGGCTATATACACAGGGTACCAGTACAGAGTCAATGATAACTTGGCTATACACACAGGGTACCAGTACAGAGTCAATGATTACTTGGCTATATACACAGGGTACCAGTACAGAGTCAATGATAACTTGGCTATACACATAGGGTACTAGTACAGAGTCAATGATAACTTGGCTATACACACAGGGTACCAGTACAGAGTCAATGATAACTTGGCTATACACACAGGGTACCAGTACAGAGTCAATGATTACTTGGCTATGCACACAGGGTACCAGTACAGAGTCAATGATAACTTGGCTATATACACAAAGTACCAGTACCAAGTCAATTATAACTTGGCTATATACACAGAGTACCAGTACAGAGCCTATGTGCAGGAGTACGAGGTAATTGAGGTAGATATGTACATATAGGTAGGGGTAAAGTGACTAGGCAACAGGATAGATAAACAGTAGCAAAAAGAGTCAATGCAGATAGTTAAATATTTAACTAACAGCTACCCGGACTAACTACCGTATTAAGCAGTCTAATGGCTTGGGGGTAGAAGCTTTTCAGGGTACTGTTGGTTCCAAACGTGGTGTATCGGTACAGCATGCCGTGCGGTATGTCCCACTACCTAGAGGTCTAAAGTTGCCACGGTACAGCTTGCCATGCGGTATGTCCCACCACCGAGAGGTCTAAGGTTGCCACGGTTATTTGTCTGCTGACTGGGCAGGCATTGGAATGGGCTACGGCCGCCTGGGAGAGAGGAGAGGAGGAGCTTGAGTCTTATGAGGGGTTCATGGCTTGGTTTAAATGTATTTTCGATCATCCCGCGGAGGGCAGAGAGGGAGATGAGCGTCTGCTTCAGCAGGGGAATCAGACAGCTGCTGAGTATGCTCTTACATTCCGGACAGTAGCAGCTTCCAGTGGATGGAATGAGCTGGCGCTCAGCACGTTATTTAGTAGAGGTCTGCGCGAGGAGGTCCAGACGGAACTGGCCTACCAAGATGACAACCTCACCCTGGATGCACTCATTGCGATGGCCATCCATCTGGATAACCTCCTCCGGGAGCGTCGGCATCTACATCACTTCTCTCCCTCCTTCGGCGAGTGTTCGGGATCAGAGCCTGAACCCATGGAGGTAGGGGTCACATGCCTTCCCGCGGCGGACCGACGCAGACGGATGCAGCTGGGGCTCTGTCTGTACTGTGGCCAGGGAGGGCACAAGCGCCAGCGGTGTCCGTTACTTCAGAATCCGGGATCCACTAGAGCAGAGGGACGGTCACGTGATGTTACATCCCCTGGACCAGGAGTGAGTATGCCATCTACTGCTTTTCCTGTTAGACTCTTTTTAGTACCCATCACTCTGGCTGACTGTCCCTCAAGCCCTGTGTCTACAGCTTTAGTGGATTCCGGCACCGCGGGGAACTTTATGGATCAGACCCTTGCCTCCTCTCTAAATATTACTACCTACCCGCTCTCATCTCCTTTTCCGGTTCAAGGTCTTGACTGTCGGCCTCTAGGATCACACATCACCCAACCACTCACCCTCACCATGGAGCCAAATCACCAGGAAAACATCCCCTTCTTTATCACCAATGCACCAGATCATCCTCAGCCTACCAGCCTATCCTCAGCCTACCTGCCATAACCCTACCATCTCATGGTAGAGGATGAGAATCACGGACTGGTCTCCTGAATGCCGGGAGACCTGCTGGACCGTGGACTCAATGACATCACCACGAAGTATCGGTACCCTCTCTTGCTGATGCCGTCAGCCATCGAGCAGCTCCGTGGTGCCCGGTTCTTCACCAAACTGGACCTGCGGAGTGCCTACAATCTCATTCGCATCCGGGAGGGAGATGAGTGGAAGACGGCGTTCAGCACGATGTCTGGTCACTACAAGTACTTGGTTATGCCCTTTAGCTTAGCCAATGCTCCGTCAGTTTTCCAGGCATTCGTCAACGAGATGTTCAGGGACATGCTCGGACGTCAGGTGATTGTGTACATCGATGACATCCTGATCTTCTCGACCAACCTGGAGGATCACATCACTCACGTTCGGGCAGTCCTGGAACGCCTCTTGGCTAACCACCTGTTCGTCAAGGCGAAGAAATGCCAATTCCACCAGTGGGCTGTCTCCAAATTGGGCTACCAAATCAGCCCGCAGGGAGTGAGGATGGAGGACAAGAAGGTAGATGCGGTAAGATCATGGCCAGTCCCAACCACCATCAAGGGGTTACAACGTTTTTTGGAGTTTTCCAACTTTTACCGCCGCTTCATCAGGAACTTCAGTGCCGTCGCCTCCCCTCCCTCCTCAAGGGTGGGCCTCGTAGGTTGGTTTGGTCTCCAGCAGCCGACAAGGCCTTTCGTCTCCTCAAGGGGCGTTTCACCTTGCCCCCTAGCTAAAACACCCAGATTCCATGCTACCTTTTGTGGTTGAGATACACGCATCAGAGGTGGGTGTGGGGCAGTTTTTGCACAAAGACAGGGGGACCCAGTAAAATTGTATCCTTGTGCTTTCTTCTCCAAGAAACTGTCCCCTGCAGAGAGGAATTATGACGTTGGCAATCGGGAGCTCTTGGCGGTGAAGTTGGCATTAGAGGAGTGGAGACACTGGCTGGAGGGTGCCAAGGAACCATTCGTCATCCTCACCGACCATCGGAACCTTGAGTACATACGGACAGCAAGTAGAATGAATCCGAGCCAAGCCAGATGGGCCCTCTTCTACACCAGGTTCGACTTCATGCTGACCTATCACCCAGGTTCTAAGAACATCAAGGCCAATGCCATGTCTCGTATCTACGATTCGGGAGAGGCTCCTGTCCAGAGGGCACCCATAATCCCATCCTCCTGAGTCGTGGGTCCAGTGGTGTAGGATGTACAGTGAGGGAAAAAAGTATTTGATCCCCTGCTGATTTTGTACGTTTGCCCACTGACAAAGAAATGATCAGTCTATAATTTTAATGGTAGGTTTATTTGAACAGTGAGAGACAGAATATCAACAAAAAAATCCAGAAAAACGCATGTCAAAAATGTTATGAATTGATTTGCATTTTAATGAGGGAAATAAGTATTTGACCCCTCTGCAAAACATGACTTAGTACTTGGTGGCAAAACCCTTGTTGGCAATCACAGAGGTCAGACGTTTCTTGTAGTTGGCCACCAGGTTTGCACACATCTCAGGAGGGATTTTGTCCCACTCCTCTTTGCAGATCTTCTTCAAGTCATTAAGGTTTCGAGGCTGACGTTTGGCAACTCGAACCTTCAGCTCCCTCCACAGATTTTCTATGGGATTAAGGTCTGGAGACTGGCTAGGCCACTCCAGGACCTTAATGTGCTTCTTCTTGAGCCACTCCTTTGTTGCCTTGGCCGTGTGTTTTGGGTCATTGTCATGCTGGAATACCCATCCACGACCCATTTTCAATACCCTGGCTGAGGGAAGGAGGTTTTCACCCAAGATTTGACGGTACATGGCCCCGTCCATCGTCCCTTTGATGCGGTGAAGTTGTCCTGTCCCTTTAGCAGAAAAACACCCCCAAAGCATAATGTTTCCACCTCCATGTTTGACGGTGGGGATGGTTTCTTGGGGTCATAGGCAGCATTCCTCCTCCTCCAAACACGGCAAGTTGGGTTGATGCCAAAGAACTCCATTTTGGTCTCATCTGACCACAACACGTTCACCCAGTTGTCCTCTGAATCATTCAGATGTTCATTGGCAAACTTCAGACGGGCATGTATATGTGCTTTCTTGAGCAGGGGGACCTTGCGGGCGCTGCAGGATTTCAGTCCTTCACGGCATAGTGTGTTACCAATTGTTTTCTTGATGACTATGGTCCCAGCTGCCTTGAGATCATTGACAAGATCCTCCTGTGTAGTTCTGGGCTGATTCCTCACCGTTCTCATGATCATTGCAACTCCACGAGGTGAGATCTTGCATGGAGCCCCAGGCTGAGGGAGATTGACAGTTCTTTTGTGTTTCTTCCATTTGCGAATAATCACAGAAACTGTTGTCACCTTCTCACCAAGCTGCTTGGCAATGGTCTTGTAGCCCATTCCAGCCTTGTGTAGGTCTACAATCTTGTCCCTGACATCCTTGGAGAGCTCTTTGGTCTTGGCCATGGTGGAGAGTTTGGAATCTGATTGATTGATTGCTTCTGTGGACAGGTATCTTTTATACAGGTAAGAAACTGAGATTAGGAGCACTCCCTTAAAGAGTGTGCTCCTAGTCTCCGTTCGTTACCTGTATGAAAGACACCTGGGAGCCAGAAATCTTTTTGATTGAGAAGGGGTCAAATACTTATTTCCCTCATTAAAATGCAAATCAATTTATAACATTTTTGACATGCATTTTTCTGGATATTTTTGTTGTTATTCTGTCTCTCACTGTTCAAGTAAACCTACCATTAAAATTATAGACTGATAATTTCTTTGTCAGTGGGCAAACGTACAAAATCAGCAGGGGATCAAATACTTTTTTCCCTCACTGTAGATGTGGACATCCGCCAGGGTCTAGAGAGGGAGCCCGCACCCCGGGATTGTCCACCCGCGCGCATCTACATTCCCACAGGTATAAGGGATCAACTGCAGACCTGGGCACACAGCTGTCATTGCTGGACATCCAGGTATTTCTCGTACCATCCATTCCATCACTGAGAAATACTGGTGGCCCACCTTGGTGCAGGATGTTACTCAAACCAAGTCCCCCCGGAACGCTCCAGCAGGGAAGCTTCTGCCACTTCCCGTGCCTCAGCGACCTTGGTCCCATCTATCCATTGACTTTGTTACTGATCTTCCCCCTTCTGATGATTCTCCAAGTCATGTCGTTTAATCCCTCTTCCTGGTCTTCCCACTGCTTTCCAGGTCGCTGAGGCACTCTTCCAGCAGGTCTTCCGGCATTATGGCCATCCGGAGGACATCGTCTCGGACCGTGGCCCCCAATTCACATCCTGAGTATGGAGGGCCTTCTTGGAGAAGCTCGGGGTCATAGTTAGCCTCACATCCGCATATCAGTCTCAGTCTAACGGGCAGGTGGAGAGGATGAATCAGGAGCTGGGAAGGTTCCTGAGGAGTCACTGTCAGGACCGGCAGGGTGAGTGGGGCACGTTTCCTTCCTTGGGCAGAGTACGCACAGAATTCTCTATGTCACTCCTGCACTGGGTTGACCCCTTCCAGTGTGTTTTGGGTTTCCAGCCGGGCCTGGCCCCATGGAACCCGGGCCAGACTGCGGCTGCTGAAGTAGATGAGTGGTTCCAGTGCGTGGAGGAGGTGTGGAACAATGCGCACGTGAGACTCCAGCGCACCGTCCATCGTCAGAAGGAGCAGTCACCGCAGTGAGACCCCTGTGTTCCATCCTGGGGATCGCATCTGGCTCTCTACCAGGAACCTCCCATTTCGCCTACCCTGCAAGACACTGAGCCCCCGGTTTGTGGGGCCATTCAAGGTTCTCCGGAGGGTCAATGAGGTGACATACAGGTTATAATTACCCAGTCACTACCATATCCCACCCTCTATTCATGTCTCCTTTCTCAGGCTGGTGGTTTCTGGTCCCCTAGCTGATGCTGTCCCCCACGACACACCTTCACCCCCCTGGACATCGAGAGGAGCCCGGCGTACGCTATCAGATCCCTACTGGACTCCCAACGTAATGGAGGTCTGCTCCAGTATCTGCTGGACTGGGAGGGGTATGGCCCAGTGGAGCGGTGTTGGGTTCCATTGGAGGGCATTCTGGACCCCAACATCATCCGTGATTTCCACCTTTTCCGCCCGGACCGACCCGCTCCTCGTCCTCGGGGTCCCCCCCTGGTCGGTGTTGTCCTGCAGTTGCAATACCAAGCGGTGATGCAACCAGTCAAGATTCTCTCAATGGTGCAGCTGTAGAACTTTGAGGGCCCTCTTCTCTGAGGGGGAAGAGGTGTTGTCGTGTCTTCTTTACAACTTAGTGATGGGTGAACAGGGAGTACAGAAGGGGACTGAGCACGCAACCGAGGGACCCCCGTGTTGAGGGTCAGCTTGGCAGATGTCACTATGTGTGGACGGTCCGTCAGGAAGTCCAGGATCCAATTAGAGAGGGAGGTGTTCAGTCCCAGGATCCTGAGCTTAGTGATTAGCTTGGAGGGCACTATGATGTTGAACGCTGCGCTATAGTCAATGAACCGCGTTCTTACGTAGGTGTTCTTCTTGTCCAGGTGCGAGAGGGCAGTGTGGAGTGCAATAGAGATTCCGTCCTCTGTGGATCTGTTGGGGCAGTATGCGAATTGGAGTATGTCCAGGGTGTCTGGGATGATGGTGTTGATCTGTGCCATGACCAGCCTTTCAAAACATTTCATGGCTATAGATTTGAGTGCTACGAGGCGATAGTCAATTAGACAGGTTATCTTTGGAGTTCTTGAGCACAGGGACTATAGTGGTCTGCTTAAAAGATGTAGGTATTACAGACTGGGTCAGGGAGAGGTTAAAAATGTCAGTGAAGACACTTCGCTGGTCAGCACATGCTCTGAGTACGTGTCCTGGTAATCCGGCTGGCCCCACGACCTTGTGAATTTAACCTGTTTTAAAGGTCTTACATCGGCTACGGAGAGCAAGATCACACCGTCATCCGAAACAGCTGGTGCTCTCATGCATGGTTCAGTGTTGCTTGCCTCAAAGCGATCATAGAAGGAATATAGCTCATCTGGTAGGCTTGCATCACTGGGCAGTTTGCGGCTGGGTTTCCCTTTGTAATCGGTGATAGTTGCAAGCTTTGCCAAATCCGACAAGAGTCAGAGCTGGTGTAGTAGGATTCGATCTTAGTCCTATATTGACGTTTTGACTGTTTGATGGCTCGTCGGAGGTCAATGCTGGGATTTCTTATAAGCGTCCGGATTAGTGTCCCGCTCCTTGAAAGCGGCAGCTCTAGCTTTTAGCTCAGTGCTGCTGTTGCCTGTAATCCATGGTTTCTGGTTGGGAAGACATTGGATTACGTCTCTGAACAGCAAACGGGGAACTAAGCAAGATAAATTGTGGATTTTTCAAATTTTTTCAATGAGCCCATGCCATCATGGGAGACACACAGAGAACAAATGTGTCGCTTGCCATTAAATATTGAGCTGAGTGATGACTCCCTTTCTGCTTAAATCTGTTTTTCGCTATGTTTCTTCCAATCCTGTACGATTAAGGCAACGTTTATTTTAATCCCATGAACATAAAGAGAAAATCATAGTTTTTTAAAATAAAATAAGTGAATACTAGATGTCTACAGCAGTGCTACCAGGAAAGATTTCCATTATTTTAATTTTTAATACCATTGTTGCATTTCAGTTTCAGAATACCTTTATTATTTGGGTGTGTGGTTTTATGATATTTTTGCAATCTAACAAAGGGATGGTTATGTTGGTGCACAAGAGCACCTACTGATTAATTTGTTTGGACTGCAGCACACAGGAATGGATGACAATCTACTGATTTAACACTGCTTTTTCAATCTTTAAGTGATTAAAGGGGAAGCCCAAAGCCTAGTGTTTCCCTTTAAGACTATCTTAGGGAAACAAAAGGAATCAATGGAATCCCATCAGAAACCCTGATGCCTGGCATAGCAAAGGGGGCATGAAATCAATATATTAGAGCAAAGAGATGGCCAGCACATTTCCTGGCAATGCAAGAAAGCACATGTCAGCAAATGGTTGATAATACAGTTATAAAATGATAACTACAGTCTTATCTATATGTCGAAGTGGAATGATAATCAGCAAAGCTCAGGGCCTTTTAAAAATACATTTCTGCTTGAGAGAAATTGCTTCTGAGGTAATCAAGTCTCAATGGTTTAGAGGTCTTACAGGTCACAAAACAAACATTTTAAAAGGGAAGAAAATCCCAAATCATGAAATGTGGGTTACTATAGCTTAGACTAGATAAAGAGATGCTATAACAGTTGCTTACCTTGAGGTATATGTATTGGTCAGCTATGGCAGTGAAGGGCATCTTCAAGGGTTCTGGATCAGGAACATGCTGTATTCTACATTAGTAACAATGTCATGCAGCCAGATATTTTAAAACACAGCTGTTATAGCATAAATAACAGTGTTCATTCTATCATATTACATTTCATAATGTATATACAGTGGTAACGAACTGTCATACTTGAGTAAAAGTAAAGATACCTTCATAGAAAATGACTCAAGTAAAAGTGAAAGTCCCCCAGTAAAATCCTACTTGAGTTTAAGTCTAAAAGTATTTGGTTTTAAATATACTTAAGTATCGAAAGTAACTGTAATTGCTAAAATATACTTAAGTATCAAAAGTAAAAGTCCTTATATTAAGCAAACCAGACAGCACCATTTTCTTGTTTTTTATTTATTTACGGATAGCCAGGGGCACGCTCCAACACTCAGATATAATTGACAAACAAAGCATGTGCTAAGTGAGTCTGCCAGATAAAAGGCAGTAGGGAAGACCAGGGATGTCCTCTTGATAAGTGTGTGAATTAGTCAATTTTCCTGTGCTGCTAAGCATTCAAAATAACAAGTACTTTTGGGTGTCAGGGAAAATGTATGGAGTAAAAAGTACATACTTTTGTTTAGGAATGTAGTGAAGTAAAAGTAAAAGTTGTCAAAAATATAAATAGTAAAGTACAGATACCCTAAAAAAATTACTTAAGTAGTACTTTCAAGTATTTTTACTTAAGTACTTTACACTGTGTATATATATATATCTATATCTTATTATCATCATGATTGTAAATCTATTTTCATAGAGTTAGAGTAAGGCCAGGATTCAATCCGTTCCTTTGAGCCGACATACGCAGTGTTTACTGTGAATACGGTCTCTGCCAAGGCAGGAACATTGTCTTTAAAGGTGCAGTTTAAGTGCAAACATTCAGATTTTGTTGTATAGATCTGACTATAGCCTTGTAAAATACATCATGACACGACTGGAAAAGAAAACAGTTCCACATAGATATGACCATAATTATATTAAAAAGTTTAATCTGAAATAATGTTTTCAAAATATGTCATAGATCCATTTTTCTAAGGTTTGTTTTCTCTCACATAAACAAATATATACGAGCAATGTTTTAAAATAACAGCTTGTATATATCGACATTTGCAAGAAAAGTTTAAACCATAGATAATATACATTTGATATTCATACTCAGATAGACGATAAATGTACATTGTGTATAGTAAAAACATTTATTTTAACAAGTTTTGTACCTACATTAATCAAAAAAGTACAGCATATTTAATAATTTTACAAATTCTTCATAAAAAATATATTTCTGTACAAAAACATTTTCTTTTGCACCTACTTCAAGTCAGCAGCACGTGATATCCCGATGTTGTAAAATGGAATGATATTAAATTGAATGCAGTTATACACCTCTTTAGTTGGGAAACCATTTTACAGATGTTGAAAGAAAAACGTTATTGCAGCAAGCCCAAAGGAAGGCAAAATGTGGATTAAAAGCAGTGGGTCTTACATCAAAATGGTTACAAAGAAAGGGGATGATTTGATTAAATTCTGTCTTAACTCTATTTATTGAAACCACTGCCGTATAGTGCGTAGGTGTGTAATGAACACTAGGTTTAATTTGAAATGTAAAAAGTTAAATAGTTTGTAGAAAAATTATGGAAATTAAAATGCTTCTGATTTTCCAAACATACTTCACACATAAAATGCATCATACTCAGGGGAATTTTAGTTGTGCTACTATGGCCACAAATATAACAGATATGAAATGGAATCTGATATCTCACAAGATTATAATACACATTTTGTCACTGGTGCATTGATCTCTAAGCAAGTGCATATGATAACAGATTTCGAAAAGCCAAGCTAAGATAGTTCATCAACTGTAAGTTTTGAACATTATTTGTGAATACATGCATAACCAAAATTATTAGGAAAAACAACAAGCTAATCTCTGACTTTGGAATCACAGTGTACTGTATGCATTCAAGTAGCCTTAGCGTTGTAATAGGTCATTTGTAACTGTGACAGCTTTTGAATTGAATAAGGCAGTGTTTCCTGGAGTGTAAGTAAGTAGTCTGTGTTCAATTCATCATCATTGACTCAATACCCTTAAGGATAGGAGGGACATATCATAAAGGGAGAAAAACTGATTATTAAGACTAGCTTCTAAACGACCAGCTCATGCCACTGCTAAAGAAGGATTGCTATCCAACTTGATTCCCCACCTTGCCTTAAGTAGGCCTACCAAAACAAGGTTGTGTGTCAAACAGTTGAGTTGAGTTAAACATGGCATATTCGTATGGCACATTTAAAAAAAAATACACTTCTGCATTAAAACTGTGATTTAAAGCAAGGGCAGCATTTATGAAAAATAAAATTTTTATTAGTTCCAGTACTGTAGAGTAGAAAAATGACGTCCTTCTGCGCAAGAGGTATATTTGAAACGTAAGCAAATTTGCAGCAAGACCACAAGATAGGACTGCCAACTGTTGTCTAGTGTTCCGAATGTTGACAATGTTCAATGCCTGGGGTAATGTGAAATAAACTACAATATAAACAGCAACCTGATGATCGACGATACAAACAAACATTCATGATTAACATGCATGATACATACTGTAAGTATTTGATGCAATTTACAGTATACAACAATATTGAACATTGTTGTTTTTTCAGAGTAGATGAGCCAGATCAGTTTGCTCTGCAGTAATATTGATCTGTGAATAAAATTAAATATCATTCACGATTGCATGTACACCAGTTGCTCCTTAATTGATATTTGTGGATAAAAAGTAAGGAGGGTATTCCATACATTTATTTGCAAAACTAATATTGAAAATAAAATAAGCATCTCTATTGATAAACAGTAGCATGACATTATGCTCCCTGTGGATATGGAAATATACTGTATGCTTATCTACAAATGGTCAAAAACCCTGTACGTCATTTTTCAGTTAGTTTGAAAATTCCTCTTTTGCCTCATTTCATACCCATTCATAACACACTAGTGCAAAATTTGTGCGATAAAGTTTTTCAACACAACAGCTGAGCGAGTTCCTAGATTAGATAGCCATGTTCTCCTGCGAGACAGTTGTAGTTTATAGCATATGTTCCCTTTATTGGAGAAGTCTGGCAAGGAATGAGCAGCAACACGTTCAAAGTTGCTTCCTCCTTTGTGGTACATCTTCACTGAAGAAAACACTTTTTATCAACAATTATGTGGCTTTTCAAGACACTTTAGTATTTCCCCAAGGAGGGCCTTTGGGGGGAAAAAGACAGAAAAAAAGAAAAACGGAGAATGAAAACAACTTTCATCCTGCAAAGAGCCATAAAAAGCAGAACTCCTTGATCCTAGAGATAATCGTCTCTGCTTTATTTTCCTGGCCACATACATGATCACTGCTCCATAGAACACCAATAGTTGTCGTTTTATTTTGTGGTGGCAAGTCCATATAAAATTGTCATTGATTTTAAATGGTGTATTTTATCTTCTCCACAGAGAGGTTATAACGTGATGAGTTCAAAGAAATATTGGCATCTGTCGAAAAAATAAGATACTGCTTACCACAAGAGGTATGGCTGTAAAAGCCAGTCCAATGTTGGTGATAAGAGGGCTATACTACTGTGCAGACTGTGTTCAGAGTTGTATCAAACCTCACAGCTTTCGCCTCCGTGGGTTTCATGTTTGTGTCATACATAGGGTTTTCAAACGACGCTTGTCCATTGGTGTTTTCATGACCGGTATAGCCATTGTATTGAACTTTTGGTCTTGTTCTGAAAGGTGAACAAATAAAACGTATTAGCACATTTACGTTATTTTAATAACTCTACTAGCTATGACTGGTTTTTTACTTTTCAGACAAATGTGACTTCGTTTCATGAAGGGATGTTAAGGTATAGCAAAAAGTGCAATGATGAAGCAGAAACTCTTTCCCACTTGAGAAATCTCTGTACATATTGTTACTGCATTTTCAAATATACCAAATAAGAATACATAAAACCCATAGCTAAGGAAAATATGTTTCAGTCCTCATTTGATCCAGAATACACATTTACCATGGGACACCATATAACCTCTTATTACTTGAAAGAGGAGACTAGGGAGTCCTACTCAAAGCCCACTGAGCTGTTTTTAAACCTCAATATAAGATCAACGTAAAGACCTTGATTCCACCCAGGAGCATTTTGTAAGCCTTTACTTCAAATCAAATCAAATTGTATTGGTCGTATTACACATATGTTATCACGGGTGTAATAAAATGCTTATGTTCCTAGCTCCAACAGTGCAGTAAACGTAATGGTCCCTCCATTACCTTACAAATCTTACTAAGTCAGACAAATGCAGGTTTAGTGACTACCTGGAGGGTTTAGTGTCTTCTATTTAAACTTTGTGTGGATATATAAACTTTGTGTGGATATATATATAAAGTCCATTACCTAATCTTAGATCAAGGCATTGTTAAAGCAGGATCTATCTGCTGTGTGGAGAATACCTCTGCATATTCAAAAACACGTTTCCAAAGCCTTGCAAAGTCTCTGTGGGAGTATGAATGACGTAGAGTACAGATGTAGGATCTTAATTTGAGCCAGTTTGCTACAGAAGTAAAATAATCCTGTAGCAACTATGTGGATTATAACTTATTTACATTTTTGTAGGGGTTGATACTTTTTCTGTAAGGGAAAATCAAGTCTGAAATTTCAAAGTGGACATTTCAAACTTCAGAAGCCTTTTTAAACCTCAAATACACTATAAGTTAAACATTTCCTGCATTGCAGGAAGTTATCCTGCAAAAGGGTGATCAAATTAAGATTCTATATATGTAAGTAGTAATGAAGCCTTGTGGCTAAACATGTATAATATGGAAATGCAAAATTCTATACAGAAAGAAAGAAATATTGTAACTATCAAAACAGACTGATCCTACATGATGTTATTATAAAATTGTCAAAAGACAGTATTCAAAATCTGACACGTATGGGTTTGTAGCATTTGGCATACAAAATGAGTGAAATGTTAATAAAAGTTACAGTATACATTTTCTTTATCTATGTGAATATGAAGATACTTTCTAAGCGTGATTCTGTATTAATGTTAAAACACAATACTTCAAAACTCCTCTCCAGTAAATGTAACAGTCAAAAACAAATGGATTCTCATGATAGCTTATAGGCAAATGATCACAAAAAACAAATAGAACAACATTCAGTTGGTTGAAATATGCTGACAGAGAGATGACAATATGAGATCAAAGAGCACATCTTTTTCATTTTAGCCCAACAAATAAAAAAACTTTTTTTTTTCACTAAATGAAAAAAGTAAAAGACGATAATGACGATGTGAAAGTAGGAATTGTTGCGTATAGTGATTTAGTTTCTTATGTCTTACCTGCCGCCCGCCCTGATTACGTCTTTGGGTCTCTCATTGTCATCAGTGTCTTGTGAAAGTACCCTGCCAATTTTTCATGTACTTTAATATTAGGTAATTTCCATTTTATCTGACAATAATGTCACATACTTTATTTATTTTGTTTGTTCAGTTAGCTTTGGAAAACGCCAATGCAAATGTATTGTAATCATTTTGTTTCGCACTCATCTAACATTGGATTTTGTTATGTAACGATCTATCAACTGAAACTTTTAGGGATCACTCATCGTTTGGCACAGGAGTTTCCCATAACTTATAAGAGACTACGATGCTTAACATCCAAGCATATATGGACAAACATCACCAATGCAGGTTACCAAGACATCCAATAGCCGGCACTCCTTACCTGTGTTTGTAGAGGTAAAATGCAAACCCTGACAGAATAAGGGCAAAGAATGGCACTAGTATGGCAGCTGCTACTGAACTGCTGTTGGTGCCATAGTATGGAGGATTTGATGGCTCCAGGTCTGTTGTAAAGAGACCTAATAAAGAAACATAACAGTACAACCATTCTTGTCAAACTTCTTAAAGTAACTTATGTAAAAGCAATGGTATCAGGAAGTAAAAGGTAACTGTACATGTAGTTTTTGTTTATTACTAAGATTATACAATGATTGTACCTCCTCTTGTTAGTACAAATCTTCCAAAGTCCTTGCTTTGAATATGACCCTGGTAAACAAAGGTTTTCTTGTCAGACTCTGCGGTCACCTAAACCAACACAAAAGAGGAGGGGGGGGGGGGGGGAAATAGGACTTTTGCTGATTTTTCAGGGCATACAGTAGTTGAAATGCAGAACCATTACACAGCTATCGCTATTACCCATTCACCTCATATCCCTCCTTTGTCCTCATGCAGCTTATCACTGTCTCTATCGCCTTTGAAGTGACTAACTGCTATAGTGTTCACAAGAACATATCTTCTTTGAACTTACAAAAGAGGGCTACAGTCAAGTAATATCTTCAATAGACACATTTGAATTCAAATCATTTTAGGCCATTAGGCTATACAATTTTAAGTTGCAGTGTTTTGTGTTGGTTATGGTAGACAGAACCTAATGCCAGAGCTGCATATTGATGAATGACATAGTCTGCAGATGTTACCACCTCATGAACTAGATGTACAGCATTTGCAGAAAACTGAGCGGAGAGAATATGGTAGGTAAAGGAGACAAACTATTGTTGTGTTTCCTGATTAGGTTGGAAGTCCATCATTAGGCTCTTTATTGATAATTTAATTCAAATAAAAGACTCACGTAGCCATCCATTGCCCAGTTGTCATTCTTGAATTTACTGAAATGATGCTCTGTTGGACCACGTATCTGGTAAACCTTCAGCAGCAAATGGTTTTCCTCCTTCTTGTACGTTCCTGAAAACAAAGGGAATTGGGTTATCGGTTGGTGTTTACTGTTGTAATGTTGACTTCAACTGTAATATTTGCCTAATCAAATAATGTTAGAGTTAACATGTGTGTTGTGATTTACCAGCAAGTTTAAGCTGCACTCTGCTCTGATCCAGAAGAGTGACATTGACTCTACTTGTTGTTTCATTGAATCCATTTACAGTAATAGTGGCAACTTCTCTTGCTCCAAGGTACTCATAGAACCCAGTCCAGCCAAAGTTTAAAGAAAACACATCTACAGGAACTGAAGGAAAGAAAGACTCATGTTATACTGTATGACCAGAACAAAATAAGGTACTTTTGCGTCATCCATCGCCTGTCTGTACAGCCATCATTATGAGAAACCTCAGACGTACAGTTAGCACAATACGTGTTACATTGAATGGACATGCATTTGAACATGAATAAAATGACTCAGAGGAGATAAACGTACCACCAATCTTGTTTTTCTGAACATCTGACTCCACTCCTTTTTTACCATTTATTTTGGGCCCAACTGAAAGACGGAAGAAATAATTGACTACATGACATTTTATGGATGTGACCTACTCACTGCCAGTTGCTGCTTGTAGCCGTGTAATGACAACATTTTTTTTGGTCTACATTTTACCAGAGCGATTCAGACTTGATGATTGCTGAAATGTTGTATACTCAATTACCTAGATATTCTCAGCTAGCACAGGGCACACAGCAAATTAACTACTGTGTTGAATACCAATGTATGAGGGAAAATATGATTAACACATACAAGTAGCAGATTAACTGCTAATCTAAGTATATGGCCTGCAGTACAATTTATTCTCCTCAGGTTGTGAATGGTTCACAGGAAATAGTTACATTTGAATAATAGGCACATTCCAGTGCATAAGTATACCTTTGCAGACAGGTGGCTTTCCGGACCACTTAAAATCAGGTTTACATGTCCTGTGCTCAGATCCCCCGGCCAGGAAGAATCCGTCCTGACATGTATAAATCAAAGTATAGCCCAGAGTTGGTAGATCAATAGCCTTCACGTCAATGTTAGACAGTGTCTCGGGCTGTCTGCAGGCATGGGCTGCAAAAAAAGAAAGAACGAAGAAGAAAAAAACATGGTAAACACAATAAATTCACTCTACCACTGACCAGGATTACCAGTCAGAATACAGCAGCCCCACACCCACATCAGTATCATGGAGTTATGTAGAGATCGAGCAATCCTATCAGGAGCAAACATATAAAACAAGGCCAGAGTGGTACTATCCATCTGTAACATAATATATGAACTCAGTCTTCGCACTTTCCTGTCGTCAACTTAAGCCTCCCCACTCCCAAGCCTCTGACAGTGAAGCCGCTTTATGTGGAGGAGACGCCTGAAGAATTTCGTGGGTACGCTGTCAAAAATCGCCTACTGATTTACCACTCACATACGAACAGCTTAAACTTGGCAAACTTTATCTATTCTTTGCTGAGGGCAGCAATCCCTACTTAACTTCCCTCCATGATTCATACAGCTCTTTCTCAAATGTCCATTCCCTTTTGACAGTCCCACAATGGCTTCTACGTTGTGATCTTTCTTTTAATCCATATATACAGCTCAAGACCTATAATCCTGGGCAGAGTTATTAAGGAGAGAGATGGAGAACATGACACTACCATTGGGAGGGTAGTGACCTGGAATGCAGTAAATGAAAGGGTTACATGTGCTAAACCAATGCTCTACTCCCTTTGGCTGTCATACCCCCCCTACTGTGTCTCTACCTTTACTCATTAACAAGTCAACGCTAAGAAAATTTACACCTGGTGGATTAATAAATAACTTTTTCCTGTTTTCTTGACAATGTCCTGTCACAAAAACAAATCTTTCCAAAAATACTTACCGATACATTCTGGTTGCACACCACTCCACGTCAAATTTTCCAGACAGGTTCTTGTCGTAGATCCCAGTATGTGGTAGTTTTTACGGCATTTGAAGGAGATTTTGCTTCCAACCTGAAACGGAAGAAGACTCATTACTATAAATGGTCTAAGAACAACCAGATAATTGCTTTGACTGACCAGAAGACTATTTTAGCAAATTATCTGAGCACAAATGACAAATGACAAGAACAAATGACACACACACACACACACACACACACACACACACACACACACACACACACACACACACACACACACACACACACACACACACACACGCACACGCACACGCGCGTTCTGAAAGGCCCCAGAGTCTGCAACACCACTAAGCAAGGGGCACCACCAAGCAAGCGGCACCATGAAGACCAAGGAGCTCTCCAAACAGGTCATGGACAAAGTTGTGGAGAAGTACAGATCATGGTTGGGTTATAAAAAAATATTTGAAACTTTGAACATCCCACGGAGCACCATTAAATCCATTATTAAAACATGGAAAGAATATGGCAACAAACCTGCCAAGAGAGTGCCACCCACCAAAACTCACAGACCACGCAAGGAGGGCATTAATCAGAGGCAACAAAAAGACCAAAGATAACCCTGAAGGAGCTGTAAAGGTCCACAGCAGAGATTGGAGTATCTGTCCATAGGCCCACTAAGCCGGTGTGGCAGGTAGCCTAGTGGTTAGAGCGTTGGGCCAGTAACCGAAAGGTTGCTAGATCGAATCCCCAAGCTGACAAGGTAAAAATGTGTCATTCTGCACCTGAACACGGCAGTTAACCCACTGTTCCTAGGCCTTCATTGTAAATAAGAATTAGTTTTTAAACTGACTTACCTAGTTAAAGGCTAAATAATAAATAAAAAAATAAAAGCTGTACACTCCACAGAGCTGGGCTTTATGGAAGAGTGGCCATAAAAAAGCCATTGTTTGCCAAAAGGCATGTGGGAGACTCCCCAAACATATGGAAGAAGGTACTCTGGTCAGATGAGACTAAAATTGAGCTTTGTGGCCATCAAGGAAAACGCATCATGCTGTGGGATGTTTTTCCATCGGCAGAGACTGGGAAACTGGTCAGAATTGAAGGAATGATGGATGGCGCTAAATACAGGGAAATTCTTGAGGGAAACTTGTTTCAGTCTTCCAGAGATTTGAGACTGGGACAGAGGTTCACCTTCCAGCAGGACAATGACCCTAAGCATACTGCTAAAGCAACACTTGAGTGGTTTAAGGGGAAACACTTAAATGTCTTGGAATGGCCTAGTCAAAGCCCAGACTGTCACGTTCCTGACCTATTTCTGTTAGTTTGTTGTATGTGTTAGTTGGTCAGGACGTGAGTTTGGGTGGGCATTCTATGTTGTCTGTTTCTATGTTGGTTTAAGGGTTGCCTGGTATGGCTCTCAATTAGAGGCAGGTGTTTGGCGTTCCTCTAATTGAGAGTCATATTTAGGTAGGTTGTTTCACAGTGTTCGTTGTGGGTGGTTGTCTCCTGTGTCAGTGTTTGTCGCACCATACGGGACTGTTCGGTATGTTTGTTCATCGTCATTTATGTGTAGGCTATTCTCCCTGTTCGTGCGTTCTTCGTGTTTATGTGAGTTCGTCGTCCAGGTCTGTCTACACCGTTTGTTGTTTTGTTAGTTTAGTCAAGTTCGTGTTTTCGTGTTTTCTTTAATAAATTATGTGTTCACAACCCGCTGCGCCTTGGTTCCATCACTACTCCTCCTTTTCGGTTGAAGAGGAGGAGGACTACCGTTACACAGACCTCAATCCAATTGAGAATCCTCTTTTGCACTACCTTTTTTGCACTATTGGTTAGAGCCTGTAAGTAAGCATTTCACTGTAAGGTCTACATACACTGTTGTATTCGGCGCACGTAACAAATAAACTTTGATTTAATTTGAATCTGTGGTATGACTTAAATATTGCTGTACACCAGCGGAACCCATCCAACTTGAAGGAGCTGGAGCATGACTTTAAGAATGGGCAAAAATCCCAGTGGCTAGATGTGCCAAGCTTATAGATACAAACCCCAAGAGACTTGCAGCTGTAATTGCTGCAAAAGGTGGCTCTACAAACTGTTGACTTGGGAGGGGGGGGTGAATAGTCATGCACGCTCAAGTTTTCTGTTTTTTTGTCTTATTTCTTGTATGTTTCACAATAAAAAATATGTTGCATCTTCAAAGTGGTAGGCATGTTGTGTAAATTAGGGCCGATTTCAAGTTTTCATAACAATCGGAAATCGGTATTTTTGGGTGCCGATTATTATTTTTTTTACACCCTTATTTAATCTTTATTTAACTAGGCAAGTCAGTTAAGAACACATTCTTATTTTCATTGACGGCCTAGGAACGTTCTGCCTCGTTTAGGGGCAGAACGACAGATTTTTAACCTTGTCAGCTCGGGGGATCCAATCTTGCAACCTTGCAGTTAACTAGTCCAATGCTCTAACAGCTGCTTACATTGCACTCCTGTTACGCAAATGCAGTAAGCTAAGGTAAGTTGCTAGCTAGTATTAAACTTATCTTATAAAAAACAATCAATCAATGACTGTCATTGCTCCAATGTGTACTTAACCATAAACATCAATGCCTTTCTTAAAATCAATACACAAGTATATATTTTTAAACCTGCATATTTAGCTAAAAAAATTCCAGGTTAGCAGGCAATATTAACCAGGTGAAATTGTGTCATTTCTCTTGCGTTCATTGCACGCAGAGTCAGGGTATATGCAACAGTTTGGGCCGCCTGGCTCTTTGCGAACTAATTTGCCAGAATTTTACGTAATTATGACATAACATTGAAGGTTGTGCAATATAACAGGAATATTTAGACTCATGGATGCCACCCGTTAGATAAAATACGGAACGGAATAAACGTTTTGTTTTCGAGGTGATAGTTTCCGGATTAGTCAAAGGTATATGGTTTAGAGAGAAATAGTCGACGCGTTATAATTCCTGTAATAACTTGCGGCTGAACTTGAAAGGGGTTCCTTCGTTATTTTACCGTTCATGTCTTCCATAGAGAATGTCTTGATCTACTTCAAATAAGGTCTGTGTTACATGCAGGCTTAAACCGCCTCTGCGTTTTGATACCCGTGTAAATCTCACTAGGATAAGGTAACGTTTATCAACATATTTTCATAAATCCACTCTACAAAAAAAATGATCTTCGCTTATATTTAGCCAATATTGATCAGAGTTCCCTTGTCCTATGGATATCAAACAGTTATAAAATTGGCACGGTGGTGTAAGCCTACACGAAACACAGACCTTATTTTAAGTGAATCTAAAAATATCCTATGGAATAAATGAAGGAACCGCTTTTCAGATTTTGCAAGAACGTGTCATGGGAATTATGACTCGCACTTTGGTCGTCAATTCTTACCATGCCCATTATTAAAATAGGATTTCCTGCATATAGAAATTACAGTTTTTGTTTTCAACATTCATCACAGGTAACTTAAACTCTATTTTTATTCAAACAGTTGAGAGTATTTGTCTCCTAAGCAGACTCTTCAGTATCATTGTCACTTCAGAGCTGTGTGTGTGTGTGTATTTATGTATTATATTAAGTTAAAATAAAAGTGTTCATTGTTCATTCAAAATTATTATTATTTTTTTTAAATAAATTGGCCGATTAATCGGTATCGGCTTTTTTTGTCCTCCAATAATCGGTATCGGTATCGGCGTTGAAAAATTATAATCGGTCGACCTCTAATACAAACCCCCCAAAAATATATTTTAATTACAGGTTTTAAGGCAACAAAATAGGAAAAATGCCAAGGGGGTGAATACTTTCACAAGCCACTGTACAGTATGTTTACCCACAATTTGACATCGGTAGAAGTAAGGACCTTACCTCAATTCCTTGGGATGTGACTGGTATCCCATAAGATGGCGTTCCAGGGTCTCTGCATGTGTTATATGCAGGATCTAAAGAAAAATACATGTTTAGCTCACTGCCTATCAACATCATCATCATCATCACTGAAGAAAATAAGCAAACACTCAACTACATGACACCACACAACACAACACCACTACAGACTACACCACAACATACCACACCACAACTAAGGCAGCAGACAGTGGTGTAAAGTACTTAAATAAAAAATGTATTCACTACATTCTCTTAAGAAAATATTTTACTTTTTACTCCATATATTTTCAAAAAAAGTACTCGTTATATATTGAATGCTTAGCAGGACACGAAAATGGTCCAATTTATGCACTTAACAGAACATCCCTGGACATCCCTACTAACTCTGATCTGGCAGACTCACTAAACACACATGCTTCTTTTGTAAATGATGTTGGAATGTTGGAGTGTGCCACTGGCTATTTGTAAATGAAAAAAAATAAGAAATTGGTGCTGTCTTGTTTGCTTAATATAAGGAACTTGAAAATGATTTATACTTTTACTACTTAAGTTTATTTTAAATCAAATACTTTTAGACTTTTCCTCAAGAATTTCACTGGGTGACTTTTCCTTTTACTTGAGTCATGTTTTATTAAGGTATGAATGGGCAGGACAACCCACCTATACATGAGGGATGTATTCCACTCCAAGTCCCATCAACCTGACACACTCTCCTGGATGAGCCGACCAGGATGTTGGGGTCCCTACAGTAGAAGGTGACCTCTGACCTGTAGGTGAACTGTTTGCCCTCAGCATAACCCTCTGCTGGGGTGCCTGGGTCTCCACACAGCACAGCTAGGCACAACAAAGCACAGAGACCATTAATCAAATCACACACTTCACATCACACACATCCCCCAGGTTACGTGGGTTTCAGAATCTTTATTCACAATTTTTCATTGGCATGATGATCACAACGTTTCATATAGGCACTACTGACCAGCTAGTCATTCATAACATGGCTCTTGGAATTATAACATTACGAGGTGAAAAAATATATTGTTGTGAGAAACAGAAAGCACCATAGCTAAACTAGACCTGCTAACCCCTACTGTATAATGGATAATACAATGGTTTCAAGATGCTTTTTCATAATAGGTCCTTCATGTTTGTGAAATGCCCCACATAAATGTTCCACAAAGAGTTTAGCAGTGGAAGTCACTCAGACCCGTTTCAGACCCACAGTATGAGAAGTTGTTATTACAGAGTGTGTTCTCCTGCAGGCTTTCCATGACAACCCACTTTCCATGACAACCCACTCTGTGCATGGAATTTCAGAACATTCTGGCAGTACTTCTGACACCGTGTCAGGAGCTTATGATCAAGGCCTGCAGGCTGCAGCAGCAGACTCCGTCCATGTACCTTGTAATGCTCATGTTATGGGCAGCCCTAGCTGCGGATACTTGAGGGATCAATTTAGGAAATGTTGACATTCTTTTTGCATCTGTCACAACAGTTTCCCAACCTGTCAAATCTGGCATTTCACAGAGGATTTAGCCGGGTCATGCACCCCCCCAGCGGCACAACTTTAACAGGGCTATAGGAAGGATAAGTAGGCCAGGTGTGCACATTTAATTCTCTTTAAACTGATAGGCACTGCTTTCGTCAGTTTGATGCATCTACTATAAAATATTGTTTTACACAAACATAGCAATAGGTAAACACTGCTAAGCTTTGATGACACTGCCATTGCACAAAAGTTTAGATCAAGTGCTCAGATTTTCAGTCTTAAAGGGACTTGATTTTTAACTTACGAAGACATTGAGGGATTTCCCCTCGCCATGTGCCGTTCCCCTCACATGAAACGATTCCAGGGCTGGATAGCTGGTACCCATCGAAGCAGCTATAGGTGACGCTGGAGCCCCACTGCAAGTCTGACCCCTCAACCTTCCCATTGTGAACAGCCGGAGGACGGCCACACATGATCACTGATGTGGGGACAAAACAATATCATCAGTACGGATGTAATGATTTTTAGTGAGTAAGTACTGCATGTTAACTCAAAACATATGTTTTAATGTGCTAGAAAGGAATGGATGATTTATCGCGGTTCATATCCTCTTTGATGATCATATTCTGTCTCCCACAGGGAGAAAGTGTTTTCATTTGCCTATTATTGACAAGTAATATAGTTAATTGGGAAGTAGAGGTCCCATTAATCACAATACATATCCGATATGGACTGTATATCTGTTTTCGATTATATGCAGGGTATTGCACTGTTATTTCCCGTTGAGACGATAACATATTCTAACTCTAAAAGAAATCATTGCAAATGCTGTGGTATTGGATGTCTATTCTGTAAAAATAGGAACTTCTGGCATATTAAACAGTATTCACCCACAGGATTGCAATTGGTCTATAACCACATGTCTGGTAAATCGCTACTGTGGGAAATTATATGTGAAGTGCACACACATTCACTCTCTGCCTGTCAATCTGCTTGGGAGGAGACTTCCCTGCTCTATGCTTGTCTGCATTGCACCACTAACTGGATGCATCGTTTTCTCCACACGTTTCAAGTCTGACATCTGATAGCACAGATCCTACACATTTCATGGATAACATCCCTTCAGTCTGTGTAAGTGAATAATTTGTGCTTGCTGTGCCAAAAAAGGTAGAGAAACTACTCCAAACAAGATCAAAAAACTTTTCGAGTTCTTTTGATCTCCGAGTGCTTGAAATTCTGGAGTGTTGTGATATCTGTACTATATTTCTCTGGTTGCGTCTCATCTCAGCCCTCAGTAAAGAAATGAAAGTAGAAATGTTTGTTTCTTTGTAAGCCAACGACAAGTATTATTGAGTCATAACCAAAGTTGAATTACCTTTACAGTAAGGCTTGGTTTGGTTCCAAGACCCGTTCTTGGTGCAGAGGAGCACAGATGAACCGACAGTGTCCATGACGTGGCCTGGGTTACAGTGATACTGAACAGTCTTGTTGAAGGTGAACTCATTTCCTATGTAAATCCCATTGGCAACAGGACCTGGATCTCCACAGCTGATCACTGTTGAATTGGTAGAACATTTGTACATGCAGTACTATATAAGCATAATCAAAAGCAAAGCATGGCATGTAGCATATAAGATTAGGTGTATTGCGTCCATGTCTCATGGTCTAGGTTGAATGAATACAAGATGCGTGTTAGACGAGCCCACTGTAGAGCTCCTACAGTGCACAGTACAGTATACCTGTGCAGTCTAGGGCAGAGCCGGTCCAGGTGCCATTGGTGGTGCAGTGGCGAGTGGTGAGACCTGAGGTCTCATATCCTTCCCAGCAGGCATATGCTACGGAGCTTGAAAACACTATTCCATCACTGAAGACAATCTTCCCGTAGGCAGGAGTACCTGGATTTCCACACGAAATCGCTGAGAAAAAAACCAAATAGATAAACATAAAAAAACTGGAACATTCGTCAAGGTAAATTTAAGGTAAATAAACCATAACTGAATTGTCACTTGCAATCATGAAAGTACTACTCTTGGCTATTGATAAAAGGAAATGTGTATATAATTTATATTTTTTTAATTGAACCTTTATTTAACTCAGTTAAGAATAAATTCTTATTTACAATGATGGCCTACTGGGGAACGGTGGGTTAACTGCCTTGTTCAGGGGCAGAACAACAGATTTTTACCTTGTCAGCTTTAATATTTTTTTTTTGCCTTTAATCTACAGAGTATCCTATTGCAGCCTTGGAGTTACTTTCGGTTACTGGCCCAACACTCTAACCACTAGGCTACCTGCCGCCCCATAATAAGTCCAATCTTTCTTCAGTACAATATATTTAACAGATGCTGGCCAAGCAGATCAACTTAATTGTAATCTAACAGAAACAAGATATTAAAATAAAAGTCCTATTGATTTGATCCAATTAGTTAAAGCTTTTTAAGGAAATGCCTTTTGTCAGTGATTTGAAGTGGCATTTTAGAAGACGGTAATAAATGAAATGGGATCCTCACTCTCATAGATATCGGCTTTAAAAACCAATTAGGTTAATTGGGAACAACAAGGCTATTTCCATAAATAATGAGGCATCGGGGACATATTCACAAACAAATAACCACATGACTCACATGAATAGAGCTTTTACTCACACAGCCTGCTTAAAGAGATTGTCCGGTACTTTTGTATACTTTTTAACCAATAGTTCTGAAAGTAGTGCTCACAAGCTAAAAGTGGTCCCCAAAAATCACCTACGTCACATATGCGCACCACGTCATTGCTCTTTTTCTCACTCTGCTGTGTGTGCATCTTGCTAGCTGTCACTCAAATGGTGAGGTGCTAAAGCGCATTGGTTGAACTGGAATTGCTAGGGGGCTGGCCCACATGGGGTAAAATGTAGGGAAATCAGATTCCAGAAAAACTGTTCTTTTTTAATTAGGGATTTCGTGGTTAATTGAGGTAAGACAGTAATTCTGCTCATAGGTTATGCATGTATGAACTACACATTGACACATCCAGCCCAAGGCAGGACATTTCAAAAATATTTAGTAGTCACCAAAGTTCCAGAGGATGTCTTTAAATACTCTCAATAGGGCTTAAGCATTTTCATCTTTGTTTACAGAAGGGGAGAACTAACAACATGGGAATCTTCAGAGGCCATTAATCAAAGAGGGATCAGGCAAAGCGTGACATCAGTTGTGAGGAAACATGCTCTCCGTTTTCCCCCATGTGAAACTGAATGGCAAATGTACACAAATACTAATCTCAAAAAAGTAATGAATGCTTTTGATTACATTGGGAATCTCCGGGGCATATGCTACAGTGCTAGCTTTGAGTATTTATGTCTCAATTAGGGTTGATTGAGCACATACTCATTAGCTCAAGTCATAGAATAGCTAAATAGCTGAACATTTAAAGAGATTGAATGGGATCTTAAGCACTAATAAATTCGTAACATATTGGAATTCATAAGGTATCATACGATCTGCAGGATTTTTTTTTATTTTTTTTTTTAATTACAGGACGTAACATACTGTATCATACGAAATGGATGAGATTGCAAACAATCGTGCACAATTTTCGGAGACCCGTTTTGGCTCGTGAGCACTACTTTCAAAACTACTACCTAAAATTATACAAAACATCACTTTAAGAGCAGTAAACTTAATTATTCATTAATCTTCATAAGAATGATTAGCATTATCTGTGTAGACATAATATCACTCCAAGGCTGCAATAGGATACTCTGTAAAGGCAAAAAAAAATACATTAAAATAAAATCCCCCGGTACAGCTTCCCTTAACAATGTAACTATTTACAAATAGAAAACAACTGGTCCAATAAAGAGTTTATGAAGTCCCTCAGGGAGACCGCTGTGGCCATATGTATTTCCTGACTCAAAGTAATTATTTCCCAAGTCACAGGCGTCTTGTGATCTCCCTGTGCACAAGAATTCGCATTTCATACTTGGGCACAGCATTATTTGTATCACAGAAATAGTGCGCAGCATTCCACTTTAAATCTCCCAAGCAGTGATCCATCTCAACTCCCTTATACCAACCGTTAAACCATCCTCAATCATGAATGGCCTCTAAATAATGCAACTCTATTGATCTCCTGTAAGCAATCTGCAGGCTTATCTCACTGTGTACTGTGTTGCCGTGAAGACTGAATAAATAAGATTAATAATACATTTATAAATATAGAAATGCACAAAAACTGACCAATTGATGAAAATAAAAACAAGAAGGAAAGAAGGAAGTAAATGGAGTAAATCAACAAGGCCCAACTTTGCCTCCCCAAGTTCTGAGCAAATAAACAAACAAATGAACAAATAATAAATACAGTTGAAGTCAGAAGTTTACATACACTTAGGTTGGAGTCATGAAAACTCGTTTTTCAACCACTCCACAAATTTCTTGTGAACAAACTATAGTTTTGGCAAGTCGGTTAAGACATCTACTTTGTATATGACACAAGTCATTTTTCCAACAATTGTTTACAGACAGATTATTTCACTTTTAATTATTTATATCACAATACCAGTGGGACAGAAGTTAACATACATTAAGTTGACAGTGCCTTTAAACAGCTTGGAAAATTCGCAAAAACTATGTCATGGTTTTAGAAGCTTCTGATTGTCTAATTTACATAATTTGAGTCATTTGGAGGTGTAACTGTGGATGTATTTCAAGGCCTACCTTCAAACTCAGTGCCTCTTTGCTTGACATCATGGGAAAAGCCGAGGCCTCGGGAAAAAAAGTGTAGACCTCCACAAGTCTGGTTAATCCTTGGGAGCAATTTCCAAATGCCTGAAGGCACCACGTTCATCTGTACAAACAATAGTACGCAAGTATAAACACCATGGGACCACGCAGCCTTCATACCGCTCAGGAAGAAGACGCGTTCTGTCTCTTAGCGACGAGCGTACTTTGGTGCGAAAAGTGCAAATCAATTCCAGAACAACAGCAAAGGACCTTGTGAAGATGCTGGAGGAAACAGGTACAAATGTATCTATATCCACAGTAAAACGAGTCCTATATCGACATAACCTGAAAGGCCGCTCAGCAAGGAAGAAGCCACTGCTCCAAAACCTCCATAAAATAGAACTGTTTGGCCATAATGACCATCGTTATGTTTGGAGGAAAAAGGGGGAGGCTTGCAATCCCAACCGTGAAGCACAGGGGTGGCAGCATCATGTTGTGGGGGTTTTGCTGCAGGAGGGACTAGTGCACTTCACAAAATAGATGGCATCATGAGGCAGGAAAAGTATGTGGATATATTGAAGCAACATCTCACGACATCAGTCAGGAAGTTAAAGCTTGGTCACAAATGGGTCTTCCAAATGGACATTGACCCTAAGCATACTTCCAAAGTTGTGGCAAAATGGCTTAAGTACAACAAAGTCAAGGTATTGGAGTGGCCATCACAAAGCCCTGACCTCAATCCTATAGAACATTTGTGGGCAGAACTGAAAAAGCGTGTGCGAGCGAAGGAGGCCTACAAATCTGACTCAGTTACACCAGCTCTGTCAGGAGGAATGGGCCAAAATTCACCCAACTTATTGTGGGAAGCTTGTGGAAGGCTACCCAAAAGGTTTGACCCAAGTTAAACAATTTAAAGGCAATGCTACCAAATACTAATTGAGTGTATGTTAACTTCTGACCCACTGTGAATGTGATGAAAGAAATAAAAGCTAAAATAAATCACTCTCTACTATTATTCTCACATTTCACATTATTAAAATAAAGTGTTGATCCTAACTGACCTAAGACAGGGAATTTTTACTAGGATTAAATATCAGGAATTGTGAAACACTTGAGTTTAAATGTATTTGGCTAAGTATATATGTATATATATATATACATATATAAACAGTACCAGTCAAAAGTTTGGACACACATACTCATTCAAGGGTTTTTCTTTATTTTTGACTATTTTCTACATTGTAGAATAATAGTGAAGACATCAAAACTATAAAAAACAACACATATGGAATCATGTAGTAAGCAAAAAAAGTGTTAAACAAATCAAAATATATTTTATATGTCAGATTCTTCAAAGTAGCCACCCTTTGCCTTGATGACAGCTTTGCACACTCTTGGCAGAGCAAGATGAGCTAAAATCTATTGAAGGAACATTAGCTAAACTTTTTCAGCTAGTTGCCTGTCAAAATTGCACTGATAAACGATAGGGCCTGCTTCCCCTTCTGCCGCTTGCCTGCCAATGTATGCGTTGTCCCAACCAGGCACCCAAGCTAACTGGCTAAAGTTGGCTAGCTAGCTACTTCCAGACACAAATGGGAGAACACATCACTGACCCATTTTACTCGCCGTAGCAGAGCTAGTAAGGCTGTTTACATGTTATATAGAGCATTCGTGACTAACTTTAACTTTCTTTGCCTATGTCTATTGACACTGGTCATATTCTGCACCCAAAATATTGAGTCATTGAAACTGATACAGTGCTTCCGGAATGGAGGCAGCAAACAATGTACCCAGCCAGCTGTGATTTACAAACGGTTTGTTATATTTTTTGGACTACCAAGAAATGTATTGGTCAATTATATTAATGCATTGAACTGCATCCATCTATTCTCCAACAATGCCTTAGTGTACGTCATTCAATGTTGAGTCAAATATAACCTATTTTTAAAACCTCCTATAAAGTTGGTTTTGTACCATAAACTGGGAATTTCATATTTTTGACTGAAATTATGTCTGTTTCATATCTGCAAAGTAGTTAAAACACTGTCAGTTCCACTTTAAATTACTAGAGGGGATATGTCATAAACCCTAAAAGTTCCAGAATGGGTGAAAATGGCAGCCAATTGGTCAGGGAGAAATCAAGACCAGTCTAATGTGAATGAATGGCAGTAGAGGCATAATCCTGATTTTACTAGTGCAGGAAAATAAAAGTAAGGCTTGTGATATATCAGAAATTGTATAATAGAATTATTGTTGAAATATTAATATAATTATATAGTCATATAATTATACATATTGTTTATACAGGTTTTTCACCAATGTTCTGTGTAAATAGCCTCCAAAATATGTAAACAGATCATAAATGTCAACATTTGTGTTTTCTTGAAAAGCTGTGAGTGCTATTATACGATACAACATCAGAAGTCTACTTGTTGCATTTACAACCTCTCTAAGTCCTATCATCAATTGATTTCAGCCAGTGTATGGCTGTGCATTGACTGCATTGTTTGAATAAAATGTTGGCATATTGTCAGTTAATTTGAAAAAATTTATGGAATCCTTCCTTTGGTTAGCTAGCTAACAAATATACAGTGCATATACATTATTCAAATTCATTATTTGACATATCTTATCACAGCACTGGCAAACCACAGTTGACTAACACCCTGACCAAAATGTCTGATCCCATCATAAAATGTTTATCCCATCATAACAAGGTTCATGTCCATTCTAGTATTCTAGTTCCATGTCCGACCCCATCTAACAGACAACACTGAACACTCATGATAACTGGGTTAAAAATATGACAAACAGAGCAGCAAATAACTGAAGAACATAAACAACAACTTCAACACCAAAACACACACAGGAATGAGAAACAACACAACCTGAAAACAAGGAACCCATCATTACACAAAATCCTATGGCACAGCTACAATATGCGTCGTGTAGAGTATACAGTACATCATAAACATGGTCATAATGAGTATGCTTAAGTATGCTCTCTCTAATTCTCTAATTCTCTCCTTCTCTCTTTCTTTCTCTCTCTCGGAGGACCTGAGCCCTAGGACCATACGTCAGGACTACTGGGCATGATGACTCCTTGCTGTCCCCAGTCCACCTGGCCTTGCTGCTGTCCCAGTTTCAACTGTTCTGCCTGCGGTTATGGAACCCCTACCTGTCCCAGACCTGCTGTTTTCAACTCTTAATGATCGGCTATGAAAAGCCAACTGACATTTATTTCTGATTATTATTTGACCATGCTTGTCATTTATGAACATTTTGAACATCTTGGCTCTCTCTAATTCTCTCCTTCTCTCTTTCTTTCTCTCTCTCGGAGGAACTGAGCCCTAGGACCATACGTCAGGACTACCGGCATGATGACTCCTTGCTGTCCCCAGTCCACCTGGCCTTGCTGCTGTCCCAGTTTCAACTGTTCTGCCTGCGGTTATGGAACCCCTACCTGTCCCAGACCTGCTGTTTTCAACTCTTAATTATCGGCTATGAAAAGCCAACTGACATTTATTCCTGATTATTATTTGACCATGCTTGTCATTTATGAACATTTTGAACATCTTGGCCATGTTCTGTTATAATCTCCACCCGGCACAGCCAGAAGAGGACTGGCCACCCCTCATAGCCTGGTTCCTCTCTAGGTTTCTTCCTAGGTTTTGGCCTTTCTAGGGAGTTTTTCCTAGCCACCGTGCTTCTACACCTGCATTGCTTGCTGTTTGGGGTTTTAGGCTGGGTTTCTGTACAGCACTTCGAGATATTAGCTGATGTACGAAGGACTATATAAAATAAACTTGATTGATTGATTGATCATAATAAATTAGATTTGGACAAATTATTTTAATTTAATTGTGGGATTAAGGAGCTATCAAACTCAATCAAAGTTATTGGTTAATGAGACACAGTTTAAGACGTACTAAAGACATTAAATACATTTACGTAAGATATCTTTATGTCCAAACGAGTCTATTTAAAAGTGAATGATGAGATAATTGAGGGTCAATTATTATCTTTATAAAACGTAGAAATATACAGTTAGATAAGCTTCAGGGTTGGAGACAATTCCAGTCAATTCAGGAAGTACACTGAAAGTCCAACTCCAATTATCTTCAATGCTTTTCAATGAGGACAATTTGGAATTTTGTTTACTTTATGAATTGACTGGAATTTAAATGGGATTGACCTCCAACCCTGATCAGCTAAGATATACAGTACACCCATACTTGTACCTTTTTACTGGATGTGTGTATGCACATAATTTCATATTTCTTATGAATGTGCCAATAAGCACCTTGGCTTCACTCAAGGTTAACCATGTAATTTTTCAAACGATGAATTAAACAGAAATAACCCTGGATGCTTCTCTTTTGAATCCCTCCCAACATTGCTGAGCATTAAGGTAATAGACTATAATAGGTGTTGGATGGAGTTATCCTTTCTGAAAACTTGCATTAAAGCAATGATTATCATACAGTACATTACCAGTGGTAGGTGGTCTGTGTAGGACTCCTCACCCTTGCATACATCAAGGAGTCCTACATTCAGAAGGTTCAATGCAGCAGTTTTTTTCTCAATATCAAATCATTTCTGGGTAACAATTAAGTACCTTATTGTAAGTGTTTTCAATTAAAATGGTCAAAAAGAAACTGCTTCTTAGCAAAGAGCATTTTTCAAGCAAGAATTTATCTAGGACTGTCTGGGAGTGGTCTGAGTGGGGAAGGGGTAAACTGAAAACGAGCTGTTATTGACTGAGAGGTTTTGAACATTCTGTCTTATTTGTCACCAGGCAGGCCAAAACTCTATCCCACCAAAAAGGATGACATTTCAGGCGATCTATTCAAACGGCTTTTACAATCAAAGTATTATCATTATCACAATTCCACAGTATAAATCCAATCATATATTGTGGAAATATATATTAACCACAGGAAATGCACATTTTTGATTGCACTGTAAGAGCAACCTGCAACCTATAAGAGAAATCAGTAAATCTGTCAAATAGACAGTTTAACTCTTATCACAATAATTCATGGTTGAGTAGTTCTACAGTTTATCACAATTATTGAAAAAAAACCACCGCATAGCACTGAAATGCAATGCTCTCGCCATTGATTTGTTATTAAAATAGCAACACATTGTGAAAACAATAATTTGTGCAACGTTATACTATCTGAAATGTTTCCTTTTTGCAGAAGAACTGGTCAATAAGACACTTTTTCAGGGTGGACCATGACACTGCCTTATCAGCCCTCAAAGTTCAAGACAACTGGGAACTTGGGAAAAATGAGCTACGAATGGGAAAATAAGTTTGGAACTTTCATTCAACTCAGAATTGTACAGTGCCTTGCAAAAGTATTCATCCCCCTTGGTGTTTTTCCTATTTTGTTGTATTACAACCTGTAATTTAAATATATTTTTATTTGGATTTCATGTGATACACAAAATAGCCCAAATTGGTGAAGTGAAATGAAAAAAATGACTTGTTTAAAAAAACAATTTGAAATGAAAAACTGAAAAGTGCTGCGTGCATATGTATTCACCCCCTTTGCTATGAAGCCCCTAAATAAGACCTAGTGCAACCAATTACCTTCAGAAGTTACATAATTAGTTAAATAAAGTCCACCTGTGTGCAATCTAAGTGTCACATGATCTCAGTATATATATACACAGTGGGGAGAACAAGTATTTGAGACACTGCCGATTTTGCAGGTTTTCCTACTTACAAAGCATGTAGAGGTCTGTAATTTTTATCATAGGTACACTTCAACTGTGAGAGACGGAATCTAAAACAAAAATCCAGAAAATCACATTGTATGATTTTTAAGTAATTAATTTGCATTTTATTGCATGACATAAGTATTTGATCACCTACCAACCAGTAAGAATTCCGGCTCTCACAGACCTTTAAGAAGAGAGTTTTTCTTTAAGAAGCCCTCCTGTTCTCCACTCATTACCTGTATTAACTGCACCTGTTTGAACTCGTTACCTGTATAAAAGACACCTGTCCACACACTCAATCAAACAGACTCCAACCTCTCCACAATGGCCAAGACCAGAGAGCTGTGTAAGGACATCAGGGATAAAATTGTAGACCTGCACAAGGCTGGGATGGGCTACAGGACAATAGGCAAGCAGCTTGGCGCAATTATTAGAAAATGGAAGAAGTTCAAGATGATGGTCAATCACCCTCGGTCTGGGGCTCCATGCAAGATCTCACCTCGTGGGGCATCAATGATCATGAGGAAGGTGAGGGATCAGCCCAGAACTACACGGCAGAACCTGGTCAATGACCTGAAGAGAGCTGGGACCACAGTCTCAAAGAAAACCATTAGTAACACACTACGCCGTCATGGATTAAAATCCTGCAGCGCACGCAAGGTCCCCCTGCTCAAGCCAGCGCATGTCCAGGCCCGTCTGAAATTTCCCAATGACCATCTGGATGATCCAGAGGAGGAATAGGAGAAGCTCCGCTCTCTCCACTGGCTTCCAGTTGAAGCTCGCATCCGTTACAAGACCATGGTGCTTGCCTACGGAGCTGTGAGGGGAACGGCACCTCCGTACCTTCAGGCTCTGATCAGGCCCTACACCCAAACAAGGGCACTGCGTTCATCCACCTCTGGCCTGCTCGCCTCCCTACCTCTGAGGAAGTACAGTTCCCGCTCAGCCCAGTCAAAACTGTTCGCTGCTCTGGCACCCCAATGGTGGAACAAACTCCCTCACGACGCCAGGTCAGCGGAGTCAATCACCACCTTCCGGAGACACCTGAAACCCCACCTCTTTAAGGAATACCTAGGATAGGATAAAGTAATCCTTCTAACCCCCCCCCCCTTAAAAGAGTTAGATGCACTATTGTAAAGTGGTTGTTCCACTGGATATCATAAGGTGAATGCACCAATTTGTAAGTCGCTCTGGATAAGAGCGTCTGCTAAATGACTTAAATGTAAAATGTAAATGTAATGTAAATGTCATGTGGTCTGATGAGACAAAAATAGAGCTTTTTGGTCTAAACTCCACTCGCCGTGTTTGGAGGAAGACAACCAACAACCTCCTTCCCTCAGTAAGAGCATTGAAGATGGGTCGTGGCTGGGTCTTCCAGCATGACAACGACCCGAAACACACAGCCAGGACAACTAAGGAGTGGCTCCGTAAGAAGCATCTCAAGGTCCTGGAGTGGCCTAGCCAGTCTCCAGACCTGAACCCAATAGAAAATCTTTGGAGGGAGCTGAAAGTCCGTATTGGCCAGCGACAGCCCCGAAACCTGAAGGATCTGGAGAAGGTCTGTATGGAGGAGTGGGCCAAAATCCCTGCTGCAGTGTGTGCAAACCTGGTCAAGAACTACAGGAAACGTATGATCTCTGTAATTGCAAACAAAGGTTTCTGTACCAAATATTAAGTTCTGCTTTTCTGATGTATCAAATACTTATGTCATGCAATAAAATGCAAATTAATTACTTAAAAATCATACAATGTGATTTTCTGGATTTTTTAGATTCCGTCTCTCACAGTTGAAGTGTACCTCTGAATAAAAGTACAGACCTCTACATGCTTTGTAAGTAGGAAAACCTGCAAAATCGGCAGTGTATCAAATACTTATTCTCCCCACTGTATATATACACCCGTTCCAAAAGGCTCCAGAGTCTGCAACACCATTAAGCAAGTGGCACCATGAAGACCAAGGAGCTCTCCAAACAGGTCAGGGACAAAGTTGTGGAGAAGTACAGATCAGGGTTGGGTAATAAAGAAATATCCGAAACTTTGAACATCCCACTGAGCACCATTAAATCCATTATTAAAACATGGAAAGAATATGGCACCACAACAAACCTGCCAAGAGAGGGCCACCCACCAAAACTCACAGACCAGGCAAAGATCCATTTTAGAAAAAGGCTGTAATGCAACAAAATGTGGAAAAAGTCAAGGGGTCTAAATACTTTCCGAATGCACCGTATATGGCAGGGGACTCACCTTCACAGACTGGTTGGGTGCCACTCCAGGAGCCGTTGAGGAGGCAGGTCCTCTCAGCCGAGCCACTCAGGGAGAAGCCGGCTTCACAGGTGAACCTCAGCAGGCTCTTCAGCTGGAACTCGTCCCCCAACCTGGAGCCATGAGGTGGGATTCCAGGGTCACCACACTCCCCGGAACTACCGCCTAATGAAGGAGAGAGAAAATATCCAACGCTCAAACGACCACCCATCACTCACTGCAGCAGGTCCATAGGCAGTGCATATCAGTCATTCTAGCCTTGTTTTCTGAGATGGAAATAGTTTTTCCCCCACTCCCTTTCAACTTCCATGAAAGGCTACCAAGGCTCTACCCAGAGTGCTTGCTTCCACCAGCTCTAGCTACAAAACTTGAAAAACCCACAGAAACCCCTAGTCTTTTCAGCTGGGGTTGACTTTCCTGAAACCTGTCACTTGTTATTTCTGTCCATTAGAGAGCCTTCAGGTTTCCCTGCCTGGCAGTGTGCAACACTCAGAAAAAAGGTGCCATCTTGAACCAAAAAGGGGTCTTAGGCTGTCCCCATAGGAGAACCCTTTGAAGAACCTCTTTTGGTTCGAGGTAGAAACCTTTTGGTTCCAGATAGAACAATTTTGTGTTCCATGTGGAACCCTTTCCACAGTGTTCTACATGGAACCCAAAATAGTTCTACCTGGAACCAAAAAGGGTTCTAACTGGAACCAAAAAGGGTTCTCCTATGGGGACAGCCGCAGGATCCTTTTTGGTTCCAGTTAGAACCCTTTTTGGTTCCAGGTAGAACTATTTGGAACAAAAAGAGTTCTACCTCAAACCAAAAGAGGTTATTCAAAGGGTGTAGGACCCTGCTGATAAATATACCTGAGCAGTAGGGTTGTGGCCCGCTCCAGCGTCCGTCCTCCTGACAGTAGCGCGTGGCATTCCCAATCAGTGCTCGGCCGTGGCTGCAGGTGTAATGGACCACGGCGCCGTTGGTGAACTTCCTACCTGACATAATAGCTTGGGGCGGTGTGCCAGGATCACCACAGGAAATAGCTGCAGGTGAAATGGAGAGAAAATGTTCAGAGGACAGTTGATAGAAAGACTTTTTTATATCCATCATGTATCTAAAGAAAATATTATAAAAATGGTAGGATTGTCACATACACCAGATAGCTGTAGTGAAATGTGTTTTTTTACAGGGTCAGCCATAGTAGTACAGCACCCCTGGAGCAAATTAGGGCAAATCGACAGATTTTTCACCTTGTCGGCTCGGGTATTCGAAACAGCAATCTTTTGGTTACTGGCCCAACGCTCTAACTGTAATGCTACCTGCCGCCCAGGATATACTTCATTTTTTTGTGTGCCTTCAGTGTTACTGTCTATTATTTGTATCAAGTATATGCCTTTTGAACCCAGCACCAAAACACTTGTTATTACTATAAACGTTTGAGTTGAACACCCCAATTCCTTATTCTATGCCTTCTCTGTTACCACTACTACTCCCACAACCCCTTTTCATCACTAACTTTAACACTATATACAAAATTGTCAGCACAGCCATAATGATTCTTTCTTTCTCACCACGATAAGAACAGTAAATTTCACTCTTTTTTATCATTCTCCAACAGCGACTAACCACACCACTTGGGACCCAGATTCTACCTCTACCACTTCTTGTACCCTGAGCAAGACAATCCCAGCATATTACTCACAAAGGCACTTAGGAAGTGATCTGTCCCAGAGGCCGTTTGACTGACAGGTGAGAAGTGATGAGCCGAGCAGATAGAAGGCCCTCTTGCAGTGATACATCACACTGGTTCTGTAGTTGAAGCTCTCGGGGAAGCGCTGCTGCGGGTGACGAATGGCATTCTCCACGAAGCCTGGATCGGAGCAGTTTACCACTGCAAGATAAAACCATCCGCATGCTTAAAGTCTGACAGTGAACCCAAGAGTGAGAAGAGAAGGGAAATCAATGGGAAAGTTTGAATAGCAGGATTTCTGTTCAAGTTCCGATTCATTTCAAAACAACCCATCCATGCTTTTTAAGATATACAGCTTCTCTCATGTACTGTAACTACAGATTTTCTACAGTCAATAGCATTTGACATACATTTACTCTAATAACTGTGTAGAAATGTCATACATGTGGGTTGATATGCAGTTTCTGTTTAGTTTAACTTGTCACAAAAATGTAGATTCCTTATTTACTCCAGTTGCACTTAAAACCAGCAGGGCAGGAAGCCCCAGTAACAATAACAAGCTGTACGTCTTGCCTCAGAGTTGGCTGAACATTGTTTTCAGCTATTGCCCTTCAACAAAAAACAGCCTAAAGTTAATGTCCAGGGGAAGCTAAACAGATCGCTTTCCCTCAGTGACAGCTGCCAATGCCTTGGCAGTCAATTAAACCCCTAGGGACAGAGAGGTAGGAAAAACCCCTCCAAAATTGATAATTGGCACCTGCTATTGGCATGTTCCTTGCCTTTAATAGACACCATTATTCAGGTAACCCTCTTGAAAAAAGGCGATTGTTGGAACCCTGGGTGAGGGTGTGGGTGTGCAGAGTGGCTTACAAAATAAAATTGAACAGTGTCTCAGTAGCAGGGAGCACAGTGACATACTGTAGAAATACTGCAGGCTGAGGTAGCAGGGAACACACTGACATACTGTAGGAATACTGCAGGCTGAGGTAGCAGGGAACACACTGACATACTGTAGGAATACTGAACAGTCTGAGGGAGGGAGGAGTGACTGACCATTGTTGTGGCAGGTGAAGAAGGCAATTTTTTTTTTTTATATATACTTTTCCCCCCTTATTTTCCCTTGCTTTTTCAGCATGGAGGACTATTCTAGTCATACAAATACAGTTGAAGTCGGAAGTTTACATACACTTAGGATGGAGTCATTAAAACTCATTTTTCAACCACTCCACAAATTTCTTGTTAACAAACTATAGTTTTGGCAAGTCGGTTAGGACATCTACTTTCTGCATGACACAAGTAATTTTTCCAACAATTCTTTACAGACATTATTTCACTTATACACAACTGTATCACAATTCCAGTGTGACAGAAGTTTACATATACAAAGTTGACTGTGCCTTTAAACAGCTTGGACAATTCCAGAAAATGATGTCATGGCCTTAGAAGCTCCTGATAGGCTAATTGACATAATTTGAGTTAATTGGAGGTGTACCTGTGGATGTATTTCAAGGCCTACCTTCAAACTCAAATTCCATTGATAATCAATGGGGAATTATATCCTACTGGTCCTTCTGCAGCTTGCCTGTCAATGCAATCTTTCTTGTCCCAACCAAGCAAGTTGGCTAGCTTACTAGCTAACGTAAACTCACCCCATTCCGTACAAATGTGCGTAACCACGACATTCAAACGAGGCTACAAAGAAAACTAATGGGACTGTAGCGACTGTGTTGACTTCAAAATCGGGGGTGTGAACTAGGTTTCTATTCAAGCGTTGATGGACATGGTAATGGCTCTATAGTATTGGAGAAAAGTTGAAAAAACTGACCCTCCGTTACATCTTGACGTGTCATGTCGTAACGTACAGCACGCATAAAGCAACTATTTCTGTCTTACAATCTCTCTCTTTAAAAACAAGAAATGGACAGTGACGGGGGTAAGGGGGGATACCTAGTCATTATTTTCATCATCATTGCATGCGATCATCATTCTCAAAGCCGCTGTTTACTTCTAAGATCACTTTTGCACCGCCCTAAAAACCTGATTCAAATTCGACACAAACCTTCAAATAGGTATGTAATGACACATTATATCAACTCTTTATAGTGTTTTATTTACATTTTAGAGGCGATAAGGTGATAAGTTGGACAGATCGAGTGAAAAAAACCATTTTCCCACACGACATCTGTCCTTCTCACTATCACGCATTAGTTTCGCTTCCCCACCAGCCATTTTTAAAAAGACCCGACGGGGCTCATTGCCTGCTTGAATTATGCAGAAACGGGCAGTGTTTAGGTCATGTAATTGATTTTGTTGGAAAGGGGAGAAATTATGCTTTACAATGGTATTGACATTACAGTTGATCTGGAACTATTAAGTTTTAGGGGCGCTAAAACAAGGGCAATTGTACGGACCAAGGCGATGTACGAGTTTACGTTAGCTACTTCCAGACACAAATGAGAGAACACCTCACTCTGACCATTTTGGTCGTCGTAGCGGAGCTGGTTAGGCTGTTTACATGCTATTTAGAGCGTTCATGACTAACTACTACTTTTTTTTGCCTAAGTTTACTGACACCGCGCATATTCAGCGGGTGTTGCGAGTTCATAAATTCATCAGTTACTCTGCGCTCTGGCATACTCAGACGAGAGTGAATTTGTGAATGCAAGAGATATACACTGCTCAAAAAAATAAAGGGAACACTTAAACAACACAATGTAACTCCAAGTCAATCACACTTCTGTGAAATCAAACTGTCCACTTAGGAAGCAACACTGATTGACAATAAATTTCACATGCTGTTGTGCAAATGGAATAGACAAAAGGTGGAAATTATAGGCAATTAGCAAGACACCCCCAATAAAGGAGTGGTTCTGCAGGTGGTGACCACAGACCACTTCTCAGTTCCTGCACATTTGTGGCCTGCTGGAGGTCATTTTGCAGGGCTCTGGCAGTGCTCCTCCTTGCACAAAGGCGGAGGTAGCGGTCCTGCTGCTGGGTTGTTGCCCTCCTACGGCCTCCTCCACGTCTCCTGATGTACTGGCCTGTCTCCTGATAGCGCCTCCATGCTCTGGACACTACGCTGACAGACACAGCAAACCTTCTTGCCACAGCTCGCATTGATGTGCCATCCTGGATGAGCTGCACTACCTGAGCAACTTGTGTGGGTTGTAGACTCCGTCTCATGCTATCACTAGAGAGAAAGCACCGCCAGCATTCAAAAGTGACCAAAACATCAGCCAGGAAGCATAGGAACTGAGAAGTGGTCTGTGGTCACCACCTGCAGAACCACTCCTTTATTGGGGGTGTCTTGCTAATTGCCTATAATTTCCACCTTTTGTCTATTCCATTTGCACAACAGCATGTGAAATTTATTGTCAATCAGTGTTGCTTCCTAAGTGGACAGTTTGATTTCACAGAAGTGTGATTGACTTGGAGTTACATTGTGTTGTTTAAGTGTTCCCTTTATTTTTTTGAGCAGTGTATATGTTAACTGCGCAACAGTCGTTCAAGTTCTTGCTAGTTAACCAAATGACACCTGCATCTTTAGCGGTGTATAGCCACCGAAAAACGATATGAGGGGAAAAAGTCAGTCACTCACCCACTCCTCCAATGATATTGCATGACATCCTCCTAGCAGCTTGCTAACGTTAGGCTCCGTGTTTTTAGCTTGCTACATAAATAGATACGCTAGCTTATTAGCCACGTTATGACTGACTTGTGATCATTGCCCTTGCTAATTTGATTGTATTGACATTCCCAGTCTTAGTTACATTCATCTGTTTTTGTCCAGAATATTGAGTCATTGAAACTGAAACAGTGCATCCTGTAAAGGCTCTCTTTCGGTGAGTGAGTAGACCAAGGCGCAGCGGGTGATGAATACATAATGTTTTATTGACAAGACGGAAAAAACACGAAACGAAATACACTTGAATGATTAACAAAATAACAAAACGAACTAGACAGACCTAAACTATGAACTTACATGAAACGAGGAACACATAAACAGGAACGACCGAACGAACGAGACGAGACAGTACCGTGTGGTGCAAAATACACAGACACAGCGACAATCACCCACAAACAAACAGTGAGAACAACCTACCTTAATATGACTCTCAATTAGAGGAAAACGCAAAACACCTGCCTCTAATTAAGAGCCATACCAGGCAACCCAAAACCAACATAGAAACAGCAAACATAGACTGCCCACCCAAAACTCACGCCCTGACCATCACACACATCAAAACAACAGAAAACAGGTCAGGAACGTGACAGAACCCCCCCCCTCAAGGTGCGAACGCCGGGCGCACCAGCACAAAGTCCAGGGGAGGGTCTGGGTGGGCATCTGACCACGGTGGTGGCTCAGGCTCCGGACGCTGTCCCCACACCACCATAGTCACTCCCCGCTTCTGTATCCCCCTCCCAATGACCACCCTCCAACTAAAACCACCTAAATGAAGGGGCAGCACCGGGATAAGGGCCAGCACCGGGATAAGGGGCAGCACCGGGATAAGGGCCAGCACCGGGATAAGGGGCAGCACCGGGATAAGGGGCAGCACCGGGCTGAGGGACTCTGGCAGGTCCTGGCTGAGGGACTCTGGCAGGTCCTGGCTGAGGGACTCTGGCAGGTCCTGGCTGAGGGACTCTGGCAGGTCCTGGCTGAGGGACTCTGGCAGGTCCTGGCTGAGGGACTCTGGCAGGTCCTGGCTGAGGGACTCTGGCAGGTCCTGGCTGAGGGACTCTGGCAGGTCCTGGCTGGACGGAAGGCTCTGGCTGATCCGGTCTGGCGGAAGGCTCTGGCTGATCCGGTCTGGCGGAAGGCTCTGGCTGATCCGGTCTGGCGGAAGGCTCTGGCTGATCCGGTCTGGCGGAAGGCTCTGGCTGATCCGGTCTGGCGGAAGGCTCTGGCTGATCCGGTCTGGCGGAAGGCTCTGTAGGCTCTTGGCAGACGGGCGGCTTTGCAGGCTCATGGCAGACGGGCAGCTTTGCAGGCTCATGGCAGACGGGCAGTTCAGGCGTCGTTGGGCAGACGGGCAGTTCAGGCGCCGCTGGGCAGACGGGCAGTTCAGGCGCCGCTGGGCAGACGGGCAGTTCAGGCGCCGCTGGGCAGACGGGCAGTTCAGGCGCCGCTGGGCAGACGGGCAGTTCAGGCGCCGCTGGGCAGACGGGCTCAGACGGCGCTGGGCAGACAGATGGCTCCGACGGCGCTGGGCAGACAGATGGCTCCGACGGCGCTGGGCAGACAGATGGCTCAGACGGCGCTGGGCAGACAGGCAGTGCAGAAGGCGTTGGGCAGACGGCCGACTCTGCCCTGCTGAGGCGCACAGTAGGCCTGGTGCGTGGTATAGGCACTGGCTGCGCTGGAGAGGAGGAAAGCTCTGACAGCGCTGGACAGGTGGGAGCAGCTGGAGAGAGAACCCGGAGAGACAGCCTGGTGCGGGGGGCTGCCACCGGTGGACTGGTACTTGGAGGTGGCACCGGGTATACCGGACCGTGAAGGAGGACACGTGCTCTTGAGCACCGAGCCTGCCCAACCTTACCAGGTTGAATGGTGCCCGTAGCCCTGCCAGTGCGGCGAGGTGGAATAGCCCGCACTGGGCTATGCTGGCGAACCGGGGACACCATTCGTAAGGCTGGTGCCATGTATGCCGGCCCGAGGAGACGTACTGGAGACCAGATACGTTGGGCCGGCTTCATGACATCTGGCTCGATGCCCAACCTAGCCCTCCCAGTGCGGCAAGGTGGAATAGCCCGCACTGGGCTAAGCACGCGTACTGGGGACACCGTGCGCTTTACCGCATAACACGGTGTCTGACCAGTACGACGCTCTCTCACTCCACGGTAAGCACGGGGAGTTGGCTCAGGTATCCTACCCGGCTTTGCCACACTCCTCGTGTCCCCCCCCCCAATAAATTTTTGGGTCTGACTCTCGGGCTTCCAGCCTCTCTTACGTGCTGCCTCCTCAATCCACCGCTCCTGGGCTGTGGCTGCCTCCTTCTCCCGAGAGCGGCGATTCTCTCCAACCCTTCCCCAGGGTCCTTTTCCGTCCATGATCTCCCAAGACCATTCCTCCTGTGTCCAGTAGTCCTGTGTACTGGGCCGCTGCTGCTCCCCGTTGCTACGCTGCTTGGTCCGGGTTTGGTGGGTGTTTCTGTAAAGGCTCTCTTTCGGTGAGTGAGTAGACCAAGGCGCAGCGGGTGATGAATACATAATGTTTTATTGACAAGACGGAAAAAACACGAAACGAAATACACTTGAATGATTAACAAAATAACAAAACGAACTAGACAGACCTAAACTATGAACTTACATGAAACGAGGAACACATAAACAGGAACGACCGAGACGAGACAGTACCGTGTGGTGCAAAATACACAGACACAGCGACAATCACCCACAAACAAACAGTGAGAACAACCTACCTTAATATGACTCTCAATTAGAGGAAAACGCAAAACACCTGCCTCTAATTAAGAGCCATACCAGGCAACCCAAAACCAACATAGAAACAGCAAACATAGACTGCCCACCCAAAACTCACGCCCTGACCATCACACACATCAAAACAACAGAAAACAGGTCAGGAACATGACACATCCCGAATGGAGGCAGAAAACAACGTACCAGGCCAGCTGTGATTTACAACCTGATAGCAATATTTTTTGGAATAACCATAAATGTTTTGGTGAATTATATTAATCATGCAGTGAATTGCATCCATCTATTCTGCCAACAATACCTTACTGTACTTCAAGGAATGTTGAGTCATATATAACCTATTTTTAAAACCTCTTGTAAAGTTGCTTTTGTAGTATAAACTGGGCATTTTAGGCTGATATTATGAATGTGTTGTTTGTTTCATATCTGCAAAGTAGTTCAAATGCTGTCAGTTCCACTTTAATACACAATGAGTAAAATGTATTTTTCTTTGTGAGCCATCGACATGCCCAAACTATCAATACAAAATAAAGTATGCACTCTACCCACAAATTAAATGGATATACCTGAAATGCTTTGAATGTATTTGTTACTGTGTTTTACCTCTACAGACTGGAAGAGGGTTGCTCCACTGTCCAGTCATCCTGCACTGAGCTCTTGAGGCACCATGCAACAGATATCCTGTGCTGCAGGTGAAGTTGACCACATCGTTCAAGTTGAACTCACTGCCGTTAGTTCGACCATTTGCTGGGTTTCCAGGGTGACCACAGGTAATGGCTTTGAAGAAAGTAGAGGTAGCCAAGAGAGAGCAAAAATTGTTTTACACAATTATTAGTGATAGTGATTCAAAGGTTGAGAATTCCTGTAAATCTCTGATCATTTAAGGAAGAATTGATGAAGGCAATAACAAAACTTAAGTTTATCCACTTACAAACACAAACAGGAGCTTGTCCGGACCATCTGTGGTCTTGTTGACAGATCCGAACCGATGTTCCAATAAGGCGAAAGCCAAGGTTGCATTGGTAGACAACAGTGTCACGATAACTGGAGCCACCACCACTTATGTGACCGTTGATGATTGGATCAGGGGAGTCACAGTGGCCAGCTAGAAGGGAGAATAAACCAGATACCTGCATCTTATTTTTCAGTTCTAAGATGATACTTGAAATAGTTGAGACAGTGTGGATTGGCATGAAAGAGTACATTTGTGACGCAAACTTTCTTTCTATTCCCTAACACACCTTTGAAATGGTCTCAGGACTGTAATAACCATTTGGCACTTTGACATATGAAAACATTTTATCCTTTTCTCCCCTGATAATTCATGTCTTTGTGGTGAGAACTGCCTCAATCATTTTATCTGATCGATAATCTAATTGATAATAATGTTGGTGGTACAGTATATATCTTCATTTTTTACTGACATTTTGGAGTTGACTGTTGGGGTCAGATTAAATCTAATTATAGAATGGTCAGTATAAGAAGTTGCCTACCCTACATCAAATTTGGACACTGGTAATTGAAGCGAAATGACCTTAAAGAGGTTGACCTTCAAGAGTTTGAAGTGGATCAACTGTAACCTGAGGAATCTTAATGTGTTTCTGGCATAATGATTTGAAAACCATAAAGGTGCTCTACCGCATTTGGTGTTCGTCCAAGATCATAACATTGAGGGACATCCAGGATGATACAATTTTGGAGCTCGTCCAGGATGAGAAAAGACAGAAATCTTAATAATAATAAAAACAAAATTTCTACTGTACCAAGACATTTGGTTTCCACTCCGCTCCAGAGCCCGTTGACCCCACATTCCCTCACATGTGACCCCACCAGTGTGTATCCCGTATTACACATGAAGATCGCTGTGGCGCCAAATGTAGTCAGGGTTCCTATCTTGTTGCCATAGGGAGGAGAGGGGAGGTCCCCACACGAGATAACTGGAAGTGACACAGACAATCAGAGACTGAGTTATACTTGGTTGCACGCCACTGTGCCTGAGTGGAAACAAATTCCACAATAAGGACTGATTAGTGGAGCATTTTGATCTACAATGACTAGATATCCCTGAATGAAAGGCATGCAGAGAATTGTGTATTTCAGTGGAGGCTGTTGGGAGGAGCTATAGGTGGATGGGTTCATTGTAATGGCTGGAATATCAAACCCATCAAACATATGGAAACCACGTTTGACTCCATTCCCTTGATTCCATTTCAGGCATTACAATGAGCCCATCCTCCCATTGCTCCTCCCACCAGCCTCCACTGGTGTATTTGTACTCAAACACTAAATGGGGAAGTGGCACGTCGTGTCTTACAGCAGCTGATTGACTCAGCCCTCACAAGTTACCTGTAAATGTTACAATACATTTAAATATCCAACTACCTTATGTAAACACACATTGCTGGCTGTTATGTTAACATTCATTATATATTGTCCTTTTTGTTTCGTCAGACCATTCTAACAAATGCAACAGTATGCTTGTTTGTTTGTCATTGTGCATTCACCATCTTTAAATTCACATACAGTCTGGTTCACCACATAATAGAAAGGAGGCACTAAACATTACAGTATGTAAGGACATTGGCTATTGATGAAAATGAGTACTCATGCAGCATATCAAGGATGGAAATGAAGTTATCCTGCTAGCCCGAGGCTAGTACTTTTCTGACCAGGCTATCAGAACATTTTCCAAACTAACCCACCAGCTAGTAAAATGTTTTCTTTTTAAGTTTCACATGACAGAGTTTGGACCCAGGCTAGTAAAAATAATGGTCTATTCTATTAGCCCAGCTGGCCAGTGCCCAAAATCCTTAGATTCCATCCCTGAGCATAATGCATGTCTTCCCCATAAGGAGGTACCCAGGGAATGATCAGAAAACACACCAGGGACTCCTGGATGCACCCAATCAAAGCCAAGGCCAATGTGCCTTTGCATGTCCACAATGGCATGTAAACACATTAAATATTAAGTCCCTGCTAATCAAAATATTTACATTCTCCCTCTGACCACTAATTAGGCACAGGCTATTTTCCATGATTACTTCATCACCACTGCAGTTGTTTACACAACATGTTTAAGTAGAGGAAATAGGTAGAGCTGTGATCAAAACGAATAGCAAGTTTGGATACTGCCTTATGACTTCCCAGCTACTACACCAAATCCTGGGGATTATACATGTTACGGTCCAGAAATACACTGGGAGCCACAAAGAGGCACGGAGGATTTCAGATTTATTAACTGCCAGTCTGAATTACAGCCCCGGTCAGACAATGAAATTGCTCTCAGTAATTAGAAAAAGGTACTATTCATACTCGAAATGTCAAGTATTTTGCACTCCATTCTTACAAATTATAATCTTTCCCGTGTAGCTCAGTTGATAGAGCATGGTGCTTACAAAGCCATGGTTGTGTGTTCGATTCCCACTGGAGACCAGTATTCAAAAATATATATGAAAATGTATGCACTCACTACTGTCAGTTGCTCTGGATAAGAACATCTGCTAAATTACTTAAATGTTATTTTCTATTACTCTAAGCACTGCAGCCTTGTGGTACATGCACAGTATGTATCTTACTCTTGCAGGTAGACTTCTCCTCAATTCCAGCCCAGGTTCCATTAGCTAAGCACTTGATTGTCCTCTGTCCTCCGAGGTAGAAGCCAGGAGTGCAGCTCAGCATTATCTGAGCTCCAAATTCATTCAGTGACCCTGAGATCAGCCGCCACACCATGTGTTCTGAGAGCACGCTCTCAATGTTAGGGCAGTGGATCGCTGTGAGGGGAGAGAGAATAGGCCAGAGTTAATGGAATACTGTGACCCTGGCCTTCATTCTGAACACACTCAAAAATACAGACATGACAGAGAAAGATAATCTCAATTTCCTTTACGTTCTCCAACTTTAGTGATTTGATATTCTAAAAGTCTTGTGATGTGTACATTATCGGTCTTTGTCCTACAGTATATACATAGTATTACATTCTATTAATAAAACTGAGAAATGCCAAAGCAAATCAGAAAGTATAATGAGCATAAAAATATTTGTTATATATATATCTTATATTCACATAAATCCCACTCATTGTAGTATGAACATGTCATTTAAACAGTCATGTCCCAAAATGACTTAAATATGATTGCTGAGAGTGTTTCTGGTAATGCCTCAGGCCTGAGGAGGCGGGGTTGCATCCTACCATTTATTTTGTGTGAGTGCTTAACCGTAAAAATCTAGTCATTATTGCTCACCCGTTACCTGCTCCAAATTACTCTCTAAGGAGGATGTTAATGAGACATGCATTGACTGCAGTGGCTCAATGAGGCAGGCGATTTTAACATACCGTTGGCATAGAAACAAAGGGTTATTTTTCTCACGTAAACAAAGAGGTGGGTGTGCAGCATTGCTCCATGTCCCCTCCTCCAGACAGACGGCGCTCGTGGAGAAACTTGTCTCCATCCTGTACCCTTCATTGCACTGGTAGTTAACTTTGCTTCCTACTGTGTACTGGAAACCATGGAATGAACCATTGGCAGGAGACTGAGGGATTCCACAAGATATAGCTGCCAATGGAAAGATATGAAAATATAAAAATTATACTCTCATCAAACGATAATTTCTCAACCTGCAACTGTTTATTCAAATCAGAATTTCATCTTCCAAAGCAACAGGAACATCTACAAAAGCAACAAAGCAACATATTTTGAGAACAATTCAAGCTAGTAGATGTCTTCATAGTTCCAGTAAAATCAGTGGGACCAATTAGGCTGTTTTCTTGTCGAATTTGATCACAACCTTACGTTTAAGTTGGATTAGTGGAGCAGGTTGAGAGCTTCAAGTTCCTTGGTGTCCACATCACCAACAAACTAACATGGTCCAAGCACACCAAGTAGTGCATACAGCCCAGTACATAACTGGGACCAAGCTTCCTGCCATCCAGGACCTCTACACCAGGCGGTGTCAGAGGATGGCTCTAAAAATTGTCAAAGACTCCAGCCACCTTAGTCATAGACTATTCTGTCTGCTACCGTACGGCAAGCGGTACCGGAGTGCCAAGTCTAGGTCCAAGAGGCTTCTAAACAGCTTCTACCCCCAAGATATAAGACTCCAGAACATCTAATCAAATGGCTACCCAGACTATTTGCATTACCCCCCCCCCCCCCCCCCTTACACCGCTGCTACTCTCTGTTGTTATCGTCTATGTGTAACCGATGCGAAATGGATAGCTAGTTAGCGGTGGTGCGCGCTAATAGCGTTTCAATCGGTGACGTCATTCGCTTTGAGACCTTGAAGTAGTGGTTCCCCTTGCTCTTCAAGGGCCGCGGCTTTTGTGGAGCGATGGGTAACGATGCTTCGTGGGTGACTGTTGTTGATGTGTGCAGAGGGTCCCTGGTTCGCGCCCGGGGCGAGGGGACGGACTAAAGTTATACTGTTACATGTGCATAGTTACTTTAATAACTCAACTAACCGGTGCCCCCGCACATTGACTTTGTACCGGTACCCCCCTGTGTATAGTCTCGCTATTGTTATTTTACTGTTGCTCTTTAATTACGTGTTACTTTTATTTCTTATTCTTACTCTTATTTTTTGTTAAACTGTATTGTTGGTTAGGGGCTCATACGTAAGCATTTCACTGTAATGTTGTTGTTCGGCGCATGTGACTAATAACATTTGATTTGATTAAACAGAGAAGCCAGAATCCTCCACTGCCTCTCCATGACCTTAAGAACAGCTGAATGGATTACTCTCAGCACTTACAGAAATTATGGCACATAATTAGTAGACACTATGGACACTTCTCATCACAGGAGTGTTCTGTGTTCTGACTATAGTGGCCTTGTGTCTCAAATGGGAGGGATAAAGAGGCAGTAAGCAAAGTATGTACCTATGCTGTTAGTATGTACCAACTATTAGAGTACAATGGAAACCAGAAATTTACCGTTGAAGATTGTGGCATTCACTTGCTTAAACCCACGCTTACCGTTCGAATACCATGTTTAGAATACCGTGCAAATGGAACAGACGATCTCATCATATCAAATGATAATTTCCTATCAGGTTTAGTGAGGATAACAAACCGCTATCTTGTTTTGTTCACTAGTTACCCACCTGTAGTTTACCACAAATGAGTGGACACAGTTTCCTTTGTACCTTTAAAATAGATAATTGTCTTGCATGCTCTATCGCAAACAGGCATTAAAGATAAAACCCCCAGAAGTAATTAGCTCCATCTTAGACTCTATTCCTTTATGCAAATACACATCTCATTACAGCAATGGGCTGTCACACTAGTGAACACAATGCAGAAAGGGTCAGTTACATCACTGTCGATGATTATATATTTCTGAATAAAGTTTGTTAAAAGACTTCTCAGAATCTATTCATTAAGATATTTTCTATGATATTAAGAAATATTCATGAATTGTAGCCTACTATGTTGAAGACCAAGGAGCAAAATAAATAGACAATGAATCACAATTCCACAAACACATGTCAACATTGTGACAAGAGGGAGCCCAATCACATTTGCAAGACTTTCACCAGACATTAAAGTGAATCCCCCTCGAGTCTGTAAATGCCATTCGCTGTTCTGCATTACCTTGACATAGTGGAGCTGGGGTATCCCAATGATACAGTCCATTCGGATGTAACCGGCAGGTGGAATTTCTGGGCCCCACTAGTCTGTAGCCAGCATAACAATAGTACTGCAGATTGCTTCCTGGGATCTCTCTTGTTCGGTTAAGCACCCCTCCATTTCCAGGTGGGTCGTTAATGCTACAATAAGGAGCTAAATTGAAAAGAAAGGAGCAATTTAAGTGTTTTCTATACCATTCCTCCTAAATGATTAACGATATACACTAGATATACATTAGTACTTTATATTACCTTATATTAGTATAACATTAGATTAAATCCATCCACCAGATGACTAGTACTAAATGGTTAAGTCTAGGTTCTAGGTGATTAGACCTCATGTTAAAACTCCAGGCATCATTCTTATTTACTTTGATGAAAGACCAATGGACTGTTTAAGACGAAGGGAAAAATCCCTTGGCTGGGTAAAGACTTCTTCACTCCCAAAGCAGTTTTGTAAAGATCAAACGGAGGTGTATTACCCTGTCTGTGTTCAACATCCATGCATTATTTAAAAATACTTTTACATAGTTTGACAGCACCGAGGTAGCCACTCTGAAGCCTTCAGAAACCATCACTCATTCTGACACGTCAGGCCTCAATCCAATGTAACAATTTTTTTACCGAGTCATTTTTTTCGCACAAGGGATGGCAAATTGAATAAATGGGGAAACATGTGGAAACAAACTGGAATAATAACCAGCACAGGGGCTGGAACGGCAAAATTATCGACTAAAATGAATTGAGAGAAGAAAAGCAACAGAAAAGGCAGAGGGAGAGAAAAGAAGAGAGAAGAAATGGAGAGTAATCATTGCCACCGGGCTTTGTGAGCTATATATCATGTTTGGTCATTGGTGGAAATGTCGGTTTGAGGCACCGGACATGGCGGTTATTCAGCCAAATTCATTATCGGATCTTTGACCTCTATTATGGAGGACTTGCAAAAGGATCCCTGCAGGTATACAGTCTAATGAGGGCTAACTTGTAAAAGTCTGACTGCCTCACACTCTTTGACCTACATTGGATCCAAAGCAACTGCCTCAGAGGACAGAGGCTGGTGTCTAAGCTTCTCTGACACCCATACAAGAGAAAAAAGGCTATGGCGCTGTCCCACTTTTTGAATGTCCTGTAATTCAAATGTTTCATTTGGTGTTTGTTATGAAACATACGAATGATGATGCATTAGTAGAAATAGACATGCCCACAGCACATGGGCGTTAAAGCCTTATCACAAACTGAAACATATTGTTATGCACTACAAACCTGTGTAGCGGATTCTGAATCCTCTTTTGCTGGTTGCATGATCAGTGGACCATCTCAGGTAAAGGTGGTTGGTCTTGCTTGTAAAGTTTAACTGTGTGGAGTGATTTCCACTAAGGGCCACCAGCAAAGGGCTCTGGCCAGATGGTCCTAACAGAGCAAAAGTAACACTCACAAATGACAGTGCTTGTTGTAAGGCATTTGAACATTAAATCATCTCTGACATGGCATAAACATTTTAGAACAAACAAAATAAAACATGCATATGACTTATTTGGCTGTTGGAAGAGGAAATTACCGTCAAAGATCTCAAGTTCGTCGAACTGCTTCTCACTCTGAAACATCTCCACGAAGATGGAGATAGTGTACGCAGGTTGAACCCTGATGACCCAGGAGCAGGTCTGAGAGTTGGGGTAGTTTTTAGGGAAACCTGGACTAAGGATAACTCCTGATGAGGAGGAGCGTTCTTCATTTGCAGGACACTGGGCTAAACGCACAACACACACATGCAGACAAATGAGAAATAGTTAGTTACTGCTACAGTACACATCTTTATCACCTCAACGGTTCTTCTCTTGAGCTTCTCCAGGTTGCTAAATCCAAATGAGCTCAGGGTTAGTGATCTATGGCAAGAAATAATGTGAAGGCATTTTCCATTGTCCTGTTCTCTTCTACCCTGTGGGCAAATGATAATGAAAACAAACCGAATGGACCATAGCTGCATTACGGAATTACAACATTTAAGGAAACTCTGCTGCGCTTATCTCCATATCTCCCCAGAAAATGTACTTTGTGCTCTGCTAATGGAACCATACTGCTGCCTTCCATCTGTGTCATCACATTGGCACTATAATTAGAAATTATATGTCCACCATTCATAAGCCATTCAATCTGTGACTCACTTTCAGTCAGAGCTTCGATTTCAAAGAGTCACAGAGACTCTAGCTACACTCTAGCTGCACTTTGTTTTTTAACAGGCTGATGCACACCTTGGAACAATGTCTAGTAATAGTGTCGTATAAAGGAGTCATCAGAAGGATACAAAGAAACAAGGGTAGAACGTCAGATTTAAAAAAAAAAACAGGCAGGTAAACTGATACGCTTGTAAAAGCAAATAACTGGAAGTATATGAGCTGAAAGTTCACCTCCTGTTATAAATGGAATAATAAATAAAATAATCAGAAAAGGTCAGAACATTCTCTTACCTTCACAAGTAGGCGGAGGACTCTCAAACTGGAGATGAGAGTTGAGTTTACAGGTAAGCTCACTGTTGCCTACCAGGGTAAATCCAGGGAAGCAGCGATACTTCACAACGTCTCCTGGACAAAATAATTATTTCATACGTCTTATAGCAGCTGTGACATCATCAACGTCTGATGGAAACCTACATTGGATATTAAGTTTATGTCTCTCGATACAATACCAACAGCTATATTACATAACAGTCTGCTATATACCCCTAACATGGTTGTCCAAGATCATTTCAAATAAAGGTTCACACTCCAGCATGGTATACCTCTTTGATTCAAAGTCACATAGGAGCATGTTTAAACTGAATCATGTAGCGGGTCACTGTCTGACGTCCCACTGCAACTCTGTGTTGAATTATATAACCCAGTGTTGACCATCTCTGGTACAAACGTACCTATTTCATAATCTTGATCTTCGTATACTATTTCAGCTTCTTCCACTGTTGGTGGAGGTGGGCATTTCTTCAGACGATAGGCTGGATGAGAGAAACAATTCATAAGTAATTTGCCAAAATCACATAATCCACAGTATACTATACTTATGGATACGTATTCTATCATTTCATCTATCTGACAAACATAAAAAACAAAGAAATCACACAAGATAAAGGGATGGGCATATACAGTTGAAGTTGGAAGTTTACATACATCTTAGCCAAATACATTTAAACTCAGTTTTTCACAATTCCTGATATTTAATCCTAGTAAAAATTTCCTGTTTTAGGTCAGTTAGGATCACCACTTTATTTTAAGAATGTGAAATGTCAGAATAATAGTAGAGAGAATGATTTATTTCAGCTTTTATTTCTTTCATCACATTCCTAGTGGATCAGAAGTTTACATACACTCAATTAGTATTCGGTATCATTGGCTTTAAATAGTTTAACTTGGGTCAAATGTTTCGGGTAGCCTTCCACAAGCTTCCCACAATAAGTTGGGTGAGTTTTGGCCCATTCCTCCTGACAGACTTGGTGTCATGTTTGTAGGCCTCCTTGCTCACACACGCTTTTTCAGTCCTGCCCACAAATTTTCTGTAGGGTTGAGGTCAGGGCTTTGTGATGGCCACTCCAATACCTTGACTTTGTTGTCCTGAAGCCATTTTGCCACAACTGTGGAAGTATGCTTGGGGTCATTGTCCATTTGGAAGACCCATTTGCAACCAAGCTTTAACTTCCTGACTGATGTATTGAGATGTTGCTTCAATATATCCACATAATTTTCCTGCCTCATGATGCCATCTGTTTTGTGAAGTGCACTGGACCCTCCTGCAGCAAAGCACCCCCACAACATGATTCTGCCACCCCCGTGCTTCATGGTTGGGATGGTTTTCTTCAGCTTGCAAGCCTCCCCCTTTTCCCTCCAAACATAATGATGGTCATTAGGGCCAAACAGTTCTATTTTTGTTTCATCAGACCAGAGGACATTTCTCCAAAAAGCACGATCTTTGTCCCCATGTGCAGTTGCAAACCGTAGTCTGGCTTTTTTATGGCGGTTTTAGAGCAGTGGCTTTGTCCTTGCCTTTCAGGTTATGTCGATATAGGACTCGTTTTACTGTGGATATAGATACTTTTGTGCCTGTTTCCTCCAGCATCTTCACAAGGTCCTTTGCTGTTGTTCTGGGGTTGATTTACACTTTTCGCACCAAAGTACGCTCATCTCCAGGAGACAGAACGCGTCTCCTTCCTGAGCGGTATGATGGCTGCGTGGTCCCATGGTGTTTATACTTGCGTACTATTGTTTGTACAGATGAATGTGGTGCCTTCAGGCATTTGGAAATTGCTCCCAAGGATGAACCAGACTTGTGGAGGTCTACACATTTTTTTCTGAGGTCTTTTGAAAGGCACAGTCAACTTAGTGTATGGAAACTTCTGACCCACTGGAATTGTGATGCAGTGAATTATAAGTGAAATAATCTGTCTGTAAACAATTGTTGGGAAAATGACTTGTGTCATGCACGAAGTAGATGTCCTAACCGACTTGCCAAAACTATAGTTTGTTCACAAGAAATTTGTGGAGTGGTTGAAAAACGAGTTTTAATGACTCCAACCTAAGTGTATGTAAACTTCCGACTTCAACTGTATATATAAATACAATCTGTTAGAGGACAATTGACCACATTCAACCGGTCACAAAGTAAAACCATGAGATATTACAACTTTATTTCTGAAATACTTTCGAAACAGGGAATCAGCAAGCTTTAGCAGTAACAGTATGCATTGCATTTTAGCTACAACATTTGGAAGAGAAACTGACCATGGAAATTGAGGACAAAGAATCCACTTGTGGAGAAGTCACTGTGAAACTTGATAAGGACCTGATTGAAAGAACTGTAGGCTGACTCTAGCGCTGTATTACCACTGAAAATCCCAAGCTGTGGGTAGCTCTGCTCAGGGCCATCCCTGGAAGAGGCCAGAAGACATTGAAAGTGCATTACATTTATAACACACACATTAAACATTGCAATAATGTCCAGAATTTCAGTGTGGCTTGGTTGAATTGATTTGCTCTCAAATCTATAGCAAGATTTGTGCTGACGTTCATATAAAAACCATTACATTACAGACAGTGTTGAATGAAAACAGCAAAAAATGATGACTTTACAGACTACTGGCCTCTTTTAATGGCTTCTGAAGATGAATAATCCATATAACTCACAGAGGGCTGTATTGTGGCAGAAAGTGTGTATTTTACCCATTGAAATACATCGTTTTAATCCACTCTCGGATGCTGCAGATTAAACCATGGCATGTACTTATTATATTGTGACTTTCAAGTTCATCTTCACTAGTAAAAGGAATAAAAAGGCACTATGTTGATTTGTTTCCTGTCTTGCTGTATTTACAGTATAACTCTGGGTTTTCCTGTGCAAGGTTAGCGTTTTCGTCATGAACCTTGTTCTGGAGGCAGCTCCGCAGAGTGCCCACTGGGCAAAAACTGGCTGAATCAACATTGTTTCCATGTCATTTCAACACCAAAAAATAATTTGATGACGATGAATCAATGTGGAAAACTAATTGGATTTGCACGTTGAATTCATGTTCATTGACAAATCAACTAAATATAAAACAAAACTAGACGTTGAACTGACGTCTGTGCCCAGTGGGTGGTCACTAGCTGGCACAACCACAAAGTCATAAAATCTGATTTTTAAACCTAAACCTAACCTTAACCACACTGAGTTTTAACCCTAACCTTAAATTAAGACCAAAAAGCTATTTTTCTGGAATTTTTACAATACAGCCAATTTTGACTTTGCAGCTGCCCCATCTAGCGGAAATCGCTCAGCTCTGCCTCCAGGACAAGACTCATCCCAATAAACGTCAACCTGCTCGTTTGTGCTGTGAAGTACATGGTAGTTCTTCACAGTAAAAGACATATCAGCCAATTATGAACTGATGGGGCTTGTGAGAAACCATTAATCCCTTACCATACAGCAATGTAATCTGTGACAGGCTCCGTCTGAAGCAGGGTGAAGTTGATGTAAATGCCATGTCCATGTGGCACGGTGATAAGCCAGGTACAGTCCTGTGAGTTAGGGTACTCATTTGGGTACTGGGGCGAGAATATGGTGCCATTCTGAGCTGTCATATTGTAGCCACATGGAGCTGCAGTAGAAGACAAGACGGAGCGGTATTATCACAGAGGGTATGTGCCATGTAGCTCAGTTGGTAGAGTGTGACGCATGAAACGCCAGGGTTGTGGGTTCGATTCCCACGGCGGACCAGAACAGGGGGAAAAAGTATTAAATGTATCCACTCAGTACTGTAAGTTGCTCTGGATAAAACTGTCTGCTAAACGTAGAGCATATAGTAGGAATTGATGTTAAGTAGGTTGGTGTTATTTGTCTGCTAACAACTGAAGAGCATTTCTTCACCAATTGAACCTTAATTTCAAATATCTGTACACTGTATTACTTGTAGATTAAATATTATGAGCAGCAATCACGAGAGCAGTTTTGACAACAGAGCAAACCCCATACTGTGTTATACTATCATGGTAAGTGTCTCTTTCCCTGGTATCTAGGATTAGTCAATCCTGCACAACTTTGAACCCAAAAAGGGATGCAGTGATGACATCAACAAGAACCCAATTGACCAAATACACCTCCAAAACACAATACAATGACGCTGAAAGGTGTCGTTGAATGAGGGACAGCTCTGAGAAATCTTTGCAGGTATTGATTGAGTAAGCCGTTGCCAGCTCGTACACTGCTCAATGCAGAAGAAATTTAGCACATGTCCCAGTAGTGTGGGTCTCAACTGGAGCAGTGTTCAAAGGCAGTAATATGAGAGGCAGTTTTGGGAAACGCTGCCTTTTTTCATACAGTATAACAGAACCGAACTTCACAACAGTATTACGAGGGTTATATAATAACATCTAGTATAGGGCTGATAAAAACGTCCTAACAAATACATTCTAAAATAGTTTGATAAATAAAGCAAAGAGCCATTGATGCTTTTGGTAAAATATCTGTTATGTATAATATTAACCCATGCTCACCCTCACAATGGGGAAAGGGATGATTCCATTTTCTGTTGATTCCATGTTGGCATGTGAGCACAGGATGTCCAATCAGAACGTATCCAGGAAAGCACTCAAAAGTGATTGACTGGCCAGCATTGTAGTCATTATTAATAATATATCCGTTAGGGAATGGAGTAGGGTCTTGGCAATTCTGCAATTCATATGCTAAAATGCAAGAGAGAAAGTCAGAAAAAAAGTGGGGTTACAAGCTTGTGCAATAAAAATACATATTTCTTATAACAGGAATGCACATACATCACAACAAAATAAAACATATTTCAAGAAATGTTCAAACAAATTATGTGGACTATCGTCCACAGCCCACAGGTGACCCATCCCACTTAACCTTTTGAGACAGTACTGGAACACACATGACACCTGTCAGACACATTTTCACGAAATGTCACTATGACATGTCTATTTCAAGCATAATGCCAACAACAAAGAATGGACGCCAGGAAACCAATAAACTTTTCTGTTTCAACCTAAAAAAATACAGCAATGTTACAGCAACGTTACTCCAAAAATCTATTGAAGCTTGACAGTGCTGGAAATTGACGATCAAGTTCACATTTCTTTTTGCGTACAATGAGAGAGCAATTGTTAAATGAGATGTGGTGTTTTTTTTGGTAAGAGGAGAAGAGGAAAAGCCAGGATATGAACCCTCTGGCCTATATGCGGAAGAAGACAACACACAGGGTTATCTCTTGAAAAGTGGAAGCCATGCACTCAACATCTACAGTTGCCATTGACCTTAACAAGAACCCCAGGACCAGTGGAAGCAAAATAGCCCCATAACATCAAAGTGCACTCAACATCTAAATGACGCTCTCCATTGATTCTGAATGCTTTTTCCAGGCGGGAGAAGCAACATAACGGAGTAACCTCTCAATGATCCTGAGAGGGCAGATTCTCAGATAATTTAACTGACAGGTACTTAAGTCCTTGAAGCTGACATTTCATCTATTTTGTATTTAACCTTGAATCATCCTAAAAAGAAAGCTAGACCATATCAACAAAATATAGATAAAAACAGTATCAATAAGGATTTCACATCAGACATTCCCATAGATTCTTTCCCAGATTTAACACAAATGCCCCAAAACAACATCCAAGCCTAGCGCCAACAAAATTGTCAATTGAAACCAATACAAACCAAGCTCTTTTAGGTGAGGAGAAACCATGCTAGACATGGTGGATAAAAATTAAGTACAGCTCACCTTGGTAGGCCAGTTTGAATCCCTGCCTGTTTTCAGAGTGGTCACTGTAGAAGTGAATCACGGTCTCATGTGTTGTACTCAGCAGGTTGGGCGGCAGCTGACTTCCGCTAAATTGTCCAATCAGAGAGCTGCTGTGCTGCGGCCCATTTCGCACCTCTAAAAAATCATGGTTGTCTTCAGAGGAAAAGTTGAGGAACTGAATATGAGCCCCTGTAAAACACAGAAACATTATATGAGATATATTGTATGGACAAAGGCTTCGGTTGATGGAGCTATGTTTATTTCATAACCAAAACATGCATCAAAACATTCCCACTGTCTTTGAAAGTTACGGGCAAGTCTATGGGTCGAATGTCCCCTCCCCTACTGAAATTCAAAAGATGCTAACACCTGATCGTGATTTTGTGAAATCGTGATTTGTCCAAATAACCAGTCATGAAAAACCCAAACACTGGAAATACTGCTGCTCGTTTGCCCACACATCCCATTTTTGTGCCCAAACAGTTCGAGCTTCTACTTTAAAAAAATCCACCTTTCCAGAAATATGTCTCTCACTGTTGCCGCTTGTTATAGATCTCCCTCAGCCCCCAGCTGTGCCCTGGACACCATATGTGAATTAATCACCCCCCATTTATCTTCAGAGTTCATACTGTTAGGTGACCTAAACTGGGATATGCTTAACACCCCGGCCATCCTACAATCTAAACTAGATGCCCTCAATCTCACACAAATTATCATGGAACCTACCAGGTACAACCCTAAATCTGTAAACACGGACACCCTCATAGATATAATCCTGACCAACCTGCCCTCTAAATATACCTCTGCTGTCTTCAACCAGGATCTCAGCGATCACTGCCTCATTGCCTGTGCCCGTAATGGGTCCACAGTCAAACGACCACCCCTCATCACTGTCAAATGCTCTCTAAAACACTTCAGCGAGCAGGCTTTTCTAATCGACCTGGCCCAGGTATCCTGGAAGGATATTGACCTCATTCCGTCAGTAGAGGATGCCTGGTTATTCTTATTCTTCTCACCATCTTGAATAAGCATGCCCCATTAAAAAAATGTAGAACTAAGAACAGATACAGCCCTTGGTTCACTCCAGACCTGACTGCCCTTGACCAGCACAAAAACATCCTGTGGCGTACTGCATTAGCATTGAATAGCCCCCGCAATATGCAACTTTTCAGGGAAGTTAGGAACCAACATATACAGGCAGTTAGGAAAGCAAAGGCTAGCTTTTTCAAACAGAAATGTGCATCCAGTAGCATAAACTCCAAAAGGTTCTGGGACACTGTAAAATCCATGGAGAATAAGAGCACCTCCTCCCAGCTGCCCACTGCACTGAGGCTAGGAAACACTGTCACCACCGATAAATCTACGATAATCGAGAATTTCAATAAGCATTTTTCTACGGCTGGCCATGCTTTCCACCTGGCTACCCCTACCCTGGTCAACAGCTCTGCACCCCCCACAGCAACTTGCCCAAGCCTCCCCATTACCCCTTCACCCAAATCCAGATAGCTGAAAGAGCTGCAAAATCTGGACCCCTACAAATCAGCTGGGCTAGACAATCTGGACCCTCTCTTTCTAAAATTATCCGCCGCAATTGTTGCAACCCTTAATACTAACCTGTTCAACCTCTCTTTCGTAACGTCTGAGATCCCTAAAGATTGGAAAGCTGCTGCGGTCATCCCCCTCTTCAAAGGAAGAGACACACTAGACCCAAACTGTTACAGACATATATCTATCCTACCCTGCCTTTCTAAAGTCTTCGAAAGCCAAGTTAACAAACAGATCACCGACCATTTCGAATCTCACCGTACCTTCTCTGCTATGCAATCTGGTTTCCGAGCTGGTCATGGGTGCACCTCAGCCACGCTCAAGGTCCTAAACAATATCATAACCGCCATCGATAAAAGACAATACTGTGCAGCCGTATTCATCGACCTGGACAAGGCTTTCGACTCTGTCAACCGCCGCATTCTTATCGGCAGACTCAACTTCCTTGCTCTCTCAAATGACTGCCTCGCCTGGATCACCAACTACTTCTCAGACAGAATTCGGTGTGTCAAAACGGAGGGCCTGTTGTCCGGACCTCTGGCAGTCTCTATGGGGGTGCCACAGGGTTCAATTCTCGGGCCGACTCTTTTCTCTGTATACATCAATGATGTCGCTCTTGCTGTGATTCTCTGATCCACCTCTACACAGACGACACCATTCTGTATACTTCTGGCCCTTCTTTGGACACTGTGTTAACAAACCTCTAGATGAGCTTCAATGCCATACAACTCTCCTTCCATGGCCTCCAACTGCTCTGAAATGCAAGTAAAACTAAATGCATGCTCATCAACTGATCGCTGCCGGCACCTGCCCGCCCGTCTAGCATCACTACTCTGGACGGTTCTGACTTAGAATATGTGGACAACTACAAATACCCAGGTGTCTGGTTAGACTGTAAACTCTCCTTCCAGACTCACATCAAGCATCTCCAATCCAAAATTAAATCTAGAATCGGCTTCCTATTTCGCAACAAAGCATCCTTCACTCATGCTGCCAAACATACCCTCGTAAAACTGACTATCCTACCGATCCTTGACTTCGGCGATGTCATTTACAAAATAGCCTCCAACACTCTACTCAGCAAATTGGATGCAGTCTATCACAGTGCCATCCGTTTTGTCACCAAAGCCCCATCTACTACCCACCACTGCGACCTGTACGCTCTCGTTGGCTGGCTCTCGCTTCATATTTTTGTTGCCAAACCCACTGGCACCAGGTCATCTATAAGTCTTTGCTAGGTAAAGCCCCGCCTTATCTCAGCTCACTGGTCACCATAGCAGCATCCACCCGTAGCACGCGCTCCAGCAGGTATATTTCACTGGTCACCCCCAAAGCCAACTCCTCCATTGGCCGCCTTTCCTTACAGTTCTCTGCTGCCAATGACTGGAACGAATTGCAAAAATCACTGAAGCTGGAGACTCATATCTCCCTTACTAACTTTAAGCATCAGCTGTCAGAGCAGCTTACAGATAATTGCACCTGTACATAGCCCATCTGTAAATAGCCCACCCAACTACCTCATCCCCATATTGTACATTTTTTTGCTCCTTTGCACCTCAGTATCTCTACTTGCATATTCATCTTCTGCACATCTATCACTCCAGTGTTTAATTGCTAAATTGTAACTATTTCGCCACTATGGCCTATTTATTGCCTTACCTCCCTAATCTTACTTCATTTGCACACACTGTATATAGACTTTCTATTGTGTTATTGACTGTGCATCTGTTTATTCTATGTGTAACTCTGTGTTGTTGTTTGTGTCGCACTGCTTTGCTTTTTCTTGGCCAGGTCGCAGTTGTAAATGAGAACTTGTTCTCAACTGGCCTACCTGGTTAAATACAGGTGAATCTTTTTTTTTTTATGTAATTCCTTCTTGACAGATTCTACAGTACCAGTTACTGTATGTTTAGATAGATCTGTTCACCAGAGATTACCTAAAGTGTTAACTATTAACTATTAACTATTAACGTGATGTTGTGAAATGTGTTGTAATCATGTAATGCATTTAGCAGACATTACCTTGGCTCATTTAATGTGCTTTTGACCTAATGTACCAACTTTTATTTGTCAAGCTACATCATGTTTGCATGTTGAGAAAAACTCTTCAACTTACTAATATGTTATGATGGTAGAAATGATTCAGCAATCTAATACTGAGATCAGCTCATGTTTTTCCAGGGGAGACACAGAAATGGGAAATTAATACAATACAATAAAAAAAATTATGTTATGTTATGTTCGGTTCTTCGAAGGGTAGCAAAGGTCTGATGCTGGAAGAAAGCATTTGCCACTTGGTGATGCTTAGGAGAATCCTTTGAACGATAATCTTGTTGTTATGCAGCCATGTACCTCTTTCTCACAATGCTTTATCCTACCCATTCTGTCTGTCCTAAAAGCTGTCATCAGCGTCTGCAAAGCCTCTTGTGTCTTTTTTTTATTTTTTTAATATTGGGCCCTGTAAACAACACAAGCTAATGCATTTTTTTGGTACACACACAGCACAAAATTATCATTCTTGTTCTTACTTGTGAAGTTCTTGCTTGATAAGGCAGAAAATTGCTTTTGGGTAGAGTATACAATATTTTTCTTAGGTTAGGTAGAGAGAATTCTTTGTGCTCAGAGGAAAGCCTGAATAGCTTTATAAATCACACACAATTATCTTGTTAACATCTGGAGTGTTTACTTTGTTCTGGAGTCATTTGAACTGTGAAGCACCGCAAATATGTGGGCTGCAACCCACAGCTCTCTTGTATATTGCTAAACTGACTCAAAATGTAGATAGAGAAAGAGGATAACTAAAGGGGATCCATTTCCAAAAGGAAGATGTCACAGAACAACAACTACATTTTGTTAGTTCCAGGGAGAGATGTAAATCACAAATATATTGTCTATTAATGTTTTCTGCATTCAAATTAAATCAAATGTTATTGGTCACATACACATGGTTAGCAGTGGTTAATGCGAGTGTAGTGAAATGCTTGTGCTTCTAGTTCCGACTATGCAGGAAAATCTAACAAGTAATCTAACAAATTCACAACAACTACCTTATACACACAAATACAAACAAATGTAAAGGGATGAATAAGAATATGGATATAGGCAAGATGCAGTAGATGGTGTAGAATACAGCATATACATATGAGATGAGTAATGTAGGATATGTAAACATTATTAAAGTGGCGTTATTTAAGGTGACTAGTGATACCTCTATGTAAACATTATTAAAGTGGTGTTATTTTAGTGACTAGTGATATCTTTATTAAGTCTGTTTATTTAAGTGGCCAGAGATTTGACTCTGTATGTTGGCAGCAGCCTCTCTATGTTAGTGATGGCTGTTTAACAGTCTGATTATCATGACTTCCGCCGAAGTCGGTCCCTCTCCTTGTTCGGGCGGCGTTCGGCGGTCGACGTCACCGACCTTCTAGCCATCGCCGATCCACTTTTCATTTTCCATTTGTTTTGTCTTTGTCTTACACACCTGGTTTCAATTCCCCAATTACTTGTTCATTATTTAACCCTCTGTTCCCCCATGTCTGTTTGTGAGTAATTGTTTGTATATAGTACGGTCCGTTATTGTGGGCTCTCATTTTTGTATTGCATTTGTATATTTTGAGTAAATTACGTTTATTTACTCATATCTGCTGGCCTGCGCCTGACTCCTCTACATCAGCTATACACAGACCGCATTACAAAATTACTCACCTGAATGGAGTCAGCAGGAGCAGTGGCAGTAGAGGAGCACGTCCAGCAGCATGCGACCATGTTGCAACTTCTGGGCACCGCCATGGATCGCTTGCTGCAAACGATGGATTGCTGGGAGAGAGGAGGAGGTCGTCCAGCGCCTCCACCAGCCCCACTATAGCAGGCCCCACTGTCCACCCCTCCTTCACCTGGTCCCAGCGGGATTCAGCTCACGCTCCCGAGGGAGTATGATGGGACGGCTGCCGGATGCCAGAGGTTCCTACTCCAGTTGGAGCTCTACCTGGCGACCGTCCACCCGGCTCCTTCGGAACGTGAGAGCGTGTCCGCCCTCGTCTCCTGACTCTCAGGCAAAGCCCTGGAGTGGGCCAATGCCGTATGGAGTGAAGGAGGATCATTACGCAGAGTTCACCCGCCGCTTTCGGGCAGTTTTCGACCACCCGCCTGAGGGTCGAGCGGCGGGTGAACGTCTGTTCCACCTGAGGCAGGGGACAAGGAGCGCACAGGATTTCGCTTTGGACTTCCGGACCCTGGCCGCCAGCGCGGGATGGAACGACTGGGCCCTGATCGATCACTACCGGTGCAGTCTGCGCGAGGACGTCCGTCGGGAGTTGGCCTGCCGAGACACCACCCTCACGTTGGACCAGCTGGTGGACCTGTCCATCCGGCTGGACAACCTGCTGGCTACCCGTGGACGTCCGGATCGGGGCCTGTCAGTTCCATTCCCCAGCATCTCCGCTTTGACACCCCTGGAGCTGGGAGGTGCTGCGCTTAGGGCGACCGGAGGAGGGGCCATTCCCTGCACCATCTGTGGCCACAGAGGGCACACTGCTGGTCGGTGCTGGGGAGGTTCCTCATGGATTCGAGGCAGCAGGCAGTGAAGAAGAAGGATGGAGGTCTGCACCCGTGTATTGACTATCGAGGTATCAAACAGATCACTGCTGCCTCTCATCGCCAGTGCGATCGAGTCAATGCATGGGGGGGCGCTTCTTTACAAAATTGGATCTCAGGAGCGCTTACAACCTGGTGCGTATCCGGGAGGGGGACGAGTGGAAGACGGCATTTAGTACCACCTCGGGGCACTATGAGTACCTCGTCATGCCGTACGGGTTGATGAATGCTCCATCAGTCTTCCAGGCCTTTGTTGACGAGATTTTCCGGGACCTGCACGGGCAGGGTGTAGTGGTGTATATCGACGACATTCTTATATACTCCGCTGCACGCGCCGAGCATGTGTCCCTGGTGCGCAGGGTGCTTGGTCGATTGTTGGAGCATGACCTGTACGTCAAGGCTGAGAAATGCCTGTTCTTCCAACAGTCCGTCTCCTTCCTAGGGTACCGCAATTCCCCGTCAGGGGTGGAGATGGAGAGTGACCGCATTTCAGCCGTGTGTAATTGGCCGACTCCCACCACGGTAAAGGAAGTGCAGCGGTTTCTAGGGTTTGCCAACTACTACCGGAGGTTTATCCGGGGTTTTGGTCAGGTAGAAGCTCCCATTACCTCACTGCTGAAGGGGGGACCGGTGCGGCTGCAGTGGTCGGCTGAGGCGGACAGGGCTTTTGGTCACCTGAAGGCTCTGTTTACCTCGGCTTTTCTGGACTGACCACCGCAATCTGGAGTACATCCGGGCGGCGAGGAGACTGAACCCTCGCCAGGCAAGGTGGGCCATGTTCTTTACCCGTTTTGTTTTAACTCTGTCCTACAGACCAGGATCCCAGAACGCTAAGGCAGACGCACTGTCCCGGATGTATGACACAGAGGAGAGGTCCATGGATCACACTCCCATACTTCAGGCCTCTTGCCTGGTAGAACCGGTGGTGTGGGAGCGGGCGTTACGTACAGAGCCCACTCCCCCCCAGTGTCCAGCTGGGCGCCTGTACGTTCCGTCTGCTGTCTGCGACCTTTTGATCTATTGGGCCCACACGTCACCCTCCTCTGGTCACCCTGGCATCGGTCGGACGGTGCGTTGCCTTAGTGGGAAGTACTGGTGCTCCACCTTGGCCAAGGACGTGAGGGTTTATGTTTCCTCCTGCTCGGTGTGTGCCCAGTGCAAGGCTCCCAGGCACCTGCCCAGAGGGAATTTACAACCCCTCCCCGTTCCACAGCGGCCGTGGTCGCACCTGTCGGTGGACTTCCTGACTGATCTTTCTCCCTCACAGGGCAACACCACGATCCTGGTTGTGGATCGGTTTTCTAAGTCCTGCCGTCTCCTCCCTTTGCCCGGTCTCCCTACGGCCCTACAGACTGCGTAGGCCCTGTTCACTCACGTCTTCCGGTACTACGGGGTACCTGAGGACATAGTCTCTGATGGGGGTCCCCAGTTCACGTCCAGGGTCTGGAGAGTGTTCATGGAATGTGTAGGGGTCTCGGTCAGCCTCACCTCAGGTTTTCACCCCGAGAGTAATGGGCAGGTGGAGAGAGTAAACCAGGATGTGGGTAGGTTTCTGCGGTCATATTGCCAGGACCGGCCGGGGGAGTGGGCGGCGTTCATCCCCTGGGATGACCCAAAACTCCCTCCGCCACTCCTCCACTAACCTCTCGCCCTTCCAGTGCATACTGGGGTATCAGCCGGTCCTGGCACCTTGGCATCAGAGACAGATCGAAGCTCCTGCGGTGGACAAATGGTTTAAGCGCTCGGAGGAGACCTGGGACGCCGCCCATGTGCACCTGCAACGGGCCGTGAGGCGGCAGAAGGCGAGCGCCGACCGTCACCGCAGTGAGGCCCCGGTGTTCGCACCGGGGGACCGGGTCTGGCTCTCGACCCGAAACCTGCCCCTCCGCCTGCCCTGCCGGAAGCTGGGTCCGCAGTTTGTGGGGCCATTCAAAGTCCTGAGGAGACTGAACGAGGTATGCTACAGGTTACAGCTTCCCCCAGATTACCGTATTAATCCCTCGTTCCATGTGTCTCTCCTCAGGCCGGTGGTGGCTGGTCCACTCCAGGAACCTGAGGTGCGGGAGGTTCCTCCGCCTCGAGGGGGCACCGGCGTATGCTGTTCGAGCCATCCTGGACTCGAGGCGTCGGGCGAGGGGCCTGCAGTACCTCGTGGAGTGGGAGGGGTACGGCCCGGAGGAGAGATGCTGGGTGCCGGTGGAGGACGTCTTGGACCCTTCGTTGCTGCGGGAGTTCCACCGTCTCCATCCGGATCGCCCTGCGCCTCGTCCTCCGGGTCGTCCCCGAGGTCGGTGTCGGCGTGCTGCTGGAGCCGCGCATCACGGGGGGGGGGGGGGGGGGTACTGTCACGACTTCCGCCGAAGTCGGTCCCTCTCGCCCGAACAAGGAGAGGGACCGACTTCTAGCCATCGCCGATCCACTTTTCATTTTCCATTTGTTTTGTCTTTGTCTTACACACCTGGTTTCAATTCCCCAATTACTTGTTCATTATTTAACCCTATGTTCCCCCATGTCTGTTTGTGAGTAATTGTTTGTATGTAGTACGGTCCGTTATTGTGGGCTCTCATTTTTGTATTGCATTTGTATATTTTGAGTAAATTACGTTTATTTACTCATATCTGCTGGCTTGCGCCTGACTCCTCTACACCAGCTACACACAGACCGCATTACACGGATGGCCTTGAGATAGAAGCTGTTTTTCAGTCTCTCGGTCCCAGCTTTGATGCACCTGTACTGACCTCGCCTTCTGGATGATAGCGGGGTGAACAGGCAGTGGCTCGGGTGATTGTTTTCCTTGATGATCTTTTTGGCGTTCCTGTGACGTCGGGTGCTGTAGGTGTCCTGGAGGGCAGGTAGTTTACCTCAGGTGATGCGTTGTGCAGACCGTACTACCCTCTGGAGAGCCTTGCGGTTGAGGGCGGTGCAATTTCCGTACCAGGCGGTGATACAGCCCGACAGGATGCTCTCGATTGTGCATCTGTAAAAGCTTGTGAGTGTTTTAGATGACAAGCCAAATTTCTTCAGTCCCCTGAGGTTGAAGAGGGACTGTTGCACCTTCTTCACCACACTGTCTGTGTGGAGGACCATTTCAGTTTTTCCGTGATGTGTATGCCGAGGAACTTAAAACTTTCCACCTTCTCCACTACTGTCCTGTCGATGTGGATGGGGGGGTGTTCCCAATGCTGTTTCCTGAAGTCCACAATAATCTCTTTTGTTTTGTTGACGTTGAGTGAGAGGTTATTTTCCTGACACCACACTCTGAGGGCCCTCACCTTCTCCCTGTAGGCTGTCTCGTCATTGTTGGTAATCAGGCCTACCACTGTAGTGTCCTCTGCAAACTTGATGATTGAGTTGGAAGCGTGCATGGACACGCAGTCATAGGTGAACAGGGAGTACAGGATGGGGCTGAGCACGCACCCTTGTGGGGCCCCAGTGTTGAGGATCAGTGGGGTAGAGATGTTGTTTCCTACCTTCACCACCTGGGGGTTGCCGTTCAGAAAGTCCAGGACCCAGTTGCACAGGGCGGGGTCGAGACCCAGGGTCTTAATGATGAGTTTGGAGGGTACTATGGTGTTAAACGCTGAGATGTAGTCAATGAACAGCATTCTTACATAGGAATTCCTCTTGTCCAGATGGGATAGGGCGGTGTGCAGCGTGATGGCGATTGCATCGTCAGTGGACCTATTGGGTCGGTAAGCAAATTGGAGTGGGTCTAGGGTATCAGGTAGGGTGGAGGTGATATGGTCCTTGACTAGTCTCTCAAAGCACTTCATGATGACAGAAGTGAGTGCAATGGGGCGACAGTCATTTAGTTCAGTTACCTTTGCTTTCTTGGGAACAGGAACCATGGTGGCCATCTTGAAGCATGTGGGGACAACAGACTGGGATAGGGATTGGTTGAAAATGTCAGTGAACACACCAGCCAGCTGGTCTGCGCATGCTCTGAGGACACGGCTAGGGATGCCGTCTGGGCCGGCAGCCTTACGAGGGTTAATACGTTAATTTTTTTTACTCACGTTGGCCACGGAGAAGGAGAGCCCACAGGCTTTGGTAGCGGGCCGTGTCAGTGGCACTGTATTGTCCTCAAAGCGAGCAAAGAAGTTGTTTAATTTGTCTGGGAGCAAGACGTCGGTGTCCGCGACGGGGCTGGTTTTCTTTTTGTAATCCGTGATTAACTTCAGACCCTGCCACATACGTCTCGTGTTTGAGACGTTGAATTGCGAATCTACATTGTCTCTATACTGACGCTTTGCTTGTTTGATTGCCTTGCGGAGGGAATAGCTGCACTGTTTGTATTTGGTCGTGTTTCCGGACACCTTGCCATGATTAAAAGCGGTGGTTCGCGCTTTCAGTTTCGCGCGAATGCTGCCATCAATCCACGGTTTCTGGTTAGGGAAGGTTTTAATGGTCACAGAGGGAACGACATGTCCGATTCACTTGCTAATAAACTCGCTCACCGAGTCAGCGTATATGCCAAAGTTATTGCCTGAGGCTAACCAGAACATATCCCAGTCCACGTGATCGAAGCAATCTTGAAGCGTGGAATTCGATTGGTCAGACCAGCGTTGTATGACCTGAGCATAGGCGTTTCCAGTTTTAGTTTCTCTCTACAGGCTGGGAGCAACAAAATGGAGTCATGGTCAGATTTGCCGAAGGCAGGGCGTGGGAGGGCTTTGTATGCATCGCGGAAGTTCGAGTAGCAATGATCCAGAAAGCTACTAGCTCTTGTCGCGCTTTCGATATGCTGATAGAATTTAGGAAGTATGGTTCTAAGGTTAGCTTTGTTAAAATCCCCAGCTACAATAAATGCAGCCTCAGGATGTATGGTTTCCAGTTTACATAGAGTCCAGTGAAGTTCTTTCAGGGCCGACGAGGGATCTGCTTGGGGGGATATACACGGCTGTGACTATAATCGAAGAGAATTCTCTTGGAAGATAATACGGTCGGCATTTGTTTGTAAGGAATTCTAGGTCGGGTGAACAAAATAATTTAGGAAGTATGGTATGGTATTGGTATTATGGTATTATGTCATGTTCCATGTTTTGTGTGGACCTCAGGAAGAGTAGCTGCTGCTTTTGCAACAGCTAATGGAGATTATTACAAAAAATTATATAAAAATAAAGCTATTATCTCTGGCATTACTAAAATTAACCATGGCTTCTTATCATTATCGTTATCATAGCAGATTCCTCACCATATCCAACTGGTAATAGAATCCTCCATGTACAATCCATGTTACCAGGGTAGTTGCCAGGGAATCCAGGACTTAAAATAACATTGGCCAAGTGAACAGCTGTTCCACCGCACTTTGCTGGAAAATAAAAATGCACATAATGTGTGGCACACATTGAAACAATATTGCAGACAACGAATAACACTGAAACAGTAAACCATTGCCTTGAATGTGACCACTTCCAAGTAAAAGTTCTTACCAATGCAGAGAGGGGGAGGGTAGTTCCAGCGCCGCACGGTCCCTGGCATACAGGATATATGAGAGTGGCCCTGGAAAATAGAAAGGTAGGATGTTTCTCTCTATAATGTAAAAGTAGGGGGTTTCTCTCTATAATGTAAAGGTAGGGGGTTTCTCTCTATAATGTAAAGGTAGGGGGTTTCTCTCTATAATGTAAAAGTAGGGGGTTTCTCTCTATAATGTAAAGGTAGGGGGTTTCTCTCTATAATGTAAAAGTAGGGGGTTTCTCTCTATAATGTAAAGGTAGGGGGTTTCTCTCTATAATGTAAAGGTAGGATGTTTCTCTCTATAATGTAAAAGTAGGGGGTTTCTCTCTATAATGTAAAAGTAGGGGGTTTCTCTCTATAATGTAAAGGTAGGATGTTTCTCTCTATAATGTAAAGGTAGGGGGTTTCTCTCTATAATGTAAAAGTAGGGGGTTTCTCTCTATAATGTAAAGGTAGGATGTTTCTCTCTATAATGTAAAAGTAGGGGGTTTCTCTCTATAATGTAAAAGTAGGGGGTTTCTCTCTATAATGTAAAGGTAGGGGGTTTCTCTCTATAATGTAAAAGTAGGGGGTTTCTCTCTATAATGTAAAAGTAGGGGGTTTCTCTCTATAATGTAAAAGTAGGGGGTTTCTCTCTATAATGTAAAAGTAGGGGGTTTCTCTCTATAATGTAAAGGTAGGGGGTTTCTCTCTATAATGTAAAAGTAGGGGGTTTCTCTCTATAATGTAAAGGTAGGGGGTTTCTCTCTATAATGTAAAAGTAGGGGGTTTCTCTCTATAATGTAAAGGTAGTAGGTTTCTCTCTATAATGTAAAAGTAGGGGGTTTCTCTCTATAATGTAAAGGTAGGGGGTTTCTCTCTATAATGTAAAAGTAGGGGGTTTCTCTCTATAATGTAAAGGTAGTAGGTTTCTCTCTATAATGTAAAGGTAGGGGGTTTCTCTCTATAATGTAAAGGTAGTAGGTTTCTCTCTATAATGTAAAGGTAGGGGGTTTCTCTCTATAATGTGAAGGTAGGGGGTTTCTCTCTATAATGTAAAGGTAGGGGGTTTCTCTCCATAATGTAAAGGTAGTAGGTTTCTCTCTATAATGTAAAGGTAGGGGGTTTCTCTCTATAATGTAAAGGTAGGATGTTTCTCTCTATAGTGTAAAGGTAGTAGGTTTCTCTCTATAATGTAAAGGTAGGGGGTTTCTCCCTATAATGTAAAGGTAGGATGTTTCTCTCTATAGTGTAAAGGTAGTAGGTTTCTCTCTATAATGTAAAAGTAGGGGGTTTCTCTCTATAATGTAAAGGTAGGGAGTTTCTCTCTCAGATGTAAAGGTAGGATGTCTCTCTTTATAATGTAAAGGTAGGGGGTTTCTCTCTATAATGTAAAGGTAGGGGGTTTCTCTCTCAGATGTAAAGGTAGGGGGTTTCTCTCTCAGATGTAAAGGTAGGGGGTTTCTCTCTATAATGTAAAGGTAGGATGTCTCTCTTTATAATGTAAAGGTAGGGGGTTTCTCTCTCAGATGTAAAGGTAGGGGGTTTCTCTCTCAGATGTAAAGGTAGGGGGTTTCTCTCTATAATGTAAAGGTAGTGGATTTCTCTCTATAATGTAAAGGTAGGATGTCTCTCTTTATAATGTAAAGGTAGGGGGTTTCTCTCTATAATGTAAAGGTAGGGGGTTTCTCTCTCAGATGTAAAGGTAGGGGGTTTCTCTCTATAATGTAAAGGTAGGGGGTTTCTCTCTCAGATGTAAAGGTAGGGGGTTTCTCTCTCAGATGTAAAGGTAGGAGGTTTCTCTCCATAATGTAAAGGTAGTAGGTTTCTCTCTATAATGTAAAGGTAGGGGGTTTCTCTCTATAATGTAAAGGTAGGATGTTTCTCTCTATAGTGTAAAGGTAGTAGGTTTCTCTCTATAATGTAAAGGTAGGGGGTTTCTCCCTATAATGTAAAGGTAGGGGGTTTCTCTCTATAATGTAAAGGTAGGGGGTTTCTCTCTATAATGTAAAGGTAGGGGGTTTCTCTCTATAATGTAAAGGTAGCGGGTTTCTCTCTCAGATGTAAAGGTAGGAGGTTTCTCTCTATAATGTAAAGGTAGGGGGTTTCTCTCTCAGATGTAAAGGTAGGGGGTTTCTCTCTATAATGTAAAGGTAGCGGGTTTCTCTCTCAGATGTAAAGGTAGGAGGTTTCTCTCTATAATGTAAAGGTAGGGGGTTTCTCTCTCAGATGTAAAGGTAGGGGGTTTCTCTCTCAGATGTAAAGGTAGGGGGTTTCTCTCTATAATGTAAAGGTAGGGGGTTTCTCTCTATAATGTAAAGGTAGGGGGTTTCTCTCTATAATGTGAAGGTAGGGGGTTTCTCAGCACACTGAACTCAAAGACAAAGCACAGTTTGCTGAGTTGACTTTGCATACTAAACTTGCGACCCAGCACACATCTTTACACATTGACTTAGGGGATAAAGCTTAGCAGCACGTTGACACAGCAGTGGGAACACAGTACAGCTCTCACCTGCAGCATGTATCCTGGTTCACAGCTGAATGACACCACCTCATTGACCATGTACCTGTCCGCTGTTTTGATGCCATTGGCAGGCACCACTGGCTCCGGACAGGCAGTGAGACCAACGGCTAGATGGAGCAGAGAGATAAAAAAGGCCTCATCATGCCTGCTTAGATAAAGTACTTGATGTTGCACATCACATGAATGATTGGTCTTCAATACTCAGTATGGTGATCCTGTTTTCATGTTTCAGAGAACAGTATTCCTCAAAGCTGGAGCAAGAAGAGGCAAACACATCGGAGAGTATTGCAAAGCCAAGTGGATATGATTATTGTATGCTGTCAACAGGCTCTGGTATAGCCTATAGCTATTAAAATAGATACAATGATTATTGGTTTTGTCACGATGACATAGGATTATTGTACGTTTGTTAAGTTTTCTATAGTTAAATCATTTGTCATTTGGATGGTTATAAACCCCCAGTCGTAGGAAGGTAATGCAGATACATAACCACAGTCGGGTACCAAGGGGCACAGGGTACTGACAACGTCATGAAACTATAAGTGTATTTTGTGCTGTAGTGTGTAACCTTTGTCTCTATGCTTTTTAATTTAGAACGCTAAAACAGTATTGTTAAAAAAAATCTGAAAATAGCATACCCACTGATCTGTGTTATTTAAATATGCATTGTGCTTTTGTTCATTTCTTGAAAACATCTTCCAGTGGGTTAAAACTGTACACACTGCAGGAGGAGACAGTGAGAAAGTATGTTGCCATGACAACCACCTTCGTCAAGCCAATGAAAGGAGATCCTGTATAAATTTGTCTTGTTTGGATTGCACCACTCAGCAGGTAGCACCGTGCAGTTGTGAGTGTGTGTAAAACTCTCTCATTATTTTTCTACCGATCAATAGCAAAGGACTTTCACCTGCGATGCCTACATTACCCAACACAACAAAACCCAACAGACACTGTCACACTGCTAATGTGTAGGTGACTGTTTCAAACAGGGAAGCCCAAATGGCTGTGGGCGGCTAGGGCGAGACTAGGGAGATTAAACATTAGCTTTGGTTCAAGGGGAATTCACAGCAGAATTCGGAGCAAGTTACTTTCAATATATTCTAAGGAGCATGTACTCCTGTTCAGGAGGGAGTGAGCGGAGATGTACAGTATGCAACTGGTCAAAAAACAGTGAACCACAAAAAGAACACTGGGAATTTCTTTAAATGCTAAGGCATCAGAACCCTGGCTTGTACCAAACTACTAACACATTTATTTAACGTTAGATCAATACCACTTGTTAATTCCAATTCCATCTAGCTGACACTCACGTTACACATACCAACCATTTGAAGTGTTTTTCTGCAGAATAAATCAATAAAATGCCACATGGCCATAGTCTCTCTCTCAGAGGATAAATGATAACCCTTGAGGGAAAAAATCTGACATTTTCTCTACAACCACAACGGACTGATCCAGGCAGGAATTCAGCCTTCAAGATCCAGAAAGTCAAACATTTAATACACTTGTCTCCTCACCCAAGCTCTAACAAATTCACCATCTTGATGTGTGATAAAAACACGTGGCATGAATCTAATTTTAGATGTGGCACTTCGTAACTACCGTGCACAAGCCAGATTCAGTCTAGGATCATCAAGATGCAGCCACAGTCATCCAACGGTAAACATTCAGGATGAACCTAAAAGTCAATGACAACCATCTCTATGCAAATATAACAAGCTCCTCTTGTTCTGACAGAAAGTCACAAAGCTATTCTTCTTTAATGATAACTACTTTTACAGTACACGTAGCTCTAGGTAAAAATGTATATTATATATACCATGGGTATGACAAAACTATTATTTTTACTGTTCTAATTATGTTGGTAACCAGTTTATAATAGCAATAAGGCACCTCGGGGGTTTGTGGTATATGGACAATATACCACGGCTAAGGGCTGTATCCAGGCACTCTGCTATTGCGTCATACATAAGAACAGTTCTTAGCCGTGGTATACTGGCCATATACACAGTGGTGGAAAAAGTACTAAATTCTCATACTTGTGTAAAAGTAAAGATACCTTAATAGAAAATGAATCAAGTAAAAGTGAAGGTCACCCAGTAAAACACTACTTGAGTAAAAGTCCAAAAGTATTTGGTTTTAAATATACTTAAGTATCAAAAGTAAAACCAGACGGCACCATTTTCTTGTTTATTTTAAATTGACGGATAGCCAGGGGCACACTCCAACACAATCGAAGCATTTGTGTTTAGTGAGACCGCCAGATCAGAGGCAGTAGGGATGACCAGGGATGTTCTCTTGATAAGTGTGTGAATTGGACCATTTTCCTGTCAAAATGTAATAAGTACTTTTGGGTGTCAGGGAAAATGTATGGAGTAAAAAGTACACTATTTTCTTCATGAATGTAGTGAAGTAAAAGTAGGCAAAAATATAAATAGTAAAGTAAAGAACAGATACCCCGAAATACTTCAAAGTATTTTTACTTAAGTACTTTACACCACTGCATATACCACACCTCCTCGTGCCTTATTGGTTAATTATACAGTTGATGTCCTTTACAAACACTGGCTCTCCCCTATTCTGCATAACATTGCAGAAATGGCATGGCTATATCAGGCATAACGCTTCCAGGAAGACATCCTGCCAATGATGTGTATTAATATGGAAGACAATTGGCAAAGAATACATACTAAATTGGCCTAAACATCTTTAATTTGTAACATCCTGACATTCTCAGCATGTCTCAGTTTTGTCCAAATCTATTAGTAAGGGCCACATGAGATTTTTTGCCATGTTTTAGCTTCATTTGAACAGATCGATTGATTGAGGAGACATTCTCATTTACAACAACGACTTGGAAAGGGAAGTGTTGCTATGGAGAGGCGAAGGGTTAAACGAGACAATTCAAAGCTAGGGATGATTAGGTTGCCGTCGCCATGATTGTATTAAGGAGGTTGGCAATTGAGCCAGGACTCCAGGGTTAACACGCCTAATCTAGCGTGTATGGTTGTGTAGTGACCAGAAGGAGTCATGCCCTGTGTTAAATATCTCCTCTTCATGCAGCGGTGAGAGAAATAATCTATCTCTAATCAAGATAAGACTGATTAAAAAACGTTGGTACGTTTCCTGGTTAGATCCCTTACGGTTGATGCTGTATGACTGGACTATTCAACTATATTCTTACAGCGGCCAGATGTAAAAAAGGGTTATTACAGAGGGGCCGGAAACTTTACACATGCTTCGGAATAACTGTATAAAAAAGCAACGCACACACACCAATAAATAACTGTTCTTCAAATTAAATGTTGCTAAAAGTAATCAGGAAAGAAATGGAGGACGCTCAATCAACGTGAGTCGAGGTGCAACCAAGATGTTTTATCATCATTGAAAAGGTAAAGGCGCAACTCTCGCTCACCATTATTTGTTTTTAGTTAAACAACTATTATAAGCTTCTTAAAAGTAATTAGGTCACATAAAATTAACCTGAAAACTAAGCATCTCAATAAATAACAAAGATGTGTTACATTAGGTAATGCCAAATTCCAGTGTGCAGGAAGTATGCATTGAATTAATTTCCCTCAGTCATTAGGTGTGTTATAAATGAGTCCCTGTTTCCCTCCCATTAGACAGGGAAACAGAAGGGTTAGGGTTATGGTTATCAGACAGGAAAACAGAAGGGTTAGGATTATCAGACAGGAAAACAGAAGGGTTATGGTTATCAGACAGGAAAACAGAAGGGTTAGGGTTATCAGACAGGGAAACAGAAGGGTTAGGGTTATCAGACAGGAAAACAGAAGGGTTATGGTTATCAGACAGGAAAACAGAAGGGTTAGGGTTATCAGACAGGAAAACAGAAGGGTTAAGGTTATCAGACAGGGAAACAGAAGGGTTAGGTTTATCAGACAGGGAAACAGAAGGGTTAGGGTTATCAGACAGGGAAACAGAAGGGTTAGGGTTATCAGACAGGAAAACAGAAGGGTTAGGGTTATCAGACAGGGAAACAGAAGGGTTAGGTTTATCAGACAGGGAAACAGAAGGGTTAGGGTTATCAGACAGGAAAACAGAAGGGTTAGGGTTATCAGACAGGAAAACAGAAGGGTTAGGGTTATCAGACAGGGAAACAGAAGGGTTATGGTTATCAGACAGGGAAACAGAAGGGTTAGGGTTATCAGACAGGGAAACAGAAGGGTTAGGGTTAGGGTTATCAGACAGAGAAACAGAAGGGTTAGGGTTATCAGACAGGAAAACAGGGTTAGGGTTATCAGACAGAGAAACAGAAGGGTTAGGGTTATCAGACAGAGAAACAGAAGGGTTAGGGTTATCAGACAGGGAAACAGAAGGGTTAGGGTTATCAGACAGGGAAACAGAAGGGTTAGGGTTATCAGACAGGGAAACAGAAGGGTTAGGGTTATCAGACAGGGAAACAGAAGGGTTAGGGTTATCAGACAGGGAAACAGAAGGGTTAGGGTTATAAGAAAAGGCAGGTACGAGTTCCTGAGAGTTGTAGCTTTTAGGAATGAGGTCATAATATTTTTTAGCTTAAACCCTTCAAATGCTAGAGTCAAATTCATGTGAAAAAAAAACTAATAAATCAACATGCCACATAGGCGCTAGAAACCACACTACTGTATAGACAACCACAGTAGTGGTGTGTATTGTATTTGTCACATGCACAAAATACAACAGGTGTAGACTTTACAGTGAAATGCTTACTTACGAGCCCTTTCCCAACAACGCAGAATTAAAAAGTAAGAAACATTTGCAAATAAGGAGAAAAAAAATAGGAACACAATACAATAACAAGGCTATATACAAGGAGTACCGGTACCGAGTCAATGTGCAGGGGTACAAGGTAGTTGAGGTAATATGTACATGTAGGTAGGGTTAAAAGTGACTAGGCAGTCAGGATAGATAATAAACAGAGTAGCAGCAGTGTATGTGAAGATTGTGAAAGTGTGTCTATGTGTGAGTGTGTGTGTGTGTGTGGCGTCAATATGCATGTACGTGTGTGTGTTTTGTGTATGTGAGCGTTTGTAATGTGAGAGTGTTTTGGCACTGAAAGCTGGATTTTGGCAGGGATTTTTTTGCAGATAATTTCTTAATGTTAAGAATTGATCAAAGGGATTAATAAATGGGACGGATCTGGCCCGCGGGCCGCCAGTTGAACAGCCCTGCCGTATCACATAGCACATAGGCTGCACATGGGGGATACACTTTTAAGTGGGCTGAGAGAGGGGAAATAGCCGAATTGAGATCCCCACTGAGAGGACTTAGAGATAGTAGCAGAGGATGTTGAGGTGTTAAGAATGAATAAGGTGAAATGGTTTACATCAGGACTGTCCACAGCAGCTAAAGGGCACTGTTTCTTCTGTTGAGACAGAGGCAGATGAGGCAAGCGGCCACAGAGACAGACTATCTCTGATGCTATCAGTGTCCACACAGTACAGATTGGGAGCCCATTTCAGAATTGAAAAGAGAAATTCCCATCAGGCTCCAACCCATGGTAAAAGGTAGAGAAATTGGATTTTATCAGTCAGTTTTCTTGGTATTTATTTTTGGGTTAACAGAATTGTTGTTATCAGTGAATTATGCTGTACTTGTTGAACAATTTATGCTAATTTTGTAAGTTTGTTGTTTAAATCATCAAAGCCATGATAGCATCTTTTGTGCACATAGCATGCTAAAGACCAATCCAAACTCATCTCCCGGCATGTCCAGCCCACCCATTATCTCAGCCAATCATGGCCAGCGGGACGGTCCCTGTCTTTTTCCATGGCTAAACCAACTAAGCTCGTAATTTAACAATTTTATTGGTATTTACGGATGGAATACAAGTTTGTTATTAAGGCACATGAAAGTTCACATGTTCCAGAAGGCATTTCTGCCAACAACCTTTTTTGATAAAAAAATGTATGTTTAAGTTCAAATGCCTCTCATGTGAATTAGTTGTGAATTAGTGACGTGTGACATACAGCTAGTTTCCTGAAATGAGTCAGTTTTGTACATTATGTTTGATTGGACCCTGCTAAAGCACATACAGTACAGTAGTAATTCAAGAGGGGGACATTCTTTGGTCTACTGTCTTTTGTTGTGCTAGTGAAAGTAGGTGAGCGAGATAGCATCCAAAGGCTACCATTTTCCTTTAGACAGATTACTGTATTCAGATCAGTCTTACTCAGTAGGCTACAGTAGTGAGTCAATAGACAGGTGGACTGAGTGTCAACTATGATGACAGCTTTGGTAATTTCTCTAAAGCTTTTAAATGTCAAAATGCACATGCCTCACCCAGAGCTGCTTAATTTTTAACATTATAAAAGTAGAATGCCCCGTTGAGTGCTTTTTATTCAGAGTTTTAGCTGCACTGTAGGTGATGCTACTACATACATTACGCACTGTATCCTTGTTATAAACAAGGAAGCAGAAAGAGAGAGAGAGAGAAAGAGAGAGAGAGAGAGAGAGAGAGAGAGAGAGAGAGAGAGTAAGCAACATTTTATTAGCCAAGAGGAAATCTTGTAGATTCCTTTATTTCACAAGGTCAGAGGATATGGAGAAAATGAAGGTTTCATGATGAGACACACACTGTACTCACTTTTGTACTCAAGGTGGAATCCAGCAGCAACAACACTGATATCACTCTGGAAGTGAAGGTAGAGCTGGTTGGAGGTACTGTTCAGCAAGGCTGGAGCAGTTGTACCTGAAATACATCACACAGGAGAAATCTACATTCATCTCACTGTTGAAAGAAGTTCCATTTGCAATTCTGAATATATATGGATGTTTTCTGGAGGGTTGGTTCGTCAAGTGACTACAGTTTATATCAATGGCCAAAACAGAATAAGGTGAACAGCTGTTCACTATTCTATGGACATTTTTCCTCCTCTATAAAATACTTTCCTTTTTGGAGGTCAACCAAATGAAAAGAGGGGAAAGGGGGGAAGGGGAATAAAAAAACATGCTTTGAAATTCTAACAGACAATGGTCACTGAAGTTTGTTTCTGTTCTTCAGTATCTGAGCTCCCAGGGGAGAGTTCTCATCAAATGTTTCCAGGGGGCAGTCAACCATACCACCACAGATAGGAAAAGTCAAAATGTTAAAAGTCTACAGAGCTCACAGGGAACCATCTATGCATAGTCACTTGGATAACTCTACCTACATGTACATATTACCTCAATTACCTCGACTAACCGGTGCCCCCGCACATTGACTCTGTACAAGTACCCCCTGTATAAAGCCTCGCTATTGTTATTTTACTGCTGCTCTTTAATTGTTTGTTACTTTTATTTCTTATTCATTATATATATATTTTAAACTGCATTGTTGGTTAGGACTTGTAAGTAAGAATTTCACTTTAAGGTCTACTACACCTGTTGTATTCAGCGCACGTGACAAATACAATTTGATTTGATTTGATCAGGGTGGTAGATATCCTATGTTTTTGGATGATATGCTTTGGCTCAGGCTGCTGAAAATCAGAACACAGTGTTCATCATGAGTAAGCAAACATGTGGTTGAAAAATAGCGTATATGCGGTTATATAACCTGAAACAGTGTCATTCATCACTTGTGTCAAACTTTATAATAGCAATAAATCTCTGGTGTCTTGGGCATTGGTCAGTTTAATAAAGAAATGTTGAAACTCCCCTGGGCAGATTAAAGATACAGCAACATATTCTGTTGAGACACCAGCTTTTATATTTTCAGGATATTATGTTCAAACCCCAGCTCACAAGTTCTGTGACATAGTTAGAGAAAGCAATTATTTTTATGCTCTTCATCGATGTCACACATAGCGTTGCAAAAACCTGGTAATAAAAAATAAATAGGTTTTCCATAAACCCTGGTTGGAAAATTCCTTCCATCACGACGGAATAAACAGGAAATCTGAAATCCTCCAACCAGGATTTCTGGAAAGCCGTGGAAAGTTTCCAGCATTCTGCAACCCTATTATTACATCTGTATCCTCGGAGGCCATCTTCACAGGTTTTAACTCTATGCTATGAGACAGCAATATACCCTTCACTCATTCATGACAAACCGTTGACTGACTTAACACGTTTATAATCAATCACATGAATAACTCTGATGAAATGACTAAAGCTCTCCTGCTTTAGGAGGAGACCCCTGACTTGATAGACATTACGATATGTTCACCTGCAAATCATGTCAGTGAGCTACCAAGTTTGCAATGGGTTTCTGTAATGCTATGGGATCCAGCATAGCATGGCAGTAGAAGAACGGGCGGGCATAAAATTGTCTGAGTACATTATGCTGATGATTGCAGTCTGTAAAATGCTCCTTTACGCTTGAATGACTTGACTAATAATTTCTGGATGAAGTTTGACAGCTCTGTAAAGCTCATCCGCTGTCCAGCTATTCAGAGGTCCATCATCTCTATTAGTGAGACGGCATCTCCAGTGTTTTCAGAGCTTGTCAGATAAGTCACAGATGAGCTTAAAATGCACTTTGCGGGATTGAATCTGGCACATTTAGTATTATTAGGCAGTCTAGAACCTTATGATTAAAGAAATTCTTGATGTGAACTTTCAGCCAGGAAGCAGGGTAATTTTATTTTTTGTAAAGATGGAAAACCAATCTTGAAATACAATTTACCATATATATATTTTTTACATTAAAACCACTTGGCATTCATCTCTAAACATGATGAAACAAAACCCCATAAATAGCCACAATGGCCACAGAATGAGAGAGGTATATAGACATAAACCCCATAAATAGCCACAATGGCCACAGAATGAGAGGTATACAGACATAAACTGTCGCTATCGAGCGACGGCAACAGTAAATGAGCAACTACCCGGGCTATCTGCATTGACCCTTTTTGCACAAACTCTTTTGACTCATCACATATGCTGCTGCTACTGTTTATTATCTGTCATGTTGCCTAGTCACTTTATCCCTACCTACAGTATATGTACATGTCTACCTCAAATACCTTGTACCCCTGCACATCGACTCAGTACTGCTATACCGTGTACATAGCCAAGCTATTGTGTATTTATTCTTTGTTTTATTCTTTTCATATTATTTCTATTTTTTCTCTTTGCATTGTTGGGAAGGGCTGTAAGTAAGCATTTCACTGTTAGTCTACACCTATTGTTTATGAAGCATGTGACAAATAGCATTTGATTTGATCTTTGGAGTCCTATAAAATGTATTTCAGATTGTGGATTTAATTACTTTTGCAGTGAATACTTACATTTGAAGTATGATTAATTATTAAATATTTCCATCGATCACAAATGAATCATGCTTCAAATGTAAGTATTCACGGCAAAAGCAATTAAAGCCACAATCTGAAATCAATTTGAGGCAAGGAATACCAAACTATGCAACAACAGCAGCTACTGTGAAGTGGACTTTTCAACAAATATCACGTTTACCATTTTTCAACAGCATATCCTCATAATTTGCACATTCTACTGTTAATAGTGGTAATAGGGGATAGTGGTAAACAGAAAAGATAAGCCTCATTCAATTGTAATTGAATTGGTATTTGATTAAGTGTGATTAATCCTGTATGATACATCATGCAAAAAGGAAGGCGACAGAGAACACAAAGCATTTCCGACAGTTTAATTAAGAGAATTATACTAATGGATTTGTAACTAAAAGAAGAATAAAAAGACTGATTATAATGGTGAGGATGTCAAGGATGTAAAGGCGGACCACACAACGATGAAGGGGAAACGGTGCATTTTAACGTGCCACTGCACACGATACGGCCTCTCTCTTATTCCCTCCTAATGTCACTGATTACTGATTTGGAGACATTTCACCGATGTTAAAGATGACTCAGTGCCTGTGCCATTTGGACAACCCAGCTCAAAATGGAGGTAAATTACCATTGTATTTTCCTTTAGATTCAATGAGTCATACACAACCGTCACCAGGTGTTCTCTGACATCATTATTTATTTCTTCGCTAGATGGCCAAGACAACCATTTTTTTGTTGCATTTAAAGCCTTGGCTTAGAGGAGTGCGGCAGTGGTGAACCACGTGAACTAATACATTCAGAATGATATCTTAGCATAGACATTTTGCCTTAAAGCCACATGACTCCCTAGTTGCCTGACCTTTTCTAAGCCTGTTGTTGTGACACTAGCTGAGTTCATTACAGGCTTGTAGAAGGCATTGCTCGGGGCATGGCTACACGTATATCCATTGGGAGGCACAAAAAAGGTTAATCCCCCCTTTCCCGCTGCAGGAGATCCCCTCCTGCTGGAGAGACCAGGGTAATCAAATCAAATCAAATGTTATTCGTCACATTGAAATGTTAGTCTTCCCAGAGAGAAAGAAAATAGTGAAATAATAGAAAAGTAAAACATGTAATAATAAAAGTAATAACAAATACACAATGAGTAACAATACCTTGGTTATATACACGGGATACCAGTACAGAGTCAGCTTGCAGGGGTACGAGCTAATTGAGGTAGATATGTACATATAACTAGGGATAAAGTGACTAGGCAACAGGATAGATAATAAATACTAGCAACAGTGTATTTGATGAGTCAAAAGAAGTTAGTGCAAAAATGGTCAACGCAGAGATCCGGGTAGCTATTTGGTTAACTATTTAACTAACTATTTATCAGTCTTATGGCTTGGGGGTAGAAGCTGTTCAGGGTTTTTGGTGCATCGATACCGCTTGCCGTGTGGTAGCAGAAAGAACAGTCTATCACTTTGGTGACTAGAGTCTTTAACAATTTTTAGGGCCTTCCTCTGACACCGCCTGGTATAGAGGTCCTGGATGGCAGGGAGCTCGGCCACAGTGATGTACTGGGCCGTACGCACTACCCTCTGTAGCACCTTACGGTCGGATGCCAAGCACTTGCCATACCAAGAGGTGATGCAGCCTGTTAAGAGGCTCTCAATGGTGCAGCTGTATAACTTTTTGAGGATCTGAAGGCACATGCCAAATCCTTTTAGCCTCCTTAGGGAGAAGAGGCGTTGTCCTGTCCTCTTCACGACTGTCTTGGTGTGTGTAACAGATGTGTCCATTCTTATATCTATATTTTCTAACATAAAGGATGTGTAGTTTTGACCCACGGAGGACATCCTAAAATATCACAGATGGGGAGGCTTGACAACATAACCTGCCATGGAAATCCCCCACAGTTTAACACTCCCACACAGCTAACACCTATCAGCTGGCATTTAGCATGATCAGGTTGTATAAAGGAGGACAGACGCAAGTTAAGACACCCTTCACCCACTGGTGCACCAAATGGTTTATATATACACTAGATGGCTAACAGGGGCGCTGTTTTAAAGCCACCATCTTGGCACTCCTCCACCATTGTATAACATACAGTGCCTTCGGAAAGTATTCAGACCCCTTGACTTTTTCCACAATTTGTTACGTTACAGCCATATTCTAAAAAGGATTAAATAAAAAAATCCTCAGCAATCCACACACAATAACCCATAATGACAAAGCAAAAAAAGGTTTCGAAATTTTTCCAGATTTATTAAAAATAACAAAAACTGAAACACCTTATTTACATAAGTATTCAGACCCTTTGCTATGAGACTCAAAATTGAGCTCAGGTGCATCCTGTTTCCATTGATCATCCTTGAGATGTTTCTACAACTTGATTGGAATCCACCTGTGGTAAATTCAATTGATTGGACATGATATGGAAAGGCACACACCTGTCTATATAGGGTCCCACAGTTGACAGTGCATGTCAGAGCAAAAACCAAGCCATGATGTCGAAAGAATTGTCCGTAGAGCTCCGAGACAACATTGTGTAGAGGAACAGATCTGGGGAAGGGTATGAAAAGATTTCTGCAGCATTGAAGGTCCCCAAGAACACAGTGGCCTCCATTATTCTGAAATGGAAGAAGTTCGAAACCACAAAGACTCTTCCTAGAGCTGTCCGCCCGACCAAACTGAGCAATCAGGGGAGAAGGGCCTTGGTCAGGGAGGTGACCAAGAACCTGATGGTCACTCTGACGGAGCTTTAGAGTTCCTCTGTGGAGATGGGAGAACATTCCAGATGGACAACCATCTCTGCAGCACTCCACCAATCAGGCTTTTATGATAAAGTGGCCAGACAGAAGCCACTCCTCAGTAAAAGGCACATGACAGCCAGCTTGGAGTTTGCCAAAAGGCACCTAAAGACTCTCAGACCATGAGAAACAAGATTCTGTGGTCTGATGAAACCAAGATCGAACTCTTAGGCCTGAATGCCAAGGGCCACGTCTGGAGAAAACCTGGCACCATCCCTACGGTGAAGAATGGTGCTGGCAGCATCATGCTGTGGGATGTTTTTCAGCAGCAGGGACTGGGAGGTCAGTCATGATCGAGGCAAAGATGAACGGAGCAAAGTACAGAGAGATCCTTGATGAAAACCTGCTCCAGAGTGCTCAGGACCTCAGACTGGGGCGAAGGTTCACCTTCTAACAGGACAATGACCCTAAGCACACAGCAAAGACAAATGCAGGAGTGGCTTCGGGACAAGTCTCAATGTCCTTGAGTGGCCCACCCAGAGCCCGGACTTGAACCTGATCGAAAATCTATGGAGAGACCTGAAAATAGCTGTAAAGCGACGCTCCCCATCCAATCTGACAGAGCTTGAGAGGATCTGCAGAGAAGAATGGGAGAAACTCCCCAAATACAGGTGTGCCAAGCTTGCAGCATCATACCCAAGAAGACTTGAAGCTGTAATCGCTGCCAAAGGTCCTTCAACAAAGTACTGAGTAAAGGGTCTCAATACTTATGTAAATGAGATATTAGTTTTTTTTTTTTTTATAAACTTGCAAACATTTCTTAAAACCTGTTTTTACTTTGTCGTTATGGGGTATTGTGTGTAGATTGAGTAGATTGATGAGTAAAAAAAAGTCTGTAATGTAACAAAATGTGGAAAAAGTCAAGGGGTCTGAATACTTTCTGAACGAACTGTATTGTGGAAGATATAGATATGTATTTATTCATGTCTGCATTTGTTTTTGGCACGTTTATTAGATTACAGACACATTAATGCATACTTTTAAATGATATTATGTGAACTAAATGTACGTATAAACTACCGTTCAAAAGTTTGGGGTCACTTAGAAATGTTCTTGTTTTTGAAAGAAAAGCACATTTTTTGTCTATTAAAATAACATCAAATTAATCACAAATACAGTGTAGACATTGTTAATGTTGTAAATGACTATTGTAGCTGGAAACGGCTGATGTTTAATGGAATATCTACGTAGGCGTACAGAGGCCCATTATCAGCAACCATCACTCCTGTGTTCCAATGGCACATTGTGTTAGCTAATCCAAGTTTATAATTTTAAAAGGCTAATTGATCATTATAAAACCCTTTTGCAATTATGTTAGCACAGATGAACTGCCTAGAAGGCCAGCATCCCGGAGTTGGATCTTCACTGTTGACGTTGAGACTGGTGTTTTGCGGGTACTATTTATTGAAGCTGCCAGTTGAGGACTTGTGAGGCGTCTGTTTCTCAAAGTAGACACTGATGTACTTGTCTTCTTGATCAGTTGTGCAACGGGGCCTCCCACTCCTCTTTCTATTCTGGTTAGAGCCAGTTTGAGCTGTTCTGTGAAGGGAGTAGTACACAGCATCGTACCAGATCTTCAGTTTCTTGGCAATTTCTCGCATGGAATAGCCTTCATTTCTCAGAACAAGAATAGACTGACGAGTTTCAGAAGAAAGTTCTTTGTTTCTGGCCATTTTGAGCCTATAATCGAACCCACAAATGCTGATGCTCCAGATACTCAACTAGTCTAAAGAAAGCCAGTTTTATTGCTTCTTTAATCAGAACAACAGTTTTCAGCTGTGCTAACATAATTGCAAAAGTGTTTTCTAATGATAAATTAGCCTTTTTAAAATAATGAACTTGGATTAGCTAACACAACGTGCCATTGGAACACAGGAGTGATGGTTGCTGATAATGGGCCTCTGTACGCCTATGTAGATATTCCATAAAAAAATCTGCCCTTTCCAGCTACAATAGTCATTTACAACCTTAACAATGTCTACACTGTATTTCTGATCAATTTGAAGTTATTTTAATGGACAAAAAATGTGCTTTTCTTTCAAAAACAAGGAAATGTCTAAGTGACCCCAAACTTCAAATTGAAGTTTTATATATTTTTTTTTAAACATTTTCCTTAAAGAATACTTTTTAGAAAGTACTAATGTTACTGTCCCCACTACAACAACAAAAATACTTAAATATACTGTATGTAATTTCGTCCTTGAAATATTGAATTGAAATACTGCAGAATTATATTCATTCCTATGGAGGAGTTCCAACATGTCCCCAATGTACATGTCCGTCATGACCTTCTTCTCCAACTGACCTCGCTTACTGAATCATTTAAAATCACGTACACATACTGAAAGTAATGAACTAATGGATCTACTCAAGATTGATAAACCCACACATTTGCCAGACAGGGGAAGTGCCCTCTATTTTCACAAGGATGGAATATGCCCATACATATCACTGATCATACCTAATGCAGCCATAGCATTCAACATCTTCATTAGATATCAGACACAGCTATTCAGTTGTAGAAATGCTGTTCCTAGGATTAACTGGGAGGCACCAAAGGCCAAGATGGCTGCCAACTGGATTTCAAAAGGTCTCTGGAGCTAATACTGTGAGTCATCCAACATGACGATAGGGACATTGGTTGGCTGTGTAAAAGATTGCGGAGAAAGGTATTGGACCCATGATCAATGTTCAGTCCCCTAGAAGAACTACGGAACATAACATGAGTCGGTTTCATTTTTATTGTGGTCTTCAAAATAATAGACCTGTAACAATTCTGTAAAACACATGAAACCTAATTCGCAATAAGTATTATATTGCACACAGACATGATATCTCAAGGGGAAACGTGTGATTCCATGCATGATTAAGTAATCCAATTCCCACCTGAAAAGCTTCCAAGTTTAGGAGCTGTCATATCCCCTCCATCATAGATTTCTAAGGAATCCCAATTATGCTCAGTGGCGAAGCTCATTACTTGAATCTGCAAAAGAAAAAAATACGTAAATAGAGTGACAAAAAGAATGTACATGCCATCTCTCTGAAAGGACAAGCATTTTGAATGGTTAGATGAGAGACTGGTGTTTTTAATTGAGGGAAGTTTTCTTTCCTGCTATAGACATAAAACCAGGTTTTATACTGTGCTCTTGTAAGAAGTATTTAAAAAAACGAGTTGTTCTCATTAGGGCACGATCAATAGCAATAAGACTGCAGCTGTTTTTTATGTGCTTTAAAACTACTTCTGCTGGCAACGGGTCTAATTTATACCGTCTAATTTTCTTTTCTTCTCAGTAGGACGACTGACGGTTAAAATGTGCTATAGCCTGTCACTCAAAAAATACAATTTTCCCTCTCTTCTCTGTCTGTCGGTGTAGCTTATTACTTTCGATGAGTTCAGACCTGCCCCCTTTGTACTTGCCTGAATCCCAGCTCCTTCGGTGACAATGATTTTCCACACGCAGTTCAAGCTGTTCCCATAGGGCTCGGGGAATCCGGGGGAGAGGATGGTGCCTCTTCTCTCTGTCAGATTACCGCTGCATGGAACTGGGGAGCGAAACAGAGGGGAAATTAGAGTCACATTGAATGGGGCACATGCCAGGTTCCTGTAGCCATGGTGAGTCAAGACACCGAGGGGAAATTTGACATGAGTCATTTAAGCAATAAGGCCAGAGGTGTGGTATATGGCCAATATACCATGGCTAAGGGCTGTTCTTAAGCACAATGCAACGCGGAGTGCCTCGACACTGACCTTAGCTGTGGTATATTGGCCATATACCACAAACCCCCGAGGTGCCTTATTGCTATTATAAACTGATTACCAACGTAATTAGAGCAGTAAAAATAAATGGTTTTGTCATACACATGGCATACGGTCTGATATACCACAACTGTCAGCCAATCAGCATTCAGGGCTCGAACCACCCAGTTTATAATTCTATATAAACTCAGCAAAAAAATAAATGTCCTCTCACTGTCAACTGCATTTATTTTCAGCAAACTTAACATGCGTAAATATTTGTAAGAACATAACCAGATTCAACAACTGAGACATAAACTGAACAAGTTCCACAGACATGTGACTAACAGAAATGGAATAATGTGTCCCTGAACAAAGGGGGGAGGAGGGGGGGATCAAAATCAAAAGTAACAGTCAGTATCTGGTGTGGCCACCAGCTGCATTAAGTACTGCAGTGCATCTCCTCCTCATGGACTGCACCAGATTTGCCAGTTCTTGCTGTGAGATGTTACCCCACTCTTCCACCAAGGCACCTGCAAGTTCCCGGACATTTCTGGGGGGAATGACCCTAGCCCTTACCCTCTGATCCAACAGGTCCCAGACGGGCTCAATGCGATTGAGGTCCGGGCTCTTCACTGGCCATGGCAGAACACTGACATTCCTGTCTTGTAGGAAATCACGCACAGAACGAGCAGTATGGCTGGTGGCATTGTCATGCTGGAGGGTCATGTCAGGATGAGCCTGCAGGAAGGGTACCACATGAGAGAGGAGGATGTCTTCCCTGTAATGCACAGCGTTGAGATTGCCTGCAATGACAACAAGCTCAGTTTGGTGATGCTGTGACACACCGCCCCAGACCATGACCCTCCACCTCCAAATCAATCCCGCTCCAGAGTGCAGGTCTCGGTGTAACGCTCATTCCTTCGACGATAAACAATAATCCAGCCATCACCCCTGGTGAGACAAAACCGTGACTCATCAGAGAAGAGCACTCTTTGCCAGTCCTGTCTGGTACAGCAACGGTGGGTTTGTGCCCATAGGCGACGTTGTTGCCGGTGATGTCTGGTGAGAACCTGCCTTACAACAGGCCTACAAGCCCTCAGTCCAGCCTCTCTCAGCCTATTGCAGACAGTCTGAGCACTGATGGAGGGATTGTGCATTCCTGGTGTAACTCGGGCAGTTGTTGTTGCCATCCTGTACCTATCCTGCAGGTGTGATGTTCGGATGTACCGATCCTGTGCAGGTGTTGTTACATGTGGTCTGCCACTGCGAGGACGAGCAGCTGTCCGTTTTGTCTCCCTGTAACGCTGTCTTAGGCATCTCACAGTACGGACATTGCAATTTATTGCCCTGGCCACATCTAAGGCACATTCACGCAGATGAACAGGGACCCTGGGCATCTTTCTTTTGGTGTTTTTCAGGGTCAGTAGAAAGGCCTCTTTAGTGTCCTAGGTTTTCATAACTGTGACCTTAATTGCCTACCAACTGTAAGCTGTTAGTGTCTTAACGACCGTTCAACAGGTTCATGTTCATTAATTGCTTATGGTTCATTGAACAAGCATGGGAAACAGTGTTTAAACCCTTTACAATGAAGATCTGTGAAGTTATTTGGATTTTTACGAATTATCTTTGAAAGACAGGGTCCTGAAAAAGGGACGTTTCTTTTTTTGCTGAGTTTAGAACATTATTGTGACTAAAGAATCAACTTCTCAATATCTCAGTATGTTTATGGTGTTTATGGTAACTTACAAATGTAAAAAATTATGACATATCTATTAGATGTTCTACACACTGTATGTTCTTAAAGGGCAATTGCACCACATTTCAACCTCATATTCATTATCTCAGCACCATACCAATGTCTACATATGTAAAAACGGCGCATTCCTACGTTTTACCGCAAAAAATATATGAAGTAAAAACATTTATTTTAACGGCAGATAGTGGAAATGAGTCGTTTTCACAGACTCGGTATGGGTCTGGTGATAATTAATACCAGGTTGAAAAGTGGTGGAATTTCCCTTTTACAACAACATGTACCCATCTCTAAATCAATCTCCACAAATGTGACTGATTTGAGGAGGCTTACCAGCACAAGCGGGCACAGTATCATTCCACTGAGCTAGCGCATTGGGGACCACATTGCATTTGATGGCTTTGGATCCCTGTAGCAGATACCCAGGGTTGCACTCAAAGCGAACAATGGAACCAGCTGAGAACTCGGACCCAATCCGTCTGCCGTAGCGTGGCTCTGGGACAGAGCTGCACTGCGTGTCACTGGTGCGAGGAACAGCTACAAAGAAAATAGTACCCAGTGTTTAACACCTAGATGTGTGAACTCTTCGCTTAAAGCTCACAGGAAAATTGCAATACAATGTGGTTGTAATATATGATTTGTCATTATGGACATTTGAGATCTTTAGAATGATCTCAGTGTATCATCAGCCATACTAATGGCTAATTCATGCTGAAGTAAAAACACTTCAGCATGTGTTATAACTTTGTTATTCAATCATGAACACTCAGGACACCAAGGCATGGAAGATGACAATGAAACCAAATATATATATATCTGATATTCAAAACATGACTGGTTACAATCTGTACTACAGTATAGCAAAACATTATGTACCACTGCATGCATGGCCTTGTCCTCTCTTCTCTCACAGACGTGAATGTTTTTCACATGTGACGTGAAAGTGAGATTTTCACACGTTAAGGTTTTTCACGTGTGAAACTCCATATCCGATCTTCACATGTGAATGTTTTTTTTTTTTTTTTGGGGGGGGGGGAGGGGGGGGGTAAGAGTTCAAATACTATTTTATCTACAGTATATAGTATACATTAGTGCAATATTGAGGCCTTTACTGTTGGGCTGGGAGGGATTGTGTCAGATATTTCTAGATAGGTACCAGAGCGGAGTGTGTTCTGCAATCATGACTTGGATACCTCCAAGTACCAAACAAACTATCCTAACTGTCAGGGAGTATTTTAAAAACCCTTCCATCCCCACAGTCTGGTAAACACTGTACAGTATATGTGCTCAACATACTTCATGAAAAATTACAATTTGAGATCATTCATTTTTATAAGGCAGCTGACAGTAAAAGTTCATGTAATTCACATAGCTTATTTATTACAATTTTGACAGAGAGAGAAAATGCTTGATGTGTCCTGAGGTGAGCTATTATCTACAAGAGAGAGAACCTCTAAATGACACTAAAATAAAGTAGACATGACACCTCGATGATAAAAGCCAAAGGCATCATTGGATTTAAGGAATCTGAAAGGATTGAGTTAAGAAAGAAAAAATAAAAATCGTACTCTGCCATCCTGGAAACGTTTTATAAAACATGTGGGTTTATATTTTATATATTAATGTGTGACATTTTATATTGATTATGCAAGAGAGAGGGAGTCCTTAAATATTGGATACGACACTTTCAACATACTGTTCTATAGTGTATCTGTATGAGCCCTTCTGCTCATTGCCTACTAAAGCAGCTAGAAATCCCTTTTACCATGACATGCCTTGCGCAGGTATAATGATTAGAGTACTGGCACCCTAGGCTCCCATGGGGCAAGAGAGATAATGGCAAACGCCTTGAACAGCCTGACAACCATGGGAACCATAACATGGATAGATAAGACCCTTTGCTGCCTGGGGATGGAGGGCTTCAGGAGGCCTCCAGGACCCTCAGAAACACACCTACTGCCACAGGGGTAAAAACAGTAAGGAAAGGTCATGCATGACCTGAGTATGTATATATTGCAACGTATTACCTGTTCATACAGTATATAAACATACCTTGGTAAACAAAGTGGAAACCCCTGGCGGAAGGACCATTCTTTGCAGTAAATCGCACCATAATTTGGTTTGATGTCGCCAGGGGCAAGGTCTCTCCTGCAAAAAAAGGATGAATAAATGTTTTTTTTAAACGCACACAATATGCTGACTCAGTATTAACCCTATGAAGCCAACAGTGGCCTTTCTTGAGATTCCCGACCCTTCTTGTGTGCTATACAGAACAAAACCTCAGCTGCATGATGAATTGCTTCTTATAAATATACTAGCTCCCATTCAAGATCTTGCTGGGTAAATAGCATGCTGTTGGCAGTTGAACTTTTAAGTATGGTCTATGCAGTAGAGGACTCTCTTAATAATAAGAGGAAGAACAAAGTCTTATCAATAATGAGAATGTTGGACAAGCAAACAACTTTGTATAGGCTACACATTTGTAGGCCTGAGTCTTGTAAAACGTAATCAGCTGTGACAATGAAAACATGGTAGGAAGTGTCTTCTTGATGGCGTGAACTTATTGAAAGCCATGACATTTGAACGCCTATAATTAGGTAGAGTAGCTTATTGTGGATGTGGCTAATGTAGGTTGCTAATCAGCCTCCATTAAGGTGAACACAGCCAATGCATTATGATCTAATGTATCATTATAATTCAAATGTCACCATGAATAGACAGGGAAAACACATCAAGTTACTTGTTGATAGAAAATCTCAATTACTAGTGCAAAGGAATAGTGTACAGAAAATATTAGTATACACGTCTTGGACAAATGTCAGAGGTAATTAATATGTTATCTAATTCAGTATAACCTTTCCATTTAAATTTTATATAGCACATCACATACTGAATTCCTGAATGGTGAAATCCAAAGACAAAGTCAAAGCCCATCATCTCCCTTGGGAATATATTGTTGCACTGCAGAATAACACAAATCTGAATAGTACAAGGTCCCATACAAACAGTTTATATCCAACAGCCTTAATCAATCCTCAGAAGAATGTAAAGTTGAGGCTGATTTCTGTTCTGAAATGTAATTACCTTCCTCTGTTAATACCAGCAATAAATCGGATGAGGACAGGTGTTGAATTTTTCGTATTTTATTAGGTGGCTTTAAATAATACAAAAATCCTGAGAGAGAGGCCTAAGGACTGGGAGCAACAACGGCTCAATCGCAAAGTGGTAGGCCACACAAGCTCTCTCTGAAGCCATCTAGGGGTAAGAACAGTGTAGACGGCAACAGTAGCCTAAGGACTGAAACCATGGATACTCGTGATCATTGAAGCATTGCTTATTTCTGATATGGCATGGACATCAAGTCGCAATATGAATGTTATGTCGCAATATGGACGTTATGTCGCAATATGAATTACTGAAATGAAAACATTTTGAATGAGACAGTAACCAAGTGCCAACAGCAGTTATTAATACAGGGATCATGCTGAGACCTTTTTGTATTAACACCTCTTGTCTTCCCCAACAACATCCGCATGTGCGTGTGTGTTTTCCATCGGTTTTGTTCATTTAACAACGGAAAGAATGGAAAGCTATTACGTACCAGAATGAGACCCAGCGAGGGAGCTTAGCAGCCTGGCATTCTGATTGGCCCCATCAAATAGTTCCACTGAGTCATTCATTGCCGTCTGAAAGTAGGCAAACTGCCCAAACACCACTGAGGAGACAAAATGGGGACATCATATAGGTTACCTCAGTATGAAAAACGTGGCTACAAAACAATCCTATCTGCAAATGGTAAACCGAGTGTTTAAAATGGCAAAATGGAACTTGGAATCTTGTCAACAATGACACAAGGCTAGCATGCTAACTACCCAGGTCTCAGGGTGGGTGATGTCACCACATAACAGGCTAACCAACAATGTTTACCTTGCGATTTCACATCTGCTACACCAGTTCATGCATGATAAATACGCACTGAGGCACAGATATATACCTTATACAATTAGATATGTTTTGGTTGTGTCATCACAGCTGAATATCACGCACAATTGAGAAAGCATAACTTGTATGAGGTCAGACAAGAACCAGGGATAACTCTAACATACCTTGATCCATGATTCAGCACTTCATGACTGAACTATGCTTTGTATAAGCCTGGATAGGAGGAGACTATCTTAAGATACATACTTTCCACAATGATAATATCTGAAAATGATGGTAAATCCTCCATTGGACTGTAGGCAGCTAAATCACACTTGTCAGATTAAGTCTAAGTGCTGCTTTAATAATGTTGCAGTTGATTAACCCTTCTCCCGAGTGGCGCAGCGGTCTAAGGCACTGCATCTCAGCGCAAGAGGCATCACTACAGTCCCTGGTTCGAATCCAGGTTGTATCACAGCCGGCCGTGATTGGGAGTCCCATAGCGCACAATTAGCCCAGCGTCGTCTGGGTTTGGCCGGGGTAGGTCGTCATTGTAAATAAGAATTTGTTCTTAAAGGTGACTTGCCTAGTTAGATAAAGGTTAAATAAAATAAAAACCTTACCAAATTCTCCAGAGACAGTAATGTAGTAGGAGCACGTTTGACCAGTGGTGTAGTTCTGGGGGAAGTTAGGAGAGAGTACCACGCCTTCAGACCCAGCGTAATGACCACCACAAGGAGCTGAAAGACACCAGAAACCATCTCCGTGTTACTCAATTCCCAGAGACAATAATCATGAAAGGACAAGCACCATGTATACACATGGGAGAAAAGTCAGTGCACTAGTTGCGAGCTGTTATGTTGGAACAAAGATGTGCTGTGCGTTCTCTTAACATCTGGAGCGTCATTCGACATTCATAGCAGCTCAATGATGATGGTTCAAAACAACTCAATCCACAACTTGTTTTGTTTCTTTTAGTCCCTCTGAAAGGAACCGGTACAACCTGTTAAATTATGTCTGCGGGGACCTTTTTCAGCAACCAAACTACCAAAAAAAAGTGTTTATCAGAGGCATAACATATAGATCTTAACTCACTGTACAAAATATCAACACAGTTTCAGACCAACATTAAAGGTTAATCCACCAGGTCTGCTCCTTCATGCCCACATGATTAAGATTCCATATATCTCTGTGTTTATGTTGCCCTTAAGCATGTGTACAGTAAGTCCTTAATATGGCCTGCAATGTGTCCAGAGGTGAAGTATACTGATTTCAATGGCTCCATGGACACACGTGGCTTCACTCGTAACTACTTTGAGAAACTCTGAATAAATACTGGCAAAAGGAGAGAAAATGACGGAACACACAACATTAGGGGGCAGTGAGCTCTGGTCCCCTCTTGTTCTCCCTGACCCTAAATCCCTAGTTAACCCTTCTTCTCATTTCCTTTTTATTAAGTATTATTACTTGCTGTACACCTTTCAGAAAATGTCAATGCCCCAATCGCTTGATACCCTCCTGTGTTCTTCCTGCACCTGCCTTGTTCTTTCCATCCCCTTGGTCCTTGCTACAATGATCATCGATTGAGATTCCTGCCACGTCTCAAGCACCCTAAGACTCCCTGCGCTCGCTCCACCAGGTCTCCTCCTTCATGCCCACAATACCTTGCTCCCCCAGGTCTGCTCCTTCATCTGCCCACAATACCTTGTGGAGCTTATAAACCTGGTGTCAGGATGCAGCCCCGGCTCATGGTCCTCTGCTTATCAAACTCCTTCCCTTTGATCACATCACCCTCACCTCATACTTCCTATGGGAAGACAGAGTTTCTGCTGTAAAAAAATGTTTTGTATCTGGGTCTTCCCAGCCTAAAACTAGAAATTTCACACCCATGGAGCGAGAGATTTAGTTAAAGGTCCTATGCAGCCATTTTTATCTCAATATCAAATCATTTCTGGGTAACAATGAAAGGGATAGTTTTGGATTTTGTCTACATCCCCAGAGTCAGTTGAACTCGTGGATACCATTTTTATGTCTCTGTGTCCGGTATGAAAGAAGTTAGAGGTCGTTTTGTGAGGCAATGCTAAGTAGCGTTAGCACAATGACTGGAAATCTATGGGTATCTGCTGGCAGTCATTGCGACTTTCAGTCATTGTCCTGGAAGTACCTCAAAGAACTACACTGGACTCTATGCAAACTGGGAACCACATATCCTGAGGCCGCATTTATTCCTTTTGGGGATTTAAACAAAGCAAATTTGAGAAAAACGCTACAGAAGTTCTACCAACACATTGACTGCAGCACTCGCTCTGAGAAAACAGACCACTGCTACTCAGCTTTTCGAAATGCTTACAAGGACCTCCCCCACCCTCACTTCAGCAAATCTGATCACGATTCCATTTTGCTGCTCCCTTCCTATAGGCAGAAACTCAAACAGGAAGTACCCGTGCTAAGGACTATTCAATGCTGGTCTGACCAATCGGAATCCACGCTTCAAGATTGTTTTGATCCCGCAGATTGGGATATGTTCCTGGTAGCCTAAAACAATAACAGTGACAAATACATGGATACAGTGACTGAGTTTATCAGGAAGTGTACAGGAGATGTTGTACCCACTGTGACTATTAAAACCTACCTCAACCAGAAACCGTGGATAGATGGCAGCATTTGCGCAAAACTGAAAGCGCGAACCACCGTATTTAACCACGGCAAGGTGACTTGGAATATGGCCGAATACAAACAGTATAGTTATTCCCTTCATAAGGCAATCAAACAGGTAAAACGTCAGTATAGAGACAGTATAAAGTGGAGTAGTATTTCAACAGCTCATACACGAGACATATGTGGCAGGGTCTACAGACTATCACGGACTACAAAGGGCATCCCTAGCCGCGTCCTCAGAGCATGCGCAGACCAGCTGGCTGGAGTGTTTACAGACATATTCAATCTCTCCCTATCCCAGTCTGCTGTCACCACTTGCTTCAAGATATCCACCATTTTTCCTGTACCCAAGAAAGCAAAGGTAACTGAACTAAATGACTATCGCCCCATAGCACTCACTTCTGTCATCATGAAGTGCTTTGAGAGGCTAGTTAAGGATCATATCACCTCTACCTTACCTGACACCCTAGACACACTTCAATTTGCTTACCGCCCCAATAGATCCACAGACGATAAAATCGCCATCGCACTGCACACGGCCGTATCCCATCTGGACAAGAAGAATACCTATGTAAGAATGCTGTTCATTGACTATAGCTCAGCATTCAACACCATAGTACCCTCCAAGCTCATCATTAAGCTCGGGGCCCTGGGTCTAAACCCCGCCCTATGCAACTGGGTCCTGGACTTCCAAACGGGCCACCCCCAGGTGGTGAAGGTAGGAAACAACACCTCCACTTCGCTGATCCTCAACACAGTGGCTCCACAAGGGTGAATGCTCAGCCCCCTCCTGTACTCCCTGTTCACCCATGACTGCGTGGCCATGGACACCTCCAACTCAATCATCAAGTTTGCAAACGACACAACAGTAGTAGTCCTGATTACCAACAATGACGAGACAGCCTACAGAGAGGAGGTGAGGGCCCTGGGAGTGTGTTGCCAGGAAAATAAGCTCTCTCTCAATGTCGACAAAACAATGGAGCTGATCGTGGACTTCAGGAAACAGCAGAGGGAGCAACCCCTATCCACATCGACGGGACCGCAGTGGAGCAGGTGGAAAGCTTCAAGTTCCTCGGCGTACACATCACTGACAATCTGAAATGGTCCACCCACACAGACAGTGTGGTGAAGAAGGCACAAGACATTTGAGGCTGAAGAAATTTGGCTTGGCACCTTAAACCCTAACAAACTTGTACAGATGCACAATTGAGAGCATTCTGTCAGGCTGTATCACCGACTGGTACGGCAACTGCACTGCCCGCAACCGCAGGGCTCTTTAGAGGGTGGTGTGGTCTGCCCGATGCAGCATTGGGGGCAAACTACCTACAGCACCCGATGTCACAGGAAGGCCAAAAAGATCAACATGGACAACAACCACCCGAGCCACTGCCTGTACACTCCATTATCATCCAGAAGGCAAGGTCAGAACAGGTGCATAAATGCTGGGACTGAGAGCCTGAAAAACGGCTTCTACCTCAAGACCATCAGACTGTTAAATAGCCATCACTAGGCGGCTTCCACCCGGTTATGTAACCCTGCACCCTAGAGGCTGCTGCCCCATATACATAGACTTGAAATCACTGGCCACTTTAATAATGGAACACTAGTCACTTTAATAATGTTTACATATTTTTGCTTTACTTATCTCATGTATATACTGTATTCTATTCTACTGTATTTTACTCAATACCACTCCGACATTGCTCATCCTAATATTTATATATTCCTTAATTCCATTATTTTACTTTTAGGTTGTGTGTACTGTGTGTATTGTTGTGAATTCTTAGATACTACTGCACTGTTGGAGCTAGAAACATAAGCATTTCGCTACACCCGCAATAACATCTGCTAAACATGTGTATGTGACATTTTTTATTTTATTTATATATAAACACAGGCATATCAAGTTTTTTACTACACTGGGCCTTTAACACAGATCACGTCAGTAATTCGTAAAGAAAGGGGAATTGCTGTCTGATAATTGTTTAACTGTTGGCACTGTAAGCAGTGTCATGTCAAGCAAAAGTGTACTTTCTCTTTTAGGTATCAAATGCTTGATCACTCACTCACTATTTATCATAACAAATATTGGATTTCATTATTTAGTCTTTCAAAACAGGTTATGTAACAATCTTCATTATACATGAACAAATAAGGGAAAACCCCACAAATCAGGGAAAAACCCACAAAAAACTGAACATCTCAAAGATCAGGGATAAGCATTTCACTGTTAGTCTACACCTGTTGTTTATGAAGCATGTGTGTCACGCCCTGACATTAGTTCCCTTTTTATGTCTCTATTTTGGTTTGGTCAGGGCGTGAGTTGGGGTGGGCATTCTATGTTTTGCATTCTATGTTTTGTATTTCTTTGTTGTTTGGCAGGTGTGGTTCTCAATCAGAGGCAGCTGTCTAACGTTGTCTCTGATTGAGAACCATACTTAGGTAGCTCTTGCCCACATGGGTTTTGTGGGTAGTTGTTTTCTGTCTCTGTACCAGACAGGACTGTTTTGTTTGTACCGCTTTTGTTCTTTTTTGTTTGAGGGTTCAGTGTTATTAAAAATCATGAACATGTACCACGCTGCACCTTGGTCCTCTCCTTCTTCCTCAGACGAACATCGTTACAATGTGACAAATAACATTTCACTTGACTTGGGGTCAATCTACTCAGCATACATCCAACTGTGGGTAACCATGGTTATACTGAATATTACAATTTAATATTAAATATGCTGTTGAGATAACTGGTTACTTGAGCATTGGTCAGCCAGTATGAATTATGATGATAGTAGTTTTACATTTTTACCATCATGACTAGGTGAGAGTTACAGACAATGACAAGCTTCCAGAAGCCATGACCTGTTTATTAGATTTTCTGTGCAATATATGGAAATATTCGACGTTTAAATACACACTCTTGTCCAGAATGACTTACAGGAGCAATTAGGGTTAAGTACCTTGCTCCAAGGAACATTGACAAATGTTTCACCTAGTCTGCTCTGGGATTTGAACTAGCAACCTTTCGGTTACTGGCCAAATGCTCTTAACTGAAAATAAAGACAAACAAATTAAATGACACGAGACAATATGCTCAAATCAACACTGTATAATACGCCAGCCACTGTAGCGACGTGCCAAGGTAGTCATCGTCAGACCTTATTTATAATAAGAATTGTATGTGGGAATGTACATACTTTAGCTATTTAAGGACATTCAAACATAGCGTCATGTTTATGCATACAGTAATCGGACAGACGCCACAAGCCGCTTAAACCTAACAGACCGTACAACGTTGGCTGCTATGACATGTGCCTGATATGAATGCATCTCTACACCAATGTAAGCAAGTGTGATTTCCCTTCACTAGTATCATGGAAACAGACATGTCTTCCACCTGACCTCAACGTCTCATCTAGAGGAGTCAGCCGTGAAAAAACATCCATGTAATACCGCAGGAGAGATAATGTGAGAAAGAGAGAGGGAGCCAGATAGAGAGGGAGAATGAGAGCATGCATGAGACAGATAGGATGAGAGAGAGAAAGAGAGAGAGAATGAGAAAGAGAGAGGAGGAAGGAAGTTCAGATGTGGATACAGAGGACCATAGTGAGGATATTGAGGACCATAGTGTGGATACAGAGGACCATAGAGTGGATACAGAGGACCATATGATGGATACAGAGGACCATAGTGAGGATATTGAGGACCATAGTGAGGATACAGAGGACCATAGTGTGAATACAGAGGACCATAGTGTGAATACAGAGGACCATAGAGTGGATACAGGTGACCATAGAGTGGATACAGAGGACCATTTAGTGGATACAGGTGACCATAGTGTGGATACAGAGGACCATAGAGTGGATACAGAGGACCATAGTGTGGATACAGAGGACCATAGTGTGGATACAGAGGACCATAGTGTGAATACAGAGGACCATTTAGTGGATACAGAGGACCATAGTGTGGATACAGAGGACCATAGTGTGGATACAGAGGACCATAGTGTGAATACAGAGGACCATTTAGTGGATACAGAGGACCATAGTGTGGATACAGAGGACCATAGAGTGGATATTGAGGACCGTAGAGTGGATATTGAGGACCGTAGAGGGGATACAGAGGACCGTAGAGTGGATATTGAGGACCGTAGAGTGGATATTGAGGACCGTAGAGTGGATATTGAGGACCGTAGAGTGGATACAGAGAACCGTAGAGTGGATATTGAGGACCGTAGAGTGGATATTGAGGACTGTAGTGTGGACACAGCTATTGCATTGTTATGCCCTCAACACAGAAGCACACAGACATGCATAAATCCAAACAAACTCTAATTCCTCTAGTCTATGCAATTCATCTGGCGCCGGCGCGGCTGTGTGTCAACACTGCCCGCCTCTGAGGGGCGCTATACCACCATGCTTTAACATTATTACACACCTTCTATTTACAGTCATGGAGGATTCCTCATTCAAGAGACAGTCTTTTACTGTAGTTACTATGGAAACGAATAAAAGACCTGTTTGGATGAGAGAAGCTGAGAGAAAGAGGGGGGAAAATCCTTTATTATTTAAAAGGATCTCACCCCTTTCTAATTAGTTTTGTCTGAAAGCCCAAGGAAGTGCCTTGGAGTGAATCAGTATTCCAAAAAGCAGCGGAAAATAACAGACCAGTGAAAAATTTCAAATGGTTAAAATTTGGTCTTCAGTAGATATACTGTAGTTTTGCACCTACTATTTTCAGAGGAGACTAAAATATCAAAGATTAGAACATGAAGTAGCTAAATAAAGGTGAAGAGAAGGGTTGCTGGTATTAAATAAAGACGGTATCATGGTTTTTGTTCTTGTTTGTTGCATTAATATTCATTGCTGAACATGACAGTTGTTGAAACTGTCAGTAAACTGGACCTATAGAGTCTCACAACCACCCTGAAGCATCAATAATAACGCACAACTGACACATTTAAAGTGTTTGCTTTTCTTCTATACTGTACCACTTACATGTACACACCCACGGCTTCTAAAAATGGGGATTAACTGGGTACAGGAGCGGTTTACACTGAGAAATATTCCCACCCCTCCCCCCACAGTCATTAAATACATAACGATTCCTTTCATTAGCCGGGTGATACTGGGGACATTAGTAATCATTTCCCTCAACCGGCAGCAGAATGAGTTTTAACATTCACAGTGAGTCCTCCCTGTCTCACTGTGACTGATCTGCATATAACCCACGTGGCACTCTGGCGTTTTCACCGTCACTCAAGAGGCCTTGGCTTGCAGGCACAGCCACAGCCTTTAGAAATGGCTCTTTCTTTTGCTCACTTATGAACACAACCAGCAAATAGCTTTGTTCACCTCTTTATCATCAGGCAAAATAAGCTCAATTCAACCACAGACAAGAGGGTTAAATGCGCTTGCTGAAGGGGATTATGTGTGTTCTCACATACTGTATGCTTATGTTCAGGCATGTTAAAAAAGGCTAGGCAACTACGTTTCCCAGATATCAAACTATGCGGCTTACAATGGATTTCCTCAATCAATATGCTGTTTCATCTAGCCAAAATCTGACCTTAACCTTGAACGAATGATTCCAACTATGAAAAATACATAATTTCCCTTCCTTTCATTGATTTAAAACGTGTTCTTTAGAACGTGGCTTTAGTGTAGCGTATACAAACCTACGATCCTCCTTGAAGGTGACATAAATAACATATTTCGAGGACTAGACATAAACATAACTGACAGACAATACAAGCAAATGAAACAGAAACATTTGCTTCACATCACCTTGGTTTTCAGAGTGATTCCCAATTGTGTCTGCTGTGTGCTTTTCACTTTCGAAAAAATACAATAATATGGAATTCATATCTCCGATCAAATGTTGTGTGTCATTGAAAGCAGGCTATATACAACTGTTGAGAAAGGTCATAAACCAGAACAAGCCATTTTGCTCACTACTTTCATACATTTTAGTCTTATCCAGAGCAATTAGGGTTAAGTTCCTTGCTCAAGGGCAACAACAGATTTTTCACCTAGTCGGCTCGGGGAATCAAACAAGCAACCTTTCGGTTACTGGCCCAACGCTCTTAACCGCTAGGCTACCATTTTCTTTCAAGCCCGGGGTATCGATCAACAAAGGCCATTGTGCCATTGTGGCATTTTTGAATCAATAACATCATGTCTCACCCTTATAATCCACACACTTCTTCTTTATGGAGTCTAGGGATTAAAAAGCAAGTGCTCGGACATCCATAAACCAATGTTATGGGACCCCACAGAACATAGCCGTTCATTGTCACGGTTAAACAATCTTGATAATGGCAAATTATATTTCAATAAGCTCTTAGCGGAAAGACCCTTTCCCATTGAAATGTATGAAAGATTCAATGAGACAAGAGCGTTACTAGAGAACACTAGAATGGAGAAGCAGACAGTGATCCTGAGGTCCTCAGCTGCACTACGAGTTCAAGCTAACTGTGTCCATGACCAAGCCATAACTCTAATTACACAACGCTACTGAATCGTTCCATTCAGAATGACAAATGGAATGTTTAAGCCACATCCATAATGCACAATGGTCAACAAGGGAATGCAGCTCATGGTAATAATTCTCTAGCTCTCCACCAAACTAAAATAAAATAAATAATAAAATCGTTAAAGGCAAACAGCCAACTATACCATCAGTGTGAGCAAATAAATGATCTGGGAGTGAAGAAATGAAAGCTATCCCTCTCTAGGTACAGAATCAAAAAGGGTCAACTAATCAACACATGCTGTTTAAAAGCTCAAATCCCTTTAGACTGACTACAGACAGGGGTTAAGAGTGTTAGCAATGTAAAACCATTATACAGTCCCTCCAGGATTTTGCTGGGATTTTCTGTGATATTTGTGAGCAAAAATACTTGATTTTGCTGCGGCAATTCTGACATTTTGCATGGCAATACGTGATGATTTTGTCCAATTTGAAAATGCACTGACAAGGGAAAAATTTGTTGAGAAGTAACTTGTTCAAACCATATTATGCGGTAAATGTACAGTGACTGGTTGAAATTGCGAGACCTGTTCTTATACTGCGTTGATGGGTCAGTTTTATGCAATAATATTGCAATGATTTGACTGTTTATGCAGAAATAAAGCAGGGATTGGTCAAATTTGCAAACCCTCGCATAATATATGAAAAATTGTTGGTTTTGCAAAGAAAATTGCGATCGCAGAATAGCAGAATCCTGGAGGGACTAACTATAGATCCTGGAGGGACTAACTATAGATCCTGGAGGGACTAACTATAGATCCTGGAGGGACTAACTATAGATCCTGGAGGGACTAACTATAGATCCTGGAGGGACTAACTATAGATCCAAGGCTTCATTTGTAGTTCCTCTGCTGATTTGTTCTGCAGTCTCCTGTTGTTGTATATCCTTCTAAACTAGCTCTAGTGTTTGTTCAGTTTTCGACCCAGTAGGGTCTAGACTAGAGACAATGAGCTGTTTGCTTTGCTTCAGCTGTGTCTTGGTGCACAAAACCCTCTCTGTTGTTTATGTGAATGCCGGAGTAACTTCTTAATGACATACAATCAGATTCACATAAGCCCCAAATCTCTTAACGGTAGGAGCTCAGGTAGATTTTCACTCATGAGTCTCACACTCCCCCACAAGATCTGACAATTGATGGAATACGGGAAAAAAACAGGTGAAAATTTGTTTTAAAAATTAGAAGCTAGCTAATCTTGCTTGTTTCCTTGAAAATAGTTTATATCCTAAAATGATCAGCTTTATGCATACATCTAGAAATCTTTATTGAAAACAACATAATTCCATGTTCATCATGTCGACTATAACACTTTGGTGTGTGTCTCTCATATCCAAGTCATGTCTCCAGTGGCCGTGCTGCTGTAAGGTAGAGGCTCAGTGTGAGAAGTGGCAGGGTGGAGGCATAGAGATGATGTGGCAGCAACTACACAGCCACCTGTCTGAGTCTCCTCAGAGACACACGGACATGAAGGAGAGAGAGAGAAAGGGGGGGGGGTGAAAGGACGCGTGAGTGGCAGTTGTCACCGCCCAAGCTCTCACAACTGTCAATAAACTGCTAGAAAGTTCAGCCGTGGTCTTTAAAAAACCAATACTCCCTTCTTGTGCAAAGACAAAAAGGGGTCCACAAAACCTTTCGGTGAAACCAGTAAAAATTGGCTTGATATTAGCCTTGATTGATAGTGCCGATGATGGTTAGCCTCGCAAGCCACCTGATCTCACAAGCTTACATGAATGGTTCTCTCCCACAGAGCGGTAATCAGTCTGTAATTAAGAGGCTAGATGAGGGTACCAAGACAAATCAATTAGACTTGAAGGGAGGACAACAAGAACTCAAGGTACTCTCTCTGTGATAAGCTGTTGGGAATCAGATTTTATAACCGTAGGCAAACTGAAAAGATCTTACCTTTACACGATGGTAGGACCTTGTCCCATATAGGTTTTCCATCTGAACCGATAACACATGTGATTGTGGCTGGTCCAACAACAGTATATCCAGAGTTACATTGATAGGTCACTGTGGAGGCCAGTTTGTAGTCCATGCCCACGCGACTGCCGTTCATGATATTTCCAGGGTCAAAGCATGCCTCCCTGGGTTTCTCTGTGGAGTAGAAAACATACACAAGCTTAAGATAATGTACCGTGCAGGACAATAGACCTTGAGAGACTTTATTTCAATACAACACCAAGGAGGAAAATGTCAAACCATAATGATTTTTGCTAAAGCATTGCAACTTATCCATAAATGCAAAAGAAACTCCGCAGTTGAAAAGCTCAGATATCGGGAACAGGCAGGCTATGGTATCCTGGGTTACAGGGTGCATTCAAACAAATCAGATCAAATGTTATTGGTCACACACACATATTTAGCAGATGTTATTGCGGTTGCATCGAAATGCTTGAGTTCCTAGACCCAACAGTGCAGTAGTATTTAACAATTCACAACAATACACACAAATCGAAAAGTTAAAGAATGGAATTAAGAAATATATAAATATATGAACATTCCAGGGATTCTCGGAAGCCGCTACTGATGTTTCTCTATGGTGAACCTTCATGTAAGAGGCAGAACACAGGGAGTGTAGAGTACAAAAGAGCAAGTAGAGTTGCTCCAAGGAATCCTCAATAGAAAAGACCAGCACAGAGGGGAATGCAAGGTAAGCATCTGGGTCTGTAGGAAAAATGGGTGAGGGGGGTGGGGGGGTGAGGGCAGCCAGTGTCCTTAAGGGAACAGACACTAGGAGAAGGACAGTTGGAAAAAGCTCTGGAGGTGGTGCTTGTATACACTGCCAAACAAGATGACAGCTAACAACCCACTTCTCTCTGCTGCCTTGTGCTTTAAGAAGCAGTGAATGTTGGAGGGTAGAGGTGGGAGATTTTATCACTGAAATTGCTATAGTGCATCACAATTTCATCCACATTCCAATACCCAGAGAGGGAAAATGCTTCTCAACACACAAGGCCAAAGTATACATGCCAATGCCCTCAACCTAAAGCTACATTTTGATATGGATTTATGAATACAATTAGAAATAAAGTAGTAGAAAACATCAACAAATATATTAAGTTTATTACAGTAATAAGTATGAAAACAGAAATGGCATTATTTTAACCTTCTCAACATTTAAATTACCTTAGTTAATGGTGCATGGATGGGAGAAAAATATGAATATAGGAGATTGATTTACAGAAAAAAAGAGCGTAGATTATATTTTCAATTAGAGAGAGAAGAAACATTTGAGTGCTTTCAGCCTTGGGAGATGGAAAATCTCACTGAGTTCCAATGAAAGGCAATTAACTGTTTTTATTGACAAAAGCACAGTTAAATACAGGACCAACAAAAGAAAACGACAAATTATGCCATTGATTGGTTTGAAAAAATCTTCCAGGAAGAACGAGACGTTGAAGTGGCAAAATACTATACACATCTGTGTTCATGTGTTTTGTGACTTTCATTGATTTTCTGTAACAAATCAAACCAATTATCCAGTTGATCTACAGTAGTTCTATCATCAATGCCTTTAATCAAAAAGCATTTCATAAAAAGAAGTAGGTTGGAATACATACTGTTTTTCAGATACTGCATAGCTGTGTGTAGACAACAGACAAAATAAGGACATCTAGCTGACAGGGAGAACAACATGCAATAAGGCTGATAAAAACATGTTGTCTATAGAATGTATTCTCCACTTCCTGGAAATCTTTCATCTTAGAAATCTAGATCTGTTGAAAGCATTTTTTATAGAGACATCAACCTTACGATATGGCCAATGCTATACACTTTCATAGAAACCTAGGGTCACTTCCTGTGAGACTAACATGTTGACAACTTGCCTTTGAATTCAATGGCAAAGCCAGACATCCCGAGGGAAGCGTCACTCCTGAAAGCGAGGAAGAGGCTGTTGCCACTGCTCTCGATGCGCTCCGGGGCCTGATTTCCCTGCAGGCTGCTGATCAATGGGCCGTTGGAGTTATCCCCCTCATAGATGTGCAGGAAGTCATAGCTGGGCTCCATGTTGAAACTGGAAGTATGCAATAGAAAACAATGTTTATTAAAGACTGATGCCTGATTCGCAGGTTGGCATATATTGGGATGATTTATGTACTGGAGGCAGCTCTGCAAGTGTTTCACTAGTTGGCCACCAAGTCATAAAATCTGATTGTAAACCTAACCCTAACATTAACCACACTGCTAACCTTATGCCTAGCCCTACGCATATTTTTGTTTTCATAACTTTCTATGATATATAGCCAATTTTGACTTTGCCACTGGCTCATCTAGTGAAAATCCAGGACAAGATTCATCCCAAATCACATCAACCTGAGCCTGAATTACACCGTAGTGCCAACAAGAACCATACTCTGTTGGCTCGGATGTTTCCATTCACATTGTTCTTCCCAGCAACTATGGCAAGGCCAGGCCAGTTCAGCTCGCCTTGGCCCTACATTGTGAAGCAGGCATGTGGGGGCCTGTTTGTACTGTCTGTAACTGCCATTAGAGGGATGGTGAGCAAGTAATGTTCTGATGAATCTGAGATCAACTGATAAGAGTTCTTTGGCATTTTTCTCATTTGAGCCTATGTAATTCCTGTGGGTTGTGGTGCTTTGTAATTCGAGGAACTATAGTCCATTTTATCAAAGCTATTCCATCTATAGGTATCATCTAGGTATATGGCGTAATACAGTAACACACATCGATTTGGATAATATTTGAACAAAGGCAAACTATTTCACCTCAAACACAGATGTGTTTGATGTTTGTTTACGGTAATTACCAAACTGACAAAGACAGAGTGGATACACTCCTTCCATCGGCTCTTTGACCTTGCTCCTTATTACCGTCGGTGCCTCGCAGCATAGCGTGAGTGACATACCTTTTGAAAATTAGGGCTATAACAAAGTCAGGGTTGACTTTAATTCTCCAGTCACATTCCTTTCCTGGTGGGTACGGCTGTGGATAGTTGGGTGATAGAATCACCCCAGCAGGGCCTGTCACATTGCCGCCGCAGGTAGCTATCACATCAAGGAGAGTGAGGGCAACACACAGGTTTTAATACGACTTGTCTCCATCACATTAACTGTTTATGTTGATTGAAGTGACAAAACAGGCCACCATGCACAGACGTTCAGTGACAAACAGTAGCGATGGAATTCCTCCCTGCCACTGTCATTCAGAAAAGTTATTCACATCTTTGCTTCTTTAATTTTACCGTTGTGTGAGACTTGTTTGAATGTCAATTCAAGCGTGAGCTAAGCAAAATAAGACTCCATTTGAGTTTCAATCCTGTCAATCATGTACTTGATTGGGAGGGTTTGTAAGAGCAACATGTTTCTAATCTTAGTAATCTTCCACCATTACAAATGATTCTTGCTATAAATGGCCTTCCATCAAACAATTATTAGTGGTGTGGTAAACATACCAAAAGACTAGAAGTGACAAAGCACACTGTCTGACAAGAGGATTGGTTGACAATGGCTGAAAATGCCAATTACATTTCAGTTACTGATTAATCATTTTTCACAGGGGGATTCACACTCTACTGAGACATGGTTTACATTCCTAATGTTACAGTTCATTCATTCTAATAATAAACATGTCACTCATTCAACATAAAGTAATTAAGCAGACACAAATGAGTGGTGGTTCATAAAACACTGTTTACATGGATTTTCAGATACCACAAATCCTTCAATGAAAACAACGCAGCGGCCTAGCATACACATCCCAAATTACCTTCTTGCAGCAGAATTATCCTAAAGGGAAGGAACATCTACCTATTGTACAAACTCTTTGCGGACATCAAGCCAAGAAGAGAAATAACAGTGAAGTCCTTTCTCCATTACTGTGGAAGTCAAAGCAACATACCTATACAGGTTGGAGGGTCTGGTTGCCAGTAGAACCTGTTGTTGAGCTGTACACAGGTGATCTTGTCCAGGCCCTGGACCTGGTAACCTGGGTCACACTGGAAGGTGATGGTGTCCCCGGGCTCCCGACTATCCCCGTAACGCGTCCCGTTCTGGGGTGTCCCAGGGTCATTACAGGTCATGGCAGTAGTAGCTGAAATCACACAAATTAATCACTTATGAATATTAACATGAGACAAATGCTGACATTTTGACAACACACATTTCATTTATACAACTAACATTTTTTCGGCCAAATGCTGATTATGATATAATATAATATTGTATTTGAAATCATTGGACTGGCAGCAAACTGAATTGTGGAGACTACTTGTCTTTGAAATAATAGTTCCAGAAAATATTTGCCATTTATATGCAAATGCAATGCTCCATTTCATTTATATTTGCATGAAATATTTATGGTGCAAATTTTTTATTCGTCATAAGAGTGGTTTATATGTAGGTATAAAGGACATAAAAACAAGTTCAAATCGAGGCTGAGAGAGGGAAATGTCAAGAAACATACTGTAGCCTTCGTCTGAAAAGTTACTGGTATGAATGTCATATCAGAATACTTCTGGTCTGTTGTGACAGGTAGAGTGCTACTTACTTGAGAACTGAATGGAGAAGCCTGACTTGCTGATGAAGTAATCACTGTCAAACTGGAGTGTTAGGATGTTGAAGGTGCTGTGGGTGTCCTCGGGCAGAGCTGACCCACTCCATTCCTTCAGGAGGATACCCCCCTCTGTTGGACCGTCCCACACTTTCAGGATGTCATGGGCCACTTCCGTGTCAAACACTATGAAGTGGAGGCTAAATAGAAAGAGCGAGAATGATTCATTATACACTATGCAGCTCTTCAAGAATTAGAACCTTGCATACTATATCAAATCAAGTCAAATGTATTTATATAGCCCTTCTTACATCAGCTGATATCTCAAAGTGCTATACAGAAACCCAGCCTAAAACCCCAAACAGCAAGCAATGCAGGTGTAGAAGCACTATAGTCAGGCCTTACCATTGGTTCACATTTGTGACAAACACCTACACAACAATACCCCATAAATCAACTGACCAAGGGTAGGTACCAACTTGTAATACAAAATTATCATTGGAGTTCTAGCGAATCAGTCCTCAAGTAATGCCTCAGACCAAGGAAACATCTAGATCAGAGCGGTCTTTCTCGCCAAAGGAATGTTTCAATTATTTTCAGCGGCAAAGTAGAGAGAGGATGAATTCTTTAAAAAGTCCAATAGCCAGCGATGTCAATTGTATCTCTCCCCCTCCTTGATCCTTAGATTGCTTGAATTGAATTGGCATATCTGATTTCTATGGCATTTCTAGCGGGCATAATTGGTTTATCTTTGGAGGTTATTGTTTGGTTTTGAAGAAGCCAGTAATGGACCTAAAGGAATATATGCTAATGGTAAGGAAGGCCTAGCAGTGGGGGTGAAATGCAATCAGCAATGGCACATTTAATCACAAATCATTTTCCAAATGTGCAGCAGAACAATTGCTCCGCTATACTAGACACGCCTCGCAATAAACTAGCTGATTTCACTTCAAATTTAAATGGAGTCAAGAAAAATTGAGCTATTGTGTATCGAATCGCATATTCCAAGGGGTGTGTCCCTATTGTGAGATACTGTACCTAATGGTTTTGCCTGTGTCCGCTTCGATGGACCAGGTACAGTGGAGGTTGTTGTCGTAGGGTGCAGGGTAACCCGGGGAGAGTATCCGTCCAGATATTGCACCTGCGATGTGGCCTCCGCATTCAGCTAGATGAGGAAACCGAAACGTGTATTTTACCATAGTCATCAGCAGCCCTAGTGTTCAGTGTAAATATGTTAAGGGCAGGCTCATATCATCACAATAGAAAGTTAATTAAATAAGCTACCCTGATCTTTTGAGGTGTCTTAATCCTGATGAACCTCAGGCTGGCTTCTCTCTCTGGCATCAACCAGACCAATTCATAAGCATCCCATAATACATTGCATAATCACACTTGAAATAACCTAATATGTTCTCTAGCTTCTCCACATACGTATGTGTATTATTTTATTCACTGCTGACGACAGAAAAAGAAAACAGGATATCCCTATTATGTCACTTCGTTCAAAGGAAAGAAAAAATACAATGACAGCCTAGGGCAATGTCATCCATTTTCCATGCTACTTTTCTGCAGTATAGAAATGTGTCTGAAGCGAGCTGGGCTAATTAAGGAATGAGGCTGAACTGAAGAATGACACTGTAATGTATCAGTTCTCACCAGCACAGAAAGCTCAGAGTGTTCTTACTAAATTAAGAGAGAGACACACAAGGTTTCTTCATATATAGCTTTAGGGGCAGTAATATAGCCAGCATTAGGGGATAAATGTTCATAGCTGTTAACTAGTGTAATATTTCGGTATAGTATAAATGGCAGTATGACTGGAGGAGATTTGACTCATAGTTAGCCTGAGAGAGCGGAACTGGCAGAGCTCGTCAGATTATGGAATCAGTAAGATATTAATAACAGTGGGACAGAATGCAGACAACACAACAAAGTCCATGTTGACTGGTAAAATAGTATACTATATTCAAAAGTATGCAGTGGATGAAAATGAATCCTTTGATATGGGCATCTTGACCATTACTCTGATAATTGAAATGTCAACAAAATCTTCCTTAGGAATGGAAATGGTGTGTTTCACCATAATCAGGGAATGTTCCCTGATGATACCTACTACATTTTCTTTCCAAATTCTATACTGTCTATACACACCACGTATTTATATTCTGGATTCTGACACATGCTCACTATAATATATCTACTCTGGGTTCTTAATTCTTGATTTCTTAATTATTACATTTATTGTATTTGTGAGACATTCTACTAGCTGCATCTGCTATAACACCTGCAGATCTGTGTATGCGACCAATAAACTCTGATTTGATTTGTCTATTTTCGGCAACTACTCACTCACCTAGACAGGAAGGCAAAGGTTTGTCCCAAACCCTACGGTCTCCACTTAGGCATGTCAGAGTGCTGCTTCCATGGAGAGTATAGCCAGGGTTACAACTGTACAACACAAAAGTGTTCGCAAAATGGCCATCATCTTGAATCTTGTATCCGTAAATCGGAGTTCCTGGTTCTTCACACTTGACAAGGTCAAAACCTACAAATACAGATTTGACGCTTTAGCCCATTTAAACATTAAAAAGACATCTGTCCAGTGTCCACTAAAACTTGAATCAGGGATTATATATATAGGCTGTGTCTCTAGGACATAATCTACTCACTGCTGTAGGTCAGTCTGAATCCCTTGTTGGTTTCAGTGCCGTTGCTGTTGAACTCAATCCAGAGGTGATTTGAGGTACTGTTGATGATGACATTGTACATGTCAGTTTTGGTGAAATTGCCAAGAAGACGATGTGAAGTATCCTTCCCGTCATACACCTGTTGATGAAAGAACAACACTATAATGCACAGGTTTGTCAAAATGCTATTAATATTCAAGGGAATATTCAATAGCATACTGTGTACTGTACAGTATGCAGCCTCTTGCAGTACAATTACAATATTTGCTGAGTGGCAGCGTAAGAGGTTTGAGTCAGTAGTTAGCATTCAATTCATCAAGAAAATAATAAAGAGCAGATGGGTAGATACATATTGTACATACATAATATGAATATATACACTACGGGAGAATAATTAAAGTTGGGCTTCCAGAGGATAGTGGTCAAGACAAAGGCCGAAACATGTTAACGCGGATAACCAGAAGGGTGCCTAATCCAAATAACATACACTACCGGTCAAAAGTTTTAGAACACCTACTCATTCAAGGGTTTTTCTCTATTTTTACTATTTTCTATATTGTAGAATAATAGTGAAGACATTAAAACTGTGTTAAACAAATAAAAATATATTTTATATTTGAGATTCTTCAAATAGCCACCCATTGCCTTGATGACAGCTTTGCACACTCTTGCCATTCTCTCAACCTGTTTCATGAGGTAGTCACCTGGAATGCATTTCAATTAACTGGTGTGCCTTCTTAAAAGTGAATCAGATGTTAATCAGATGTGTTGTGACAAGGTAGGTGGAGTATACAGATGATAGCCCTATTTGGCAAAAGTCCAAGTCCATATTATGGCAAGAACAGCTCAAATAAGCAAAGAGAAACAACAGTCCATCATTACTTGAAGACATGAAGGTCAGTCAATACGGAACATTTCAAGAACTTTGAAAGTTTCTTCAAGTGCAGTCACAAAAACCATCAAGAGCTATGATGAAATTGGCTCTCATGAGGACTGCCACAGGAATGGAAGACCCAGAGTTACCTCTGCTGCAGAGGATAAGTTCATTAGAGTTACCAGCCTCAGAAATTGCAGCCCAAATAAATGCTTCACAGAGTTCAAGTAACAGACACATCTCAACAACAGCTGTTCAGAGGAGACTGTGTGAATCAGGCCTTCATGGTCGAATTGCTGTAAATAAAAAAACTAGTAAAGGACACCAATAATAATAATAAGAGACTTGCTTGGGCCAAGAAACACGAGTAATGGGCAGGTGGAAATTTGTCCTTTGGTCTGAAGTCCAAATTGGAGTTTTTTGGTTCCAACCGCTGTATCTTTGTGAGACGCTGTGTGGGTGAAGGGATGATCTCCACATCTGCATTTCCCACCGTAAAGCATGGAGGAGGAGGTGTTATGGTGTGGGAGTGCTTTGCTGGTGACACTGTCTGTAATTTATTTAGAATTCAAGGCACACTTAACCAGCATGGTTACCACAGCATTCTGCAGCGATACGCCATCTCATCTGGTTTGGGCTTAGTAGGACTATCATTTATTTTTCAACAGGACAATGACCCAACACATCTCCAGGCTGTTTAAGGACTATTTTACCAAGAAGGAGAGTGATGGAGTGCTGCATCAGATTACCTGGCCTCCACAATCCCCCGAACTTAACCAAATTGAGATGGTTTGGGATGAGTCGGAGTGCAGAGTGAAGGAAAAGCAGCCAACAAATGCTCAGCATATGTGGGAATTCCTTCAAGACTGTTGGAGAAGCATTGCAGGTGAAGCTGGTTGAGAGAATGGCAAGAGTGTGTAAAGCTGTCATCAAGGTAAAGGGTGGCTATTTGAAGAATCTCAAATCTCAAATATATTTTGATTTGTTTAACACTTTTTTGGTTACTACATGATTCCCTATGTGTTCGTTCATAGTTTTGATGTCTTCACTATTATTCTACAATGTAGAAAATAGCAAAAATAAAGAAAACCCTGTGTAGGTGTTCTAAAACTTTTGACCGGTAGTGTACATTTAAAACTTACAGTGGACTACACAGAAATATGATACACATAGATATGAGAATGGCGCCAGATGGAATGGCAGCCATTTTACGGGCTCCTGACTAATTGTGTTATTTTGTGTATTCTTTGGTGCTGATCTTAACTTTTTATCGCACATAATGTTTCCTCCATCGTTTCCTATGACCGAAAAAAGCTTCTGGACGTCAGAACAGCTATCACTAACCTCGATTTGGACGAGGACTTCTACTTCAATGAGTCTGATAAGTCTACGGAGGCAAATTAATAAATCGGCTCTACCCTCTGTTATTTTGGCGAAAGTACAATCGCTGGAGAATAAACTGGACGAGCTCCGTTCGAGACTATCCTATTAACAGGACATTAAGAACTGTAATATACTATGCTTCTCTGAGTCATGGCTGAACAAGGACACGGATAATATACATCTAGCTGGTTTTTCTATGCATCAGAAGGACACAACGTGTCCGATAAGATCAGGGGGGTGGTGTGTGTCTCTTTACTAACAACAGCTGGTTCACAATCTCTAATATTAAGGAAGTCTCAAGGTTCTGCTCGCCTGAGTAGAATACCTCATGATAAGCTGTATACCACACTATTTACCTGTATTTTTCATAGCTTTCTATTTATCACCACAAACCAATACTGGCACTAGGACCGCTCTCCACGAGCTGTATAGGGCCATAAGCAAACAACAAAATGCTCATCCAGAGGCGGCGGTCCTAGTGGCCAGGGATTTTAATGCAGGAAAACTGAAATCAGACTCTAGGTCACCTTTACCACACACAGAGATGCACACAAAGCTCTCCCCTCTTCTCGCCATTTGGCAAATCGGGCCATGACTTTATCCTCCTGATTCCTGCCTACAAGAAAGAAAACTCAAACAGGTAGCACCAGTAACGCGCTCAATACGGAAATGGTCCGATGAAGCGGATGCTAAGCTACAGGACTGTTTCACTAGCACAGACTGGAATATTTTCCGGGATTCATCCAACGGCATTGAGGAGTTTACCACATCAGTCACCAGCTTAATTAATAAGTGCATCGACGCTGTTGTCCCCACAGTGACCGTACATATCCCAACCAGAAGCCATGGAATACAGGCAACATCCATACTGATCTAGAGGTTAGAGCTGCTGCTTTCAAGGAGCAGGACACTAATCCGGACACTAACCCGCTACTCCCTCCGACGAACCATCAAACAGTGAAAGTTTCAATACAGGACTAAGATCAAATCCTACTACACCAGCTCTGACGCTCATCGGATGTGGCAGGCCTTGCAAACTATCACGGATTACAAAGGGAAACACAGCTGAGATCTGTCCAGCGACGCAAGGCTACCAGACGAGCTACAATTGAAGACGGAAGTTTACATACACTTAGGTTGGAGTCATTAAAACTTTTTCAACCACTCCAAAGATTTCTTGTTAACAAACTATAGTTTTGGCAAGTCGGTTAGGACATCTACTTTGTGCATGACACAAGTAATTTTTCCAACAATTGAATTCCAGTGGGTCAGAAGTTTACATACACTAAGTTGACTGTGCCTTTAAACAGCTTGGAAAATTCCAGAAAATTATGTCATGGCTTTAGAAGATCCTGCTAGGCTAATTGACATAATTTGAGTCAATTGGAGGTGTACCTGTGGATGTATTTCAAGGCCTACCTTCAAACTCAGTGCCTCTTTGAAAGACATCAAGGGAAAATCAAAAGAATTCAGCCGAGACCTCAGAAAAACAATTGTAGACCTCCACAAGTTTGGTTCATCCTTGGGAGCAATTTCCAAACGCCTGAAGGTACCACGTTCATCTGTACAAACAATAGTACGCAAGTACAAACACCATGGGACCACGCAGCCTTCATACCGCTCAGGAAGGAGACGCGTTCTGTCTCCTAGAGATGAACGTACTTTGGTGTGAAAAGTGCAAATCAATCCCAGAACAACAGCAAAGGACCTTGTGAAGATGCTGGAGGAAACACGTACAAAAGTATCTATATCCACAGTAAAACGAGTCCTATATCGACATAACCTGAAAGGCCACTCAGCAAGGACAAAGACACTGCTCCAAAACCGCCATAAAAAAGCCAGACTATGGTTTGCAACTGCACATGGGGACAAAGATCATACTTTTTGGAGAAATGTCCTCTGGTCTGATGAAACAAAAATAGAACTGTTTGGCCGTAATGACCATCGTTATGTTTGGAGGAAAAAGGGGGAGGTTTGCAAGCCGAAGAACACCATCCCAACTGTGAAGCACGGGGGTGGCACATCATGTTGTGGGGGTGCTTTGCTGCAGGAGGGACTGGTGCACTTCACAAAATAGATGGCATCATGAGGCAAGAAAATTATGTGGATATATTGAAGCAACATCTCAATACACCAGTCAGGAAGTTAAAGCTTGGTCGCAAATGGGTCTTCCAAATTGACAATGACCCCAAGCATACTTCCAAAGTTGAGGCAAAATGGCTTAAGGACAACAAAGTCAAGGTATTGGAGTGGCCATCACAAAGCACTGACCTCAATCCTATAGAAAATTTGAGGGCAGAACTGAAAAAGCGTGTGCAAGCAAAGAGGCATACAAACCTGACTCAGTTACACCAGCTCTGTCAGGAGGAATGGGTCAAAATTCACCCAACTACTGTGGGAAGCTTGTGGAAGGCTACCCAAAACGTTTGACCCAAGTTAAACTATTTAAAGGCAATGCCACCAAATACTAATTGAGTGTATGTAAACTTCTGACCCACTGGGAATGTGATGAAATAAATAAAAGCTAAAATAAATAATTCTCTCTACTATTATTCTGACATTTCACATTCTTAAAATAAAGTGGTGATCCTAACTGACCAAAGACAGGGAATTTTTACTAGGATTAAATGTCAGGAATTGTGAAAAACTGAGTTTAAATGTATTTGGCTAAGGTGTATGTAAACTTCCGACTTCAACTGTATATCTCTTCTATGCTAGCTTCGAGGCAAGCAACACTGAACCATGGTTCTCATTCACAAGGTCGCAGGGCCAGACGGATTACTCAGAAAATGCGCTGACTAGCCGGCAAGTGTCTTCACTGACATTTTCAACCTCTCTCTAATCCAGTCTGTAATACCTACATATTCTTAACATAGTCCCTGTGGCGACGAAGGCCAAGGTAACCAGTCTAAATGACTACCGCCCCATAGCACTCACGTCTTTAGCCATGAAATGCTTTGAAAGGTTGGTCATGTCTCACGTTAACACCATCAACCCAGAAACCCTGGAACCACTCCAATTCGCATACCGCCCAAACAGATCCAAAGATGACGCAATCTCTATTGCACTCCACACTGCACTTTCCCACCATGAGAAAAGGAACACCTACGTGAGAATGCTGTTCATTAACTACAGCTTAGCGTTGAACACCATAGTGACATCAAAGCTCATCACCAAGCTCATCTTCAAGCTCATCATCCAAGCTCATCATGCACCTTCCTCTGCAACTGGATTGTGGACAACCTGATGGGCCGCCCGCAGGTGGTGAGAGTCCCCTCCTGTACTCCTTGTTCACCCACGACTGCATGGCCACACATGAATCCAACACCATCATTAAGTGCCGAAGACAAGACGGTGGTAGGGCTGATCACCGACGACGATGAGACAGCCTATAGGAAGGAGGTCAGAGACCTGGCAGTGTTGTGCCAGGACAACAACCTCTCCCTTAACGTGGGCAAGACAAAGATGCTTATCGTGGACTACAGGAAACAGAGGACCGAACATGCCCCCATTCATATCGACGGGGCTGTAGTGGAGCGGGTCGAGAGCGTCAAGTTCCTCGGTGTCCACATCACTAAGGACCTATCATGGTCCAAACACACCAACACACTCGTAAAGAGGACATGACACCGCCTATACCCCCTGAAAAAGTTATACAGCTGCAGCATTGAGAGGATCTTGACTGGTAACTGCTCGGCAGCCGACCGCAAGGCGCTACAGAGGGTAGTGCGTACGGCCCAGTGCATCACTGCCATTCAGGACCTCTATACCAGGCAGTGTCAGAGGAAGACCCTAAAAATTGTCAAAGACTCCAGCCACCCAAGTCATAGACTGTTCTCTCTGCTACCGCACGGCAAGGGGTACCTAAGCGCCAAGTCTGGGACCATAAGGCTGCTGAACAGTTAACGAAATGGCTACCCGGACTATTTACATTGACACCCTTTTTTATTTCTTTATTTATCTTAATTGTTTTGCACTGACTCTCCTGCACCTGCTCTATGCACACTCATGAGACTCTACCCACACACTCACACATACTACTGTACACTGACACTCCAACACACACACGCACGCACGCACGCACGCACACACACACACACACACGTTCACACACACGTTCACACACACGTTCACAGTCTTCACATATGCTGCTGCTACTCTGTTTATTATGTATCCTGATTGCCTAGGGGTCACCTAACCCCTACCCACATGTACTCTATTACCTCAATTACCTCAACTACCTCGTACCCCTGCACATTGACTCGGTAACCGAACTCCTTGTATATAGTCTCGTTATTGTTATTTTATTGTGTTACTATTTCCTTTTTATTGAGAAAATATTTTCCTAACTTTTTTAAAACTCTGCACTGCTGAGAATGGGCTCGTAAGCAAGCATTTCACTATAAAGTCTACACCTGTTATATTCAGCGCATGTGACCAATAACATTTGATTAGATTTTCTGTTTAAAGAGATTGAACAGAATTTTAAAGGACAATTCCGCCACTTTATAACCAGTTATTATGTTGTTATGCACTACTGTAAGATTTGATACACATTTTTTCATTGGCCTCTCTATGCCTCAAGCTCTGGCATCATGTAATTTTAATGAAGGCATTAATAATTCATGATTTGACTGAGTCACTACCTCTGGTCTCTTACGGGTTACATTGGACCATAACTGCATTCAAAAAGTTGATGCTGCAGTGAAAAAGTCTCACATTGAAAAGTCTCACATTGAGTCCTTTATTAACTATTTGCACACCTTGCAGTGAGAAGATTATGCGTGGGGATGTATTGATATGTAACATCTACGGAGTAAATATCCAGTGTTGTGTATGATTGATGTGAGACTCACCTTCAGGTAATCCCCCTCGTGGAGCAGGAAGTTAGTGGCCGTGACACAGATGCCCTTCCCTGCCTCTGTCTCAATGCGGTAAATGCACTCATGGTTATTGTCATAATTGGATGGGTAATTGGGTGATAGCAGAACCCCCTCGCTCCCAACGGTAGTGGCTCCACATTCAGCTAGGCAGAGCGAGCGAGCGAGAGAAAGTGAGAGCGAGAGAGTGAGAGAGAAAATAAGCAAGAGAGAGAGAGAATATGATATTAAGACATTTCATGGCAATCTGAGTTTAAAGTCAGAAAAATTTGTCTTGATTATCTTTAGAGAACTGTCATATTTCCCTACGTACTATATGCTGCTCATTCCAAACGAGAGAGAGAGAGAGAGAGAGAGAGAGAGAGAGAGAGAGAGAGAGAGAGAGAGAGAGAGAGAGAGAGAGAGAGAGAGAGAGAGAGAGAGAGAGAGAAAAGACCTGTGAGAAAAGTCATATCTGTCTGTTATGAATCTGAATAGGGGCATTAAAGGAGCCGTTTAACCCTAAGAGAAGAGTTCAACACAAATGTTCAGCAGGTTGAACCCAGAATACTTCAGCAGCTGCGACCTGTTATCAACTGATGGGCCAATCAGATGTTTTCCCTGCTGGAATTTTGATGAATCTCCACAACAGAAACTTGAGGGGAATATGAATTAATGAACAGCTCTCTGCATTAAGTGTGTGTTGGTCACCAAGGCTCGGGGCTGTGCTGGGACTGGATGTCCTTGTAGTTAATATTCTGATGTTGTACCTCAGGTATAAAAGCAAATTCTGCCTGTAGACCTTGAGCCATGTGAGCTTAAACTCTAGTTTGGTTCTTGTGGGGTTATTGCCTAATTTTCTCTACTGAACTTTTTATGAGAAAACACATGGCTCTTTGTAGGGGATGACAAAATGACAGCCAGATCATTTGTGGTTTCTAACTCTGCCCTGGTTTCATGCTCTGCTTATAAAAGTATGCATAACTGATAATAGGAAGCAGTTGAGTAATATTCTTGAGATTGTAAGTTAACCATTTGACAATATTCAGAAATGTAGGTAAATCAATCATTAGAAACTAGCTCATGCACTTGTATTATACTGTATGCTCAGTATAGCTCCTTCTCCTGCCGTTGGCAAAGTACAGTACAAGTTATTTCAATGTACAAGTATTCTCAGTTTGTTCAAATGAAATGAAAGCATGTGTCCACCTACCCACACACCTTGGCAGGGCTCCACTCCAGACCCTCCGGCCTCCCCCCAGGCAGGTGATCTTGTGGTCCCCCTCCAAACGATAACCCGGGAAGCAGGAAAAAATGAGCGAGTCCCCCACCCCAAACTGGAACCCAACTCGCCGACTGTAGGCTGGCACTCCTGGATCTTCACAAGGCTCTAGGCTGTACTCTGTGGAATACACCAACATGTTTCCTAACCCTCAAACTGCTAACATATTTTAACTGGGGTCATTTTGACCCAAAGAAGAAACTATTGGGGGAAAAAAACTATCACAGCAAAATGTCAACTTCATTTAAATAATGTTATCTGGAAAACAAATGTACCAAAACAGACTTATTTTTGCTAAAAAAAAATCTCTAAATGAAATCCACATTAGTACTAATATGCAGATTTACAATGATTTGATTGTATTATCATTTCGTTTTTTAAAATGTTGAAATACATTTTTTCATATATGGCTCATTATGTGTGTGCCTTGTAACCTCTACAGCAGTGGTTCCCAAACTTTTTAATAGTCCTATACCCCTTTAAACATTCAACCTCCAGCCGCGTATCCCCTCTAGCACCAGGGTCAGCGCACTCTCAAATGTTGATTTTGCCATCATTGTAAGCCTGCCACATACACACTATACGATACATTTATTAAACATAAGAATAAGTGTGAATTCTTGTCACAACCCGGCTCGTGGGAAGTGACATAGAACTCTTATAGGACCAGGGCACAAATAATAATATAGTAACAATCAATCATTTTGCTCTTTATTTAGCCAGCTTACATATAAAATTGTATTTGTTCATCGAAAATTGTGAATAACTCACCACAGGTTAATGAGAATGGTGTGCTTGAAAGGATGCACATACAGTTGGGAGAACAAGTATTTGAGACACTGCCGATTTTGCAGGTTTTCCTACTTACAAAGCATGTAGAGGTCTGTAATTTTTATCATAGGTACACTTCAACTGTGAGAGACGGAATCTAAACAAAAATCCAGAAAATCACATTGTATGATTTTTAGGTAATTAATTTGCATTTTATTGCATGACATAAGTATTTGATCACCTACCAACCAGTAAGAATTCCGGCTCTCACAGACCTGTTAGTTTTTCTTTAAGAAGCCCTCCTGTTCTCCACTCATTACCTGTATTAACTGCACCTGTTTGAACTCGTTACCTGTATAAAAGACACCTGTCCACACACTCAATCAAACAGACTCCAACCTCTCCACAATGGCCAAGACCAGAGAGCTGTGTAAGGACATCAGGGATAAAATTGTAGACCTGCACAAGGCTGGGATGGGCTACAGGACAATAGGCAAGCAGCTTGGTGAGAAGGCAACAATTGTTGGCACAATTATTAGAAAATGGAAGAAGTTCAAGATGACGGTCAATCACCCTCGGTCTGGGGCTCCATGCAAGATCTCACCTCGTGGGGCATCAATGATCATGAGGAAGGTGAGGGATCAGCCCAGAACTACACGGCAGGACCTGGTCAATGACCTGAAGAGAGCTGGGACCATAGTCTCAAAGAAAACCATTAGTAACACACTACGCCGTCATGGATTAAAATCCTGCAGCGCACGCAAGGTCCCCCTGCTCAAGCCAGCGCATGTCCAGGCCCGTCTGAAGTTTGCCAATGACCATCTGGATGATCCAGAGGAGGAATGGGAGAAGGTCATGTGGTCTGATGAGACAAAAATAGAGCTTTTTGGTCTAAACTCCACTCGCCGTGTTTGGAGGAAGAAGAAGGATGAGTACAACCCCAAGAACACCATCCCAGCTGTGAAGCATGGAGGTGGAAACATCATTCTTTGGGGATGCTTTTCTGCAAAGGGGACAGGACGACTGCACCGTATTGAGGGGAGGATGGATGGGGCCATGTATCGCAAGATCTTGGCCAACAACCTCCTTCCCTCAGTAAGAGCATTGAAGATGGGTCGTGGCTGGGTCTTCCAGCATGACAACGACCCGAAACACACAGCCAGGGCAACTAAGGAGTGGCTCTGTAAGAAGCATCTCAAGGTCCTGGAGTGGCCTAGCCAGTCTCCAGACCTGAACCCAATAGAAAATCTTTGGAGGGAGCTGAAAGTCCGTATTGCCCAGCGACAGCCCCGAAACCTGAAGGATCTGGAGAAGGTCTGTATGGAGGAGTGGGCCAAAATCCCTGCTGCAGTGTGTGCAAACCTGGTCAAGAACTACAGGAAACGTATGATCTCTGTAATTGCAAACAAAGGTTTCTGTACCAAATATTAAGTTCTGCTTTTCTGATGTATCAAATACTTATGTCATGCAATAAAATGCAAATTAATTACTTAAAAATCATACAATGTGATTTTCTGGATTTTTGTTTTAGATTCCGTCTCTCACAGTTGTAGTGTACCTATGATAAAAATTACAGACATCTACATGCTTTGTAAGTAGGAAAACCTGCAAAATCGGCAGTGTATCAAATACTTGTTCTCCCCACTGTAACCCTGCAATGTTGGGTTGAATTGGAGAGTCTCAGTCTTAAATCATTTCCCACCCACAGTCTGTGCCTGTATTTAGTTTTCATGCTAGTGAGGGCCGAGAACCCACTCTCACATAGGTACGTGGTTGCAAAGGGCATCAGTGTCTTAACAGCGCAATTTGCCAAGGCATGATAGCGCAGCCCAATCCAGAAATCTGGCAGTGGCTTCTGATTAAATTCAATTTTCATAGAACCGCTTGTCGCAATTTCGATGAGGCTCTCTTGTTCAGATATCGGTAAGTGGACTGGAGGCAGGGCATGGAGGATGGTCCTTGTTAATGCAGACAGAGAAGAGCTCCAACTTCTTAATCATAACCTTAATTTTGTCCCGCACATTGAATATAGTTGCGGGGAGTCCCTGTAATCCTAGATTCAGATCATTCAGGCGAGAAAAAACTTCACCCAGATAGGCCAGTCGTGTGAGAAACTCGTCATCATGCAAGCGGTCAGACAAGTGAAAATTATGGTCAGTAAAGAAAACTTCAAGCTCGTCTCTCAATTTAAAAAAACGTGTCAATACTTTGCCACTTGATAACCAGCACACTTCTGTATGGTTGCTGCTCATATAATTGCATAGTGCAGAAAATACACAAGAGTTCAGGGGCCTTGCTTTAACAAAGTTAACAATTTTCACTGTAGTGTCCAAAACGTCTTTCAAGCTGTCAGATATTCCCCTGGCAGCAGAGCCTCTCGTGGATGCTGCAGTGTATCCAAGTGGCATCGGGAGCAGCTGCTTGCACGCGCGTTACCACTCCATTATGTCTCCCTGTCATGGCTTTTGCGCCATCAGTAGAAATGACAACACATCCTGACCACCAAAGTTCATTTGATGTCACAAAGCTGTCCAGTACTTAAAAATTATCCTCTCATGTTGTCCTTGTTTCCAGTGGTTTGCAGAAGAGGATGTCTTCCTTAATTGACCCCCCATAAACGTAACAGACATATAGCAGGAGCTGTGCACACCACGTCTGTTGACTCATCCAGCTGTAACGCATAGTATTCACCGGCTTGTATGCAAAGCAGTAATTGTTTCAAAACATCTCCTGCCGTGTCACTGATGCTTCGTGAAACAGTATTGTTTGATGAAGGCATTGTCTATATCGTTTTTTTGGCCTTTTCCCCCAGCCATATCAGCGGCAGCAGGAAGAATTAAGTCCGCCACAATAGTATAGGGCTTGCCTGTCCTAGCCACTCAGTACCTCACCAAATAAGAAACTTCTAGCCCCTTCTTATGAATGGTATCTGTTGCTTTTATACATGTCTTACTACTCAAAAGTCGTCTTAATTCTCGCTCAAAAAAACTCCAGTGGCTTATTTTTTAAATTGGCATGTTTTGTTTCTAAATGTCTGCGCAAGAGTGAAGGTTTCATCGAGTTGTGAGATAGTACTTTTGCTCATATAACACACTGTGGCTAAGGAAAGGCACTACTCCCAATATAAGTGAACCCCAAATCAATGTAGTTCTCATCATATTTGCACCTCTTCGATGGTCCAACGTCCCGGTCTGTTGTTAGGTGTGTAACGGATGTGAAATGGCTAGTTAGTTAGCGGTGCTGCGCGCTAATAGCATTTCAATCGGTGACGTCACTCGCTTTGAGACCCTGAAGTAGTGGTTCAGGTTAACCCTACTTAAGTCTCAGAGCAAGTGACGTAACTGATTGAAACGCTACTAGCGCGTACCCGCTAACTAGCTAGCCATTTCACATCCGTTACACGCGCTAATAGCCTTTCAATCGGTTACGTCACTTGCTCTGAGACCTTGAAGTAGGGTTTCCCCTTGCTCTGCAAGGGCCGCGGCCTTTGTGGAGCGATGGGTAACGATGCTTCGTGGGCGATCGTTGTTGATGTATGCAGAGGGTCCCTGGTTCACACCCGAGGTCGGGGCGAGGGGACGTACTAAAGTTATACTGTTACAGGTGCTTTCCCGGGTAAGGGGGCAGTAGCTCTTTGGCTGCATAAGATTCACAACTGTTAGTGTCCATGCTAGCTGGGCTAACAACAAATGTAGAATTACTGATGCTAGCATTGGATGTGCTCGTGGAAGCTGGTATGTGTCTCTATGGACGCAGGCCTTATTTAAAAAAAAAACATTTATCCTTTTTCAAGCAAACAGAATGAGCAGCAGCTACGTTTGGCAACATACAGACCGTTAGTGGGATTCCCGCGAGAGAGTAACGGTTAGTGTGATTGCATGTTAATTATTTGACTAGGCTACCTGTATTTGACATTGTGTTGTTATTTCGCTGAACACTAGATGGTTTATTTTTATTTTTGGCAGTGAAACGAGGCTACTCAGGCAAGAAAAACAAACTCACCCAAATGTATAGCCCCGTTGGAAAATCTAAATGGATTGTTTGAAAATGTGAAGATTTGTATATATTTTTTTAGAAATATTATTATTCTAATAAAAAAAAAATGTGAATCACATTTTTATTTGGCATATTCCCAGTTTGGGAATACCTGTTCTACAGGATCGGTCCTCCCCGCGGGACAGTTGAGATATCGTAGTCTAATGTGATTAGCATGAGGTTGTACAGTAAGTAACAAGAACATTTCTCAGGACATATCTGATATTGTCAGAAAGCTTAAATTCTTGTTAATCTAACTGCACTGTTCAATTTACAGTAGCTATCACAGTGAAAGAATACCATGATATTGTTTAAGGAGAGTGCACAGTTATGAACTTGAAAATGTATCAATAAACAAATTAGGCACATTTGGGCAGACTTGAACAACATTTTGAACATAAATGCAATGGTTCATTGGATCAGTGTAAAACTTTGCACATACACTGATACCATCTAGTGGCCAAAATCGAAATTGCGCCTAACCTAGAATAATACATTGTGACCTTTTGCTTGCATTTCAAAGATGGAACAAAAAACAAAAAAAGCATGTTTTTTTCTTTGTATTATCTTTTAGCAGATCTAATGTGTTATATTATCCTACATTAATTTCACATTTACACAAACTTCAAAGTGTTTCCTTTCAAATGGTATCAAGAATATGCATATCCTTGCTTCAGGTCCTGAGCTACAGTACAGGCAGCTAGATTTGGGTATGTTATTTTAGGCGAAATTTTTTAAAAGGGTCCGAGAAGAGGTTTTTAGAAAATAACAATGTGTGATGATATGCGTTGAGTTATCAACACGTGTTGGGCCTCTCCCCACACAAACAGACTAATTGTTTGGTACTAGCATAGCTAAGAAGTCTCAACTCCACTATACAATGGAGTTGAATGGTGATGAGTTTTGGCGGAGTATACCTCCAACTACATTGAGTCATAAGAGTCTTAAATGAATACATTGTAGCCTACCTATGTTTGTCCTGTGTTAAGGCGTTATTTTCGTTGGGTGCTGCGATCCATATTTTGGGATTAAAATAACATTTTAAGCGACCTCCGCCAAGGGAGCAGATAACAGATAAGGAGCAACCCGTCATTGCACGGAATATTTAGTAGTTTTGTCAGGGGATGCATAAAGGCACATTTTTTAAATCAAAAACTATGGATGCCAACTCCCACTGACAACAATCAAGAGAAGCACAGGTACAAAGTAATCATGACATAATTGATAGTTCTTAAAGTATTGAGTGGTAGTGCATGTTTGAAGTCACTAACTTCATACTTTATTGGAAAACAGTGGATTACGCGGTGCAATTTAGTCACATTGAATGACGTTTTTATCCAAAACTATGGATTGCAGCACCCAAAGAAAATAACGACTTAAACAGGACAAACGATTTAAAGAATTGACATTGACAGTATCGTCTGATGTCACTCCGCAAAAACTAATCGACACAATTACATAGCCTACATATGGTGGAGCTGAGATTGCTCAGCTAGTATGAACATTGCTTGCTAACCATGCTATCCTTTGTCCCTTCAAACACTGCTGCGTGTGTTTTGTAATCAAAGTCTGGTCAGTAAAAGGATATGGTTATCATAAGTGATGTTACGTTTGATTCCGGAGCTTCAAAGCATGTATCGAAATTGCTTACGCCTCGATCTCATCTACAGTGTTTTACGCAAAATGGTGCGCAAGTATCAGAATGCTCAGCAAGGCAAACACAGCGTTTATTTGGAAATGAATGTACTTCTGGGGCCTGTTGCACAAAAGTAGAATTAAGACATCCGGGATAAATGACTCAGCTGAGCTCAATGAAGCCAAAACATGTGCGTCCAGGCTTAATTGGTTGCACAAAGACCAAGCCAGGATGAGCAGACACGGATTCATTAAGCCAGGTGAAACCAATCCTGGATAGGTGCGCGCTCACGGCTCACTCAAATAGACCCCGCCACAGATCACAGATTAACTGATTTACCATGGCAACTAGAGCCGCGTACTTTTCCCCGTCGGAAGCACAAATCCTCATGGAGGCATACGAGGAGGTAAAAGATATAATTAAGAAGAAAGGCAACACCGCCACAGTGATAAAGCAAAGAGAAAAAGCGTGGCAAAGTATTGCAGACCGCCTGAATGCGTAAGTAGTGCACAATTACACACTCACCGCTCCGCTGAAACATCACAATTACAATTCAAATATTTAATTCACATCTCCAAAAATGCAGTTGTACTGTAATTATGAAACGGTTAAATTTTTTATTGAAATGCACTGCAGATATGAGTGAAATTGTGTAAAGTAACTCCATCACACTGTATAAAGCTATGATAAATTTTTTGATATTTTTACTGAAAACAAGACAAAAATACCAAGTAATTTTTTGCAGTATGACTCCATTAAATGTGTGTGTGTGTGTGTGTGTGTGTGTGTGTGTGTAGATTAAACATGAACGGGCCAAAACGGACATGGCAGCAGGTCAAAATCAAATACAAGAACATTCTGCAGAATGGTATGGTCCCTGACTAATATTTAACAAAACACAAGCATATATTGTACCCAGAAGGTGCCTGCTCACACATTGTCTGTACTGTTTTAGCAGTGAAAAAGAATACCCACAGACAAGGCACGGGTGGTGGGTCACCAAAGGCTGACCTTACCCCAGCAGAGGACATGGCCTTGGAGCTAAATAAAGGCAGGCCCGTCTTAGAGGGGATCCCTGGGGGGAAAGAGACGAGCATAGGTTCCTCCCAAGATGCCACCCGCTTCATTCAAGGTATGTCCTTCCATCTCTACATGGGATACAACCACATTCATATTGAATCAATTTGGACTGTCTGACTTTGGTTTACCTATTGCCTTGCAGTGTCTGGCAGCACTGTGTTCCTGTTAGAGCCACCAGCACAAGCACCAGACGATGCTGATCCAGTGAGTACTCCATCAAAGGCATACTGTAGGCCTGGCATGTCTTGTCTACTAGCTTCAATATGAATCCGATTAAATGTGATAGGGTGAAGGCCCCAGTGCAGCAGCAACAGCACATGATGGAGACGATGATGAGGAGGAGACCATCTCTCTGGATTCCAGAAGGCATGAGGTATCATGTTAAGACTGTGAAAGTACTATTTACTCTACAATGGTGAGGAGTCCTCATCAAAATCAAAAAATCTAATTTCTTTTACAGGACCCAGATGCTATACAGTGGGAAAACCAGCCTGGCAACATAGTGCGTATTAATAAAAGGACACCACATCCTGCCAAATTCCAGCTGCGCTAATTGTATTGTGTTCACAGAGCTCACAAGCTATCAGAAAGTTGTATGGCAACCACCTCCGGCGCCAAATAGAACTGGCAGACATAGACATTCAGTACAAGAAGAAAAAGATGGAAAATCTTGCACTGGAGTCCGAAATAAAAAAGAGGACAATTAGGAAACTGGACCTTGAAATAAAAAAACTTGAGAGGGAGGTGAGATATGCCTTCAATGTACACTGTATGCTAACTGTAACACAAATGTATTATTCATTATTTTTCTTTCCTCCCCCAGCTCCAAGAAGATGACACAGCTCAAAATAAAAATTAGGTATATTCTCGTAAAGTCAAGTGAGCCATGACATATGAGCTCTTATTGTGAGCACACAGGACGGTGGCATCTTTCTAAGGTTTTTTTAATTTTCCCAGCAATCAGTACAACCAAGTCATCGTTATAAGGCATCGCCCTCTTTTGCCCACCCCCCCAGCACCAGGTGTGGCCACTAGCCTATATGAAGGCCCAAAATTGTGTGTTCCTTTCTGCTCTGACAATGGCATGCCCATTCGTGCGAGATGTGGTGGATGAAGAAGCACTTGTGCTGAGGAGAGCCTTCAGGCGAGAAAGGGTCTTCAGGGACCGGTTGGACCCACTGGCCTTCCCTGATGACCATCTATATGAAAGATACAGGTTTTCTGCAGATGGCATCAGGTATCTATGCAGACTACTGGGTCCCAGGATTAAGCACCGCACTGCACGGAGCCATGCACTGAGTGTGGAGCAAATGGTTTGTGTGGCCTTGCGCTTTTTTGCTAGTGGAGCCTTCCTGTACTCAGTGGGGGATGCAGAACAGCTGAACAAGGCCACAATTTGCCGCACAATAAGGAGTGTGTGTCTGGCTATCAAAGCATTAGCAGATGTCTTCATCTCCTTCCCTGGCCACAGAAGACTCTGTGACATCAAAGAGGAGTTCTATAGGATTGCAGGTAAGAGGATCTACAAATTACAGGACAACTGTTAACACATAGTAGGATACTCATTACTTTGTGTGACAGGTTTCCCCAATGTCATTGGTGCAGTGGACTGCACACACATAAGGATAAAAGCCCCCTCAGGTGCCCATGAGGCCGATTTTGTGAATAGGAAATCCTTTCACAGCATTAATGTTCAGGTGAACATAACTTTTTGATATTGTCCATTGACGAACACTCTGCATTGCCAGTGATGTGCATTGATTGGTGTAATATTCCTCATCTTATGATTTCAGATGGTCTGCAATGCTGACTGTGTGATCAGCAATGTTGTGGCAAAATGGCCTGGCTCAGTCCATGACTCCAGAATCTTTCGGGCCTCTGAAATCTATCAGTGCCTATCACAAGGTAAGCCACACAACCCCTATTTATAACCATCATGGCTGTGTCAAGAATATCACTGTGTTTATGAGGTAGTAATGATGAGATTTTGTGTTGACAGGTGAATTCTCTGGTGTGTTGCTGGGAGACAGGGGGTATGGCTGCCAGCCTTTTCTCCTGACACCTTTCACAGACCCCCAGGAAGCACAGCAGGCCTACAACCATGCCCATGCCAGGACCAGGGCCAGAGTTGAAATGACCTTTGGCCTCCTGAAGGCACGCTTTCACTGCCTTCACAAATTAAGGGTCAGCCCTGTTAGGGCATGTGATATTACTGTGGCTTGTGCTGTCCTCCACAATGTGGCCTGCCTGAGGAAGGAGAGGGCCCCCAGAGTGCCACCAGCCATGGACTGGGACAATCCGGCAATCTTCCCTGATGACGACAGTGGTCGGCTGCTGAGGGACCAATATGTGTTGAATTATTTTAGTTAGTATGTGTGCTTTCAATTTTGGTTAAATATGTCCTGCGGTGGCAGAGGAATTTGGTTTTTTTTGGGTTCGTTTTTTGACGAATTTGGCCTCTTATGATGTTTGTGCGGTATACTGTGTGTAATACAAGGCTGCAGGGAGGCTACTGCATCCATTCATTTGTCTGTTCAGTTGATGTGTATGGATTTGTCCTGCATTTATTTTAGTGTGCAGACATGCAGGGTGTGTTATATACAG